>NC_084822.1:38306582-38676229 GCF_958449725.1 Rosa rugosa
GTTATCGACTTCATTATCATATTTCATGTTGTGGCTTGGCACGTTGTTTGGTCTAATTGGTCTTGTAACTTGATATTTTCAGATAGTAATTGTACTTGCTAGTACAAGGTATATCAATTTTGTTTTTTTTTTTAGGAAATTGATTTATTAAATCATATGTCCAGAATTATTGTTGTAAATTTCATATTTTAGCTTGAGTGCTTTTATTTTTATTATTATGTCAAATGTTTATAAGTGCTTGATAAGAGAATAAAAAAATGATAATAAAAAGAAAAATGTTCAAAATGGTTGTTTTTGGCTTATCCAATCACCATAAATATGTACCTACCAAACATGGTATTGGATAGGTGCAGGACTTCTCCAATCCAATCTAATCAAGTCTGATAAGGATTGGATTAAATCCAATCCAATCCATGGTACCAAACACAGCCTTAATTTGTTGATGGACCCCATCTTGATCTCAAATATTCTCAACTCTCAAGTATAATGGCTTAATTAGGACTGTTACTGGTTGGCAGGTACACATCATTTTCCAGGATGTGCATGCAGAGGCAGCAAAAGCTGGTCTGTCTTGGATATATGGTTGAATAGTAACGACATCTCCATCCGGCCGGCCGAACAAGAAATTAGGGAGAGCAGCAAATGCAGTTAAATGTTCGTTGTCACCACCAAACTCGCCAGGTTATTGTGCAGTGAGGAGGATGATGAAGTTTGAGGGAGCTATATATTTTGCTTTGTATGTTTCCAAATTTTCCAATATACTTTCGACATTTTGGAAGAAATCTTATTCAGCACGTTACGTTTGTTTTCGATTCAGTACACGTACTATTGGATCTAGACTCTAGCTAGTTTATTAATCTGAGTCATGTTGAATGACAAGAAGTTCTTTTGCCTACTTGCATTTGGTCTAAATAGCCATTTTATTTTCACTTCGATCACTAGTACGTCAGTTTCTCTGCACTTTCGTTTTCATGGATTGAACAACTCGTGGGCTTTAATCATCGCCGGCTGTCATTATTTTACAATGAGCCGCGTTTTTAAACGTTCTTTCTTCAATCAAACGTACAAATTCGAAATGCCAGTAGTACAGTTTACTGATAGTCTATACCCTGCAATAACCATAATTTAAACCTCCAAATAATGATGATGATTTGTAACGAATTGATCATATATGATAAGTGAGGATACTTAATTATCTACTGCATGCTAAAGGCTACTCATAATATATATTGTTTTATCAGTCTAGCTCTACCTCAGCAAGAAATCTTTCGGCTCCATTGTTTTTGGCGGAGCGACAAAATGATGTTGAACAGATCAAATAAGTCGGGATCTTTTAAACTGATTTCTTACAAATCATCAGTAGCTGATTTGAAATATTAATAGTTTAAAGTTGGTCGATCTCAGCCTGCAGTATGCCAAGCAAGACCAAATATTAACAAGAGGGTCTAAAAGTCAACTATAGACACTCAATATATCCTCGAACTTTCTTTTAATTTCTTTGTTATTTAATTTCAAATTTTCACTTGCAGGTTTGAGAGCTTTGAACGACAACTTCCACCTGCAGCATGGATCGTCATAAAGACAAATGTTAATTGCACCTTCTATATATCTCTCATTTCTGAGGAAGAGAATGACAAGAGAGTCGAACTATTTACCTCTACAGTAACGATCGATGATAATAATCATTTTGATATCGGCACTATTTTAACGACAAATATTGTTAACTGATGATCAAAGATATCATATATGCATGCTTCAAAAGAAGAGAGAGACAGTAGCCGAACTCTTGTTAGAGTTGCGCCTCCACAAAAAAATATGGTACTTAATAAGTTGAGGATACTTCAATGCTATTAGGTAGTGATCCCATTGTATTGAATTAGCAGCCTCACCTTACTTAGAAAGCTTTCGGCTCCATTAATGTAAAGGACACAATAAACCAATTGCATGTGGAAAAAATCACAAATATAGTTGGCTTATCAGACAGTCGACATATCGAATTGGTTACGACTTAAGAGGTTAAGAATTGAAACTGATTGATAGTAAATGGATCATGACTAATCAAGTTGTTAGAAGTTATATCTAAATTATTCATTGTTGAATTAAGGTCCTCCTTTCTCTGATTTTTAATTAAACTTCGTCTCATTCGTACCGACGTTGAAAAACTTGACTTGAAATCTGTTTCAATAAACAGTACGTCAAATATCTTAAACATCTGTGATTACATACTTTTAAAAGGTATACGTGGTCAACAAGTCGATAGATTAATTAGATGTTCTATGTTTCTGTTTTAAAGTTAGGAGAGTGCATGGTCTGATTTTCTTAAGCAGGATTTAATAATGGTTTACAAAGACTAAATGAGCTTAAGGCCAAAACTAAAACGGTCTTTGGGCGGCAACCAGATCTCGAGTGTAGACGTACTACTACTTGGTAGGTGCATAGTATAGAGGGCAATGTATTCGACGAAATGTCTGAAGAAAATTAAAGTAATCAGACATTTAAATAAGCTCGAAATATAGTATTTTATCTCGCGCTCAAAAAGAAAAATTTCTAAATCCGTCGCTGCTCGCATAAACTATGATGAGAAATTTCACAATCAAATAGTTTTATATTCGTTTCTAAACTAGCGGTGCATCATGATCAACTCCGTGGCATGTTTATGACCAAAAAAAAAAAAAAAAAAACTCAGTGGCATGTTTCCTGTGAAGCCAAAATGTCAAAATCATCTTACCCAAGATACATAGAAATCTAACCCTATTGTCTTCTCATCACATGACTGATGAGGTCCATACCACACTCTTGAGTCTTGCATGGTTTTAGAACTGCATGGATGTCGTGAGAAGCTATGTATGTGATTAACCCACCAAACTTAAAGGAAGGGGGTCCAAAGCCATCAATGAATAAGGACCTCCAATCCTCCATTGCAAATGTTGTTGCCAATTAAGTAAGTAAGTACACATTTCCAGGATGTGCAGACCTGCAAAAGCTGGTCTGTCTGGTGATTGTTAGCCGAATATAAATATGCTACAGAGACCCTCACGTTTTTCGGAAATCAAAAAAGCCGAAGAGTGGTCCTTGATCGAGCTCGATCAAATTAGATTTGCCAGCTGCACATGCACTTTTATCATTCATTTGCTGCTGGCCAGCTGCAAAATTCGGTGATTTGTATAATTCTGCAATTGGTAAAGGACCAAAGGACAGACCTAACTTCTATGATGATATATGACCAAAAAGAGGGTCCTAAATCATTAACTGCAGAGGTTTAATGGGTTTTGAGTTTTCCTCTGCATTCTCTCTTCCGTCACCAACTCCCTCGGTTTTGAGTTAACTACCCCAATTCGATTGCTTCTGAACCAGCTAACCTAGTTCCTAACTTGAATTGTCAAGTCAATAAAACAGTTTTAACTATTTGACAAGGTCATAGAAGCTAGGTGCAATTCAATTCACTTTTCCGTAACTTAGAAATCGATCGATCACAGTTTCTTGTTGTTTAAGCATCTCAATCTCAAACCAGCCCTAAAATCGGTAATTTTCAGATGAAGGAAGGGTGCATGCACCAGTGCATGAGCATTATCGGGTAGTCATTAGTACGATTAGGAAAATTGATACCCACACTCTTGTTGATTTACACTACACAAACTGTTCATAGTTGACCGACATTTTCTTAGAATGATTTTCACCATATATATACCTTATTATGTATACCATATATGCCTCTCCCAAAATGGACCAAAAAAAGAAACCAATAAAGAAATAAAAGAATTTGTTAGAAAACAGAGAAGGCATCAGGTTGAGTGGGGTGGTGGTGATTAAGTTCTTCCTTCCACACCCTTTTATTCACATTCTCCACCTCCACCTCCACCTCCTCATATTTATGGTTATTCTTATTCTCCTCCTCTCCACCGCCATTTCCGAATATTCCCTCCACCACGGACTCCACGTCTATTTTCTTATTTCCATCCGTACCCTCGCTCACCTCCTCGGGGATATACGGCGGCCTCGGGAGTTGCGCCACCGAATCCCACCGTCCGCGGATTCCTCTGAAAAACTCGTGGCCCTTGATTTCATCCAACCCGATTCTCTGCTTCGGATCCTTCTCCAGCAGGTTCTTGATCAGGTCCCTTAACGGCGTCGCTTCGCCCGTCAGCTCCGGGGCCTTGGTCAGTATCCGGTAAAACGTCTCCTTCCGGTTGGAGCCTCTGAACGGCGTCGTACCGTACAGCATTTCGTATAGTAAGACTCCCAGGGACCACCAGTCGACTTCGAAGCCGTGGCCTTTGGCGGATATGATCTCCGGCGCCACGTACTCCTCCGTTCCGACGAACGAGTTCGACTTCCCCGACGTGTCCGAATCGGTTCTGTTATCTGGCTTCGCATTGGTTTCGGTTTCGGCCGGTGCGATGAAATCGTCCGGCGAAATTCCCGAATTGCAGAAGCTGTGGAAGAGTGACGAGCGCTTCTTCTTCGTCTTGTGGACGGAAGCGGATTTGGATACGGAATTCGATCTCGGAGCTGGTTGGGGAGTCTTGATCGGCGGCGAGAGTTTGGTTGAAAGATCGAAATCCACGAGCATAATGTGGCCGTTTTCTTGGATCATAACGTTTTCCGGCTTCAAATCCCGGTAAACCACTCCTAAACCGTGCAAATACTCCAATGCCAGAACCAATTCCGCCGCGTAAAACCTGAACAACCACCACAAACAAAAACAAATTCAGTTCAAATTCTCAACAAACAAACAAAACTGATAAATCAATCGGAGGATCGGATCTCAGAATTCCGTTGTAACAAACTAACCTGATGACGTCATCGGAGAACATCCTCTCCGTCTGCCTCTTCCGGAGGGAATTGAGATCGCGGCCGGGGCAGTAATTTATGGCGTAACCGACGAGCTTCTCAGTGTCGAGGACTCCATGCAGTTTCGGGAGGAGCGGGTGATCAAAACGACGTAGTACTTGCTGCTCGAAGCAGACTCGGCGGTACTCGTCGCCGTCGCCATCCTTGCCCTTGCGGTGGATCAAGTCCTTGGAAATTACCTTCAAGGCCATGAGCTCCTCCGTCTCTTGGTCTTTCACCAAAAACACGACGCCCTTGGCTCCGCGGCCGAGCGGCGAGATGACTTTGAGGCGCTGGAAATTGAAGCTCGGCACCGAAACGGCGTCGTCGCCGCCGCGCTGGCGTTCTTCTTGATCCATGGTGGAGGACGACTTGGGGTAACCAGAAATTTGGGAGGTTCTGGAGTTGTGGGCGGTTTTATAGACAAGTTCTCAGAGCTGGCTTGGAAGTCTTGCTGAAGAAGGATTCAAGGAGTGGGGGCCAGCGCTTGTGGGGTTGTTGGTGTGGTGCATTAAATGTGGCATTTGGTGGAGTGGTGCGTTGTGATGCGGACACGTGGGAGTGTGACGTGGCGGAGACCCCTTGGGGGGAGTCTGTTTTGAGCAGAGGTTTTTTGACTTTGTCAAGGGGAACCCAAAGACTTCCTAGGCCCAAGATAAAACCCCTTCGGCGCATGTGAAATGCTCCAACTGTGCATTGCAGCACAGTGCCTCGCCACTTTGACAGCTTCGGGGTTCGAACTTAGGTTGGGGAGCACACCCAACTAGGCAAGAACCACTAGGCCACTTGCAGTGGTTTTGAGCAGAGGTTACTCCTGCCATATTTCCTGGATGCGGTTGAGGATGACGCAGGTGATTACTTGTTTGAGTGTTTCAAAAAGAAGAGGAAAATAAAAAGGCGATGGGAGCGCGTGTGATGACGTTATAGCGGTGCTTCTAGAAGCCGTGCGGAGCAGGGAATGTGTTGGTTCAAAGTTCAAACCCGGCGGTTGAGGGATCTGGGCTTTTGGGGCCGCACTGTTTTTACTTCTGACTTGGCTCTCTTGCGTTAGACCCCGTGCTTTGTGAGTGGAATCGTCGGATCAATTTTCATGCAATTTCAACATATTTATATATTCTCATTAGTTTCAAGAGGTGACCTTTGTAAAGTAACATGACTAATGTCAAATGGTGCAATTGAAGAGATACTTTACCATTTTAAAGGGGCAATGTGATTCTATATAAAGGAGTTATTCTATACAAAAATAAAGAAAAATTATAAGAGGTGAGTCCAAATCTTGTCTCACAAAATCCTTCATTTTATTCAATAAAACCCTCTGGGAGCTAATTGATCAAATGACCGGAGTTTGTGTAACGGCAATTGCTTGGTGCAGTTGAGGCAGTGGGTTTGTCAGGTTTGTAGCGATAAGATGGTTTCCTCATCTCAGTATATCTTGGCGATTACAAGCAGTTATTTCACCGATCCTTTTCTCTCAATTTGAATTTATTGGATGACGAATGACTGGTCCAGGTTCAGTGGTTGTGTCGTTTGCTATTGAGTTTAGCTGTACATTTTAGTCATGTAGAGTACATTAGAAATTTTGTTTTAGTTGTTAGTAGGTAGTGGTACTCTCTCCTTGCTTTTGAATTTTGTCGTTTTATCTTAAACAATATTTTAACTACGCCACCTTTAGTTTAGATTTGAAAAGAAGTGAAGACATTTTCCAATCTCTAGTTATAAGTCTGTATTTTTTTTTTTGTAAAAGTCAAAAAGGCAACACAGCTAATAGTAGGGAGTGAACTCTTGTTTCCTACCTTTCATATTAGGTTTTAGATTATCATTTTAATTCTCTCGTACTTATATCCTATGTAATTTGTATCTCAACTTAATAAAATTTCATACTCATTTCTAACAAAAAAGAAGTGATTTGTTTCTTGGTAATCAACCGAATAATTTCATATTTATTGAAATTGATTCGTATTATATGGAGTTTCGGACGCAAAAATGAAAAAACGAATTGTTTGTCCTTAAGTCACCAAAGACCCAAATTCATGGCTTATTTTTGATTAATTCATATGGTAAGCCCCATGATGTTAGGCTCCATAAAAACTCCCTTTTATTATTTGAAAATGAGACATTTAAGTGTTGAAAAATTCTTGGGTAGGGCCAGCCGTACCATGTAGCGATGCGGCTGACCAATAAGAAGTTAAAAAAATTTCCTCTTATTCCGAAACTATCCTGCTTTTTAAAAGTGAAACACCTAAAATACCCCTCTGCTAAGGCCCTGATTGGTCAGCCGCATCGCCACGTAGTACGGCTGACGTACACAAGAACCTCTGTTAAGTGTTTAACGAGTGAGAGAGACCTGTGAATATAAGTAGGTATATTTTTATTTGGACAAAGAATGAAAATGACATTATGGTGCTAATGTTTGAGATATGAAGATATTATGGATATGAAATGTTGGTATTTTGGAGTGTGAATGCATGAAGATTCTCCTAATTAATATTTTATTTTTCTTTACATAATTTCCTCCCATTATTACCAAAAAGAGTAAAGGCTAGCATATTAATACTTACTATTTTTTCACCTCCTCTAATTCAACAATGCAATTTCCTTCTCCAAACCAAGAAGTCTGCAAACCCGTAAGCTCCTGGTGGTGAAAATGTTCAAACATGGATTTTTTCCCCTTCCTCCTTAGCTCCCATGCCTCATCTGACCAGGCAATAGAAGCAATTATTAAAATATATAAAATGGTGATTCTTTTTTTGTTTTTGTTTTTTTGTTTTGCTGTCGCAATTATTGAGGTGATGTATTTCATATTTTCATACCGTAATCGTAATTCAAATAGGGAGAAAAACAATCCCCAGAGAGAACAAAAATCGACCACTTCTTAATGCGTGGCCTACTATTATGATCTCATTCTCATGTGGATAAGCAACGCCACTGACCCCTTGATTTCATAAACCAAAACCCAAAAACAGCAGCTCTCTCTGTTTTTTGTTTTCTTCGTCTTCCCCCCCAGTTTCAATAGCAGGAATCGCAGAACATGGCAACTCCAAAATCCATATGTTTCGCTTGATATATGGAGTCCCGCAGGCTTTCCATTCTCTGTTCCCATCTCCGCCCCGGTTCGGGTCTTGCCCCGACCCGACAGATTCCAGTTTCCAGGTCCAACTGTGATGCTAACCAGCAACCTAGTGATTCCGACAAGGGAAGTGACCAAAACGACTGCGTTTTCTGCAAAATCATACGCGGTGAATCCCCTGCTTTCAAGGTAGAAACTCGGCCAAGTTTGCTGTTTTGAATTTGTATAATTGTTTCATTGATTGCTTTCTAATTTGAATTATAGTTATATATTGAATGCATTTTTCCTATTGTATAATAGCTCAAGAAGAACACTTTTTTGGTTATGTTAAGGAATGAGTCTGGTTGAAGGCAATGAAATAGTTGCCCATTTTGTTGAAGGACTAGTTTGGTTGTGCTGTGATTGATTCTTTCTGGCATTTTCAACTACAGATTTACGAGGATGATGTTTGCCTCTGTATATTGGATACACATCCGCTGAGTTGTGGGTAAGGTATCATTAATCTAACATACAATTATTCTTTTCCTTATTGCCAGCTCTTCGCTTTCTTCCTGTTGGAGTTTTATGGTGATTTGGTAGGCTCAGGATAAACTTCCACACATGTACAAACAAGAGTATCTCAATTTCTTTAATCCAGATTATGTCATTGGTTAAGCAAATTCCTTAAAGAGTAGCTAGGTTTTTCTATGGTACTAGAATTCTTTAATCACCATGTATGTGTCTCTTCAGGCTTTGAGAGCTTATATTTGATTCAAGCAGTTTCTGTCACTGCTCTTTTTCAGATTTGTATAATAGATTGTCAAATTTCTCCATAGTACTTAATTCAACTGAACCTTCGCAAACAGTGAATGACTGAATGGTGTCTTAGTTTGTGAAGTCCTTGCATTTGCTTCCTATTAACTTCAATTTTGTAATTAATCACATTAATTCTTAATAATAAAAAACTAATAAAATGCTGTTAACTTAACTGCTTTAGTTCAACATTATTTTGTTCTCCACTTATTCAATTTCATAGTTTTGTTCCCCAGGCATTCTCTTATCATCCCAAGGTCTCATTTTCCTTCACTGAAAGCAACACCTCCAGATGTAAGTATAATCCTATTGATACAGTTACCTCACATAAGAATAACATGTGGTGAGTTCTGTTGCTGGGTATCATGACATATTACATATGATATGATATTCAAATATTAATAAGGTGAACTTCTTGATATGAATATGGCAAAATAGAGTATGTATATATGCACTTGTAAAAGGTAGAAGGGTATTCTGAATCATTGGGAAGCATACAGTTGATGAACACTTTGACTACATTAATGATAGTTGTGCTAGGATTTTCTCGGCATATCTCTCATAAGTTGTATGGATGTATGATACTGTATGCATATGTTTCTGTATCGGTGCTGAATTCTATAATCTTTCTTGAGTCTGAATCAACTTGTTCTGCAGGTGGTGGCGGCAATGTGTTCAAAAGTGCCCTTTATCAGCAGTGCAATCATGAAAGCTACTGGTTCTGGTATGTGTTCAAAGTCATTTGCTGTTGTCACCATATTGTAATTTCCTTGTCCTTTTAGTTTATCTACTTGATTGCCTTGCTCTATAGCAATTATGCTGTGCTTGAGTGTTCATTAAAATCTGGATAAAACATTAGAGGAGCTACTTGTTTGGTTATCTGCATTTGATTCATTGCAAATTTACATTGACTTGGGAAGACCATCGTTGTTCTGACCTTATGAGGATAAGGAGCTTTATTTCAGTACTTACTCTGGAAGACATCCTTTTGTTTCCAAAGTGCATTTTCCAGCGCACCTGCCTAAGCTCTAGTGTTATAAAAGTTTAACATGGAAGTTCTAATTGTGCAGATTCATTCAACTTGTTAGTTAACAACGGTACAGCTGCAGGCCAAGTTATATTTCATGTGAGTCATTATATTTTCCATCTGAATTTGCATTTAATTAGCAGCAGTATGCAGGAGAAATGATGTATCTGTTGTCAGTACCAAAATTTCACGTCTCATTGCAACTGAACAATGGGAGATGTTGTTATTCTTCATGAACTTCAGCATTTTACTCTTCTATCTTCAAATTTTCTGTTTACCTTTAGGAATATGATATTGCTTATGCTAATATTTCCATGTGACATGGTAAATGCAGACTCATATTCACATAATTCCGCGCAAGGCCCTTGATTGCCTATGGGCTTCTGAGGTATGTGCACTATTCACATTTATGTTTGTATTTGTGTGAAAACTAGGCTCGGAGATACAAACTTAGACATATACGAACATGTCCATTTTGATAGAGTTTACGGAGGCGGCCCCTGAACATAGACCAGGAAGCATCTCGACTTGCAGACCATGTTCGAGAGCAACTATCATTATCAGACAACTCTAAAGATAACAAAAATGAAGGATCTAGTCTTACCGGAAACTAGATGCATATTGCATTTCTGTTGTAATCTAAACTGTACAATGTTTTACTATATGCATTGCTTCAATTCTTCAAATTCAGCATTACTTGCACAAATTTCTGGTTTCATCTGTGGGACAAAGAATCAGCGACACCGGCTTATAGTTTTCGCCTTCGGAGCCCTCCCTCCCCTTCCTATTGTAACATGCAAAACATAGTTGAGAAATGGACTGTGGACATCTGGCTACTTGCATTTGCATATGAAAAGCTGTAGTTTTATATCTCTCGATGGCAGTTTGGGAAATTCAAAAAAAAGGTTGTCCAATGAGAGCCCCTCTTGACAAAATATAGAAAAAAAAAAGTTAAAAAGTTTTTTTTTTTTTTTTTTTTTTTTTGATCGGGTTAGTTGTCAGTAGCTCACACACCCATGCAGTGGTATCCCAACGCCAGGACACTCGACATTGCGGCGAAAGCCTGGCAAAGCCAGACTAATCCACTGCACTGCAGACGCACGAACTCAAAGGGTCCCTCAAATCTGCTGGCCACGGGATGGAGCTGGGATTCGGACGCTAGACCTGGGGGTTCCAGACTAGGCCATTCGACCAACACACCACACCACGTGGTTAAAAAGTTAAAAAGTGAAGAAAATTAAAAAGGATTATCTTGTAAGTGGCCAATGAGAGCCCCCGTCTTGAGTCTTGAGTCTTGACAGCAGCATAGGAGAGAAAAAAAAAAAATAATAAAACCCTTAAAAAAATCTCGAATCTTCCAATGTTATGTGACCTTGTTAGGGAAGGCTTCAATTTATTTTTAGTTTTTTGAAAAGGGGCCAATATAGGCCACTATATAAACAAGTCTTTGTGCTTGACTCTCCTTTAAGGTCCATTTCTTCTTCCTTTCGCGCTTGCTTCCTGAAAAGTGAAAACAACGAAGCCTCCTCTTCCCTAAACACTCACTCAATTTGAGCCGGAGAGAGAGAGAGAGAGAGAGATGGGTCAAACCGGGGCATTGGGTAGGGCGGAGAAGCTCCGGAAGGACGGCAACACCTACTTCAAAAGGGGTAAATACTTGGCCGCCATCGATGCCTACACTGAGGTATCTCAATTCTCTTTCTTTCTCATCTACTAGTACAACTTGTTTCTAATTTGCAAATTTTTTTTCCGTTACTAATTTTTTTTTGCATTTGCGTTGCGTTTTGGGGTTTGAAGGCAATCACGCTGTGCCCTAAAGTCCTTGTTAATTATACCAATCGTGCTCAGTGTCATCGCGTTCTTAAGTATGTGTAATCAGTCCTCCTCGCTCTTCCTCTCTGTTTTGAATTTTTCATTCAAAGATTGTTGTTGTGATAATGGTGGGAAACCAACGCAGGGATTGGACCAGAGTCGAAGAAGATTCCAGGAAAGCTATTCAGCTCGACAGTGATTGGGTCAAGGTAAAATATTCTATTTTCGGCTCTCTCTGTGCAATGTGTTTCGGGTTACATCAAAATTGATTAGAGGAGTGGAATTTGTGTTTTGCTTGTGCATCTAATTCACTAGTTTGTTCCTTGAGTACTTCTAAGGCAATGCATGATGCCGTTAACTTTAAGGGTTTTGTGAGTGTTCGGTGCCATTTTGCGCAAGATTGATGCACCAGGCTTTTGTGCTTCCTATGTTTTCAAAGTCGATGGTTGTGGTCGAGTTTAGCTCTTTCAGTTTCTCATCCATATTTTAAGGGCATCTTCAGGGTGCACTTTGTTGTGTTGAAGAAATTGGTTATTGTTGAAATGTATGTGTCATTTGGATTGGAGAATGATATCTTCTTGTGGAGGAGTTTTTTCATCTTATTTGTTTGGTTAGTTTATTGCAATAGATTCAGTACAGTTGTTTTTTATGCTTAGATGCAGTGTTAATTCTCCAACTAGAAGATAGCTTAAAAACTTCGGTTTCCTTTTTTATGCTTTGGTGCCTCCTGACTTCTGTGGTTGGAAGTTTGCTTATTAGTTATTACAAGCAGGTTTTCCTGCCATCTTTTTCTTGCTTGGAAGCAAACTTTTAGTTCACTCTCTACCATCAAAACAAGCATGGGGTAGTCCGAAAATTGCTTAATAACTTTTATGTTACATATGCTATGTATTTTTGTCTTAAGTTGTGAAATGTTTTCAACTGGTTTAGAAACATTTTCATTTTCTGTTTCATACTGGATCATCATAGTTTATTGGAAATTGGTTGCATGACAGGGCCACTATTATCTGGGGCTTGCACTACTGCAGAAGCAAGAATATCCTGAAGGAGTTAAGGAATTGGAGAGGGTGAGTTCTTTTCCTTTCTGTCTAGGATGTTTGTATTATATGCATTTAGAAAACTTGTTTTGGGCTCTCTTTTTTTTTTCTTTTCTTTTCTCTCACTCTTTTTTGTACTGTAATGATGAATACTGGGCATATACTGTGTTCCATACAAAGTCTAGTTTTACTAATGTTCTTGTTGAATCATTTTGTTTTGTTTTTGACAGCCATTTGTACCTAGTTTGGTCATGTTACATGCAAGGGTTTAATGTAGTAGGTTTTATGAGTGCGAAACTTAAGTTTCCAGTGTTCACTGTTTCCATAATATGACATGAATTCCGGATATCAGAAAGAACAATTTCCATCTTTAGATGCTAATTGATTTTGTATTGGGAGTTACATCTTATTATCAGATCCTGTTTCTTTTAAGTTTCTTCGTAGATCCTCCCACAGACACATGCACCCATTTATAGGATGAATGGTAATGGGTAGCTCTAAATTAGAAATGACCTTGGTAGAACCATTTATGCACTGTTCAATTCCTGCTTAAGTTGCCAATATGTAAATTGTTTCCAATTTTCTTTTAACTAGATACAGTGATAGAGGAAAAAATTGAAGTCCAAAAATTGAGGAGATTTCTGCTAGAAATCTATATATATATATAGAAGTTGGAGTTCCATAATCTATTCAGAAAAAGAAGCAAATAATTATATAAAAAAAAAAATTAAAGATGATTCTTAGTTGAAAATTGCCCAATCTAATACCCTTTTTCTATGCCTTTCGAGAATGAAGAGGTTCAGGTTTATGAAAAGTTGTATTATAGTTGCAATGCCATGCTGCCTCAAGTTGATCGTTCATCAGAATGACTCTACGAAGCTTATTTTGTAGCTTGAAGCTCTTGCTTGCATAAGGTTTCAAATTGAAAATAAGGGCGATATCGGATAACAATTGTAGCTCAAACAGTTAAATGCAAGTGATGATTTATTAAAATGACTTTTTGGAAGCTAACTTTGTAGCTTTGAAGTCTTGCTTGTACATAAGTATATGGTTTCAAATTGAAAGTGGGGGTAAGATCCTATAACTTACTGAAGCTTAAACAGTTAGTTGGCACCAGTATAATCTTCTGCATGCTACTAGTGTAATCATCTTATCCTTACTACTTGATAGACAGCTCATCACATTAAGTTGCTTTTGGGTGATTAAAATCTTCGGATTCTGTTGACCTCTTTGTGACCTTTACAGGCTTTGGATCTTGGGAGAGTTGCTGATCCCAAGGGTTATATGGTAGAAGACATATGGCAGGAGCTTGCAAAGGCAAAATTCAGGGAGTGGGAAGACGCATCAAGTCAACGTGCATGGGAATTGCAAAGCTTGAAGTATGGCTTCATTCTGAGTTTAGGCTTATGATGTTTGAAAATGCTTACATTAAATAGCTTTTTGGTGTTCATTTTGCTATTAGCTGCTTCATAAAACTTGTTTGATGTTTCAGAGAAGCTTGTGAAAGTGCTCTCAGACAGACACATGATGCTTTTCAGATGGAAGGGTTTCTGGATGAAGATGGTACTACCCATATGAAACAGTTAGAGGCTTTAGGAAGAGTGTTTGAAAAAGCTGCAGAAGCTGACACAGCAAGTGAGGTCAGTGCATGTTTTCCTCTCACTTCCATACACCTTGTTCCTGTTTCTTTCAAGAAGAGTAATGATGATGGTTAAAAATTTCAGGTGCCCGATTATTTATGTTGTAATATCTCACTTGATATATTTCGTGATCCTGTAATTACACCAAGTGGTGTTACATATGAGAGATCAGTGATCCTGGACCATCTTGAGAAGGTAATGTTTGGTCTTAATATTGCATTCACTAAGGTAGATATATTCTGTTCATATTTGGTCTTATTCACATTGATATCTGAATGATATTTTTGCACTATACTTCAGGTGGGTAAGTTTGATCCTGTTACTCGCGAGCCAGTTGAACCGTCGCAGCTAATACCAAACTTTGCCATAAAAGAAGCAGTCCAAGCTTATTTAAAAGAACATGGTTGGGCCTATAGAACGTCGTAAAGGTTGACTTCTTGCTATTCGGAACTAATAGTCCATAGTTGTGCTAAAACATGTAATGGACTACACTTGTGTGGCAGAGTGCAGTGGAAAGTCTTATCCTTCTGAATTGTACAGGTAAATTGTATTGACAATAAGTCTATGACTCAATGCTTTATGTAGATTTGTGTCCTGAACTTGCACACTACTGTGTAGCGCTTAGCAGTAAGAGCTGACAGTGCCTTATGGAGTGTAAGAGCACCTAATACGTGCTTTCTCAGTAAGCACTTTCAAGTGCATTTACAAAATGGCAAATTGTTATGAATGAGAAACGCTCATACATAAGCGAAGTTGCGGGCTTTTTTACTGTATTTATTTCTCCTGCAAAATACTTCATAGTTTGGCTACCAGAACTGTGCGGATTCCAATAGTGAATGCAGAAACTATGTGGATGGACACCAACCTCTGAAATCAGATCTCAATGGAAATAAGTGCCCCAGAGCATGTTAAACATCAAAGCGACTTTCATTGTTAACCCACTTTTCTGTTGCATCTTGAATCAGCTCGTGCTCATCATGGTGGTCATTAAAAAACAAGTGTGCTATGTTTTGTGTTTGTTTGTCCCATGCTTGGTACTACAATATAATTCACAACTGACATAGATGTGTGTGCTTTTCCTAATGTGCTAGTTTTCTCTTTATGCTATCCCCAAATATTCTAACTTTGCAGCCACTCATCAGTTATTCCATCCCATCTTTTGTAAGGTTGGCTTGAATAGACCAAACCTCAATTATTCACACACTTAGGCATATAAGACACTATATTTTTGCTTGATTGCTATTGAGTATATGAGTTGTGAATTACTGGTATAGATGGCTTGTTTCAAGCCTTTTTTTTTGTTTCCTCCTCTCGCAGCAACTCTCATAAGCCAGCTTCTGTTTATACCCTAAACCCTAAATTCTCTTCAACCAGCTTCAGTTTATACATCATATTATGTTCATCCGGCACCAGACCGATTCAGTCTTGTATCAGCTAGGGATGTTAGGAAATATGTGATGCTTTAGTTGCTTGAATAATTAGAAGATTATAGGGACAAGTAGGCAACATATCCTAATCCAAATGGGACACTACTGTTTATGAAAAAATTACCTGGCCTTTGCTCAACATGACCTCTTTTTAATGTGTTTTCCATAAGATGACATGTAAACAACATGTGGTTCATTAGCAGAAATCAACTATAGGGAATTAAGCTATCTTTATTAATTAAGCCAATTGTTAAGTAGAATGGTTAAATTTTTGAAGTACCTGTAATGCCCATGATTTATTAAAACTCCAAAAATATATAAATACTGTCCAAAGGATATGATGGTAATCTTGACAATAAAAGGAAAACAAAAATTACGGGAAGAGGATTCTGCTGCGGCAGAGAAGAGAAGAAAAACAAAAAAATTCCCGAGAATTCGGCGGAGAGAGAGAGAAAAAAAACAAGGCGCAGAGAAGAACTGCCGGGCCACGATCTCAACAGAGACGGATGCTCAAGACGACGTGGAAGAAAATCGGTGTACAAATGGATGCATCAGGACTCATCCTTCTTCCAATTTACACTTCATATGAAAATAGAAAACAGAGAAAGAAAGAAAGAAGAGCAGAGCAGAATCAAACCCAGAAGGAAGAGAAAGAGAAAGAAACAAATCGGAGAAAATTATTATCAACTCGGCTGACAGTGTTGCAGATTCACTTGAAGTCAGACTTGATATTGTTATTGGGTAATTTTCAAAGTTCAAATTCCATGTATTTGGGTTTTCGTTTTCGATTGAAGTTTCATATGTTAATTGCTGCATTGGGTTATTTTCAAGTTTTCACTTATTTAAGCAAACGGAGAAAGCCAGATAACCAACGTGGAATGAAGAAACGAGGAAAAGAGGAAATCAAAACCTGTTCTCTTTGAAGATTTTGCAATTCTAGGTGAGTCTAGGTGCCTTATATTTCTTATCAGTCGCGTATTAACTGATTTGACCCACAACTCTTTCTTCACTTGCATTGAATAATGCTTTTAGTCCTCTTAATGTTGTTATTGTATCAATTGTTGCCCTTTTGCTTTTCCATATTTAAATGTGTTTTGGGTTTTTGTCTGGTTTTCAAATCCTCATCGTTGTTAGACGTATTCAATTCCTTCTCACTTCGTTAGTCTTTTCCAAATTTTGTTTACCAAGTCAATTACTTTTAATGGGATTGATTTTAAGGCGTGCATAATTATTTACCAGAGGGGTGAAAGATGGGGATTAATAAAGATATACATGCAATTGAGGTTGTTGGGTATCAGAAAGTAGGGAACTTTGTTTCTGGGGAAGGGCATATGTGCTTTGCTGAGTTAGGTACAGCAGAATTGCATTCTTTGGTTTCTGGTTATTGGGTTATCAACAAGTAGCAAATTGGTTTTGATTTTGATTGAGATTCTATTGATCTGGACAGGTCGTTAAAAGAGCTTTTATATGTTTTTCTTTCTTTGGCAGGCAATGGATTGGGTTGGTTTTATTTTAAGAATGACAATTAGTATAGCAATAGTGGTGTAACTTTGAATAATATCAAGTTATGAACAGATATAAAATGGAACATAAGCAGAGCAAATGAACTGTAAAGACATTTTGGTTCAGTTTTTTACTTTATACTGTTTAGTACTTTGGTTTACTCATTTGCTATGAATGGAGAAAATGATGGATTAATTTCATGATTTTGCTCATCAGCGTTTGCAGGGGTCCATTCAGATGCAGTTTTCATGATCGAAACAGAAAACGGAAGACTTTGAGAAATACAAAGGTAAGGCATGCTTATGCAGATTGCCGATTAAAGTTTGAGTCCTTGAATTGAAGGTTTAGTAATTTTCATTTTCAGGTCTGGAAGATTTGGAATTTATATAAGGGGTTCAAACCAAGTGAGTCTTCTCTGACCTGTATCTTTGGTTTAATTTGGTTTGTTCAATAAGTTGCCGGAATTGATGCAGAGACAATGAGTTTGGGTACAAGTACAATGGCCAGCAGTGACTAAGTGAGTTTCTCATCTTTGATATTTCTCTTCTTCATGATTGATATAACTTTTAGTTATCTTTTGAACATCTTGGTTTGTTTCATCAAAATTGGTTGGGTTTGCTGTGAAAGGTACTTTGTTTTGTCTCAAGCCCGTAACTATTGAATACTCAATATCAAAATTTGTTGGTGTGTGTTGCAGATTGTGTGTTGCAACTTGCAAGGTATGCTAATCAATTTTCAAGTAACCTAATAGTTGCTTGGGGAAGAGGGAGAGTGAGTGATTTGGCTGGATATATGCTGTAGAGGTTTTTGTATTTCCACCTTTTGATTGTTAGTTCTGTTGCCATAACTGATAAATTTATCCTGGGATGAGTTTATCCAAACCATGAGTAGTATCCAAAACTTTGCAAGTTATAGTTACAATCAGTCATGTTTATGATTTAAATATCTTTTCAGAGATTATGGATAGTCAGCGTTGGATTGCAGGGATACTTTGTAAGCTTTCTTTTCTTATATGCTTGCTGATATTGTTTAATTTTTAAGAAATTAAGTCAACCATATAGTTATCTTTGTACTCAGTAAATAATAGAGAGCTAGGGAGGCCAAATGAGATTGGTTTTTTTTCTTTTTTTTTCTTCTTTTCAGTAAATTGGTTTTCAAATCTTCTGTTTCCTTTTTCTTCTTTTTTTTTTTTTTCCCTTCCCTTTGGATGCAGGACTGGCTGTTGATATCATAATCTTGGTGGAAGATTGAAGCCTTGAAGTGACTTCAAGAAACATGTATTCACATAAATGACAAGCTATAGCATGCATGTTGCTACAATTATTCCATAGCAGGAAGGATGATGGGGAATTGTAGTGACATGAAATCTAAAAGCTTTGTGGCCGCATTTTTTATTTAATTTTTTTTTGTTTACAAGTTTGAGTCTTTGAGAGTTGAATACATCTGTTTCAACTTGTAAATATTTACAATTTGTAGAATTTGGAAAAGAAAGATGACGAGGAAGAGAGAAGTATGTTTAAACAGACGCCATAATGCTTTTTTTGACCAACTCTTCTATGTGAATGTTCCTAACTAGGAAGAAGATTTAGAAATTCACATAGCAAAGGTTATTATACAATGTCAATTTAAAGAAAAACAATACAAAAATATATTGCATAAATGCACGTGGCCCTTTCTTACGTGCAATAAGGCCAACAAAAAAAGATACAGTAAAAAGAACAAAAAAAGATACAGTAAAAAGAAAATAAAAAAATAACAAACCGCACGCGCATAGGAAGAGAGGAAGAATAATACGCACGCGCATCGCGCGTGCAGGAAGGCTAGTATAAAGATAAAGCCGAAGGATTAGGTTTTGTAGGGTTTTAATGGTAATACACAGCTCCATAATTGTAAAAGGGACAAAGAATAGAGTCCCCATGACTTGGACTTGGGGGAATCAAAGAGGACCTCAATCACCATCCACAAAGAAATCTTGCAGAGATAAAAACTAAAAAGGAACGATGGAAATGAAATGTTGTAGCAGTGGAGATAAGGTGTTCATATCTATTGACAAAAGGGAACAAAAGTGAGTAAATTGGTGTTGCTACAGTTACAGCTTGGTTTTGTGACTGCTGCATTGAATATCAATTGCTCACAAAAAGAGGAGGGAGCTGAGTAGCATCTTAAAATTCAATGGACCACAACACCAGAAATCGCAGCACCATTCATTATGAACACATTCTTCTCGTTTGGCACTTTCAACAGTTTTGATCATCCAACACCAGAGCCATTGATTCTATTTCATTATTTGGAACCATCCATCTTGGTCAAAAGTGAGTAAAGGAACCCATCGGATTGTAGTGAACCAATTTATCTTCAATGCAATTGTTAATTGCTTGATTCAAGAACTGTCAAAAGCATTCATGGTTTGGGACCTTCGGTGACTTTTGTGTAGTAGTTGAAGAAAAAAAGAGTATAAAGAAACTGCCAGTCTTCTGCAGATCAGTAGTTGATTCTTAAGCAAATTCTGTTCTACTGGTTTGGTAGGCTAGAGTAAAACAATTGACATTAGCAGAAACAAATGACTGATAACCATTCCACAAAACGAAGTACGATTTCGGTAAATATGAACATATAAAGCTTGCCCTTTTATTTCTTCATGACTAGCTTCTGAACTAGACACTGAAAATCTTAAAGAGGAAGAGAACATACAAAATGGGGGATGGAGAAATATTACACGATGATGCCCCAGTACTATACAACCAACCAGAGCTCTGGAAATAGGTGAAGAATATACAACTATGGTGTTCTGTAACAATGAAAAAAGTGATCTCCCATCAAGCAGTATGTGTCAAATTTACAGCTCTGTTCAGTCTATCAAGGATGCCACTAGCTTTCCTCTTAGCCCTTGAGGTTCCACTCCTGGCAAGCTCGGATATTGTTCTGTAATTCTTCTCCTCTTCCCTCATTTCCTTCCACTTGGTTGGGTCATTGAAACAGATAATGTGAAGGACAGCGATGCAATTCTCTTTGCTGCGGTCACATATGGTGTCCCTCATGATGCTTAACAAGCAAGGAACAGCACCGAGATCTCCCATTTCCTCCACAGCCTTGGGATGGCTTGAGAGTAATGCAAGGATGGTCAACAACTCATCAACGTGCATACGATTTTTTATCTTCCTGAGGATCGTCTTCACTGCACCGGCTCTCACAGCTCTTGCCTTGTTCTCATGTGTGACACATAGATTGAAAATCGCAGAAGCTACATCTTTCATTGCTAATGGATGCCCCTCGTCAAGGAGGTCGATGAGTGGTTTCAGGGCACCGGATTCCCCAATGAGTGCCTTGTTGGAATCAAGAGCAGACAAAGTGAAAAGTGCTGCAGCTGCATTGCTCCTTGTCTGAATGGTTCCTGATTGCAATGCTTCGATTAGTAGTGGCATTACCATCGGAGTTTCTGCCACAAGCTTCTTGTTGTTGTCATGGATTGAAAGATTCAATAACGTCGTGATCACATCTTCTTGGAGTTCCGAGTGAACACCACCTTCGAACTTGCCTTCGGAAAGGGGACTGAGCAATCGAGGGATGGCATCTAGAGACTCACCAAAAAGTGCCCGGAAAGAAGGGATCCTCTTTGTTAACAAACGAAGCTCCTTTGCAGCTTCTTTCTGCTCAGGCAATGCGGAAGACATCTTCTGGAGCAAAGAAAGAAAGTGGTCTCTATCTGATGCTGTTATCCCATCCTCATTGACAAGGAGAGCAGGATCTGATAACTGAATCCCCCGATCTTTACACCATTGTGAAATCATTCCGCGAACCAAGTTATTAGGAGTAAGGATTGTGTGCGAAAGTACTTGTTGGGTCTGAGGGCATATCCTGTTGCCTGACTTTAGCTGTTTCTGGATGAATGGTCTATCATACGTCTGTCAATTAAAACAACAAACATTACAGCTAATTGAAAATATGGAGTACGGATTAAACCAGAAGCATAGGTGATATACAGAAATTCCACCACTCTCTTGCATAACAAAAACTTGGTTCATACAATAAGCTTCATCTACCAAAGCTTGAAATAAAAGATTCTCAAAATTTTGGCCACTCAAACAGTCATTCAGTTTTAGTATCAACAACACGGTACTCAAATCCATATTTTAACCACCATAAATCAAAATTACTGTCAACAGTAATGAATTCAAACCAAGGAAGCAGACCAGAAAACCTCAAGAACTCAGTTTGGTTGCTGAGAAAGTGAAAGAAAACAAAACAAAAACCAAAATTTCATCTTCCAATTCCCACTTCTCTTCCTCACATTTTCTTAGGCCAACACCAGAGGAAGAAAGAAAATTGTACAAAAAAAGGACTCAAAATTGGTACTAAAGAACCAATCTTTTCTTGCATTTGCAAAACTGGTATCCAAGATTTCCAAAACCAAATTGTGAAACAAACCTGTCCTGTAGAGACAATCACAGGGTCTCTCATCAACTCCTTTGAAATTGGGCACCTAAATTCCTCAGGGCAAGCCAGAATGTCCTTGAGCTTCAGAGACAGCGATCTCTTCCGCAGCTTCAATTCCTTGAGAGCACCAAGAGTCTCCTTGGCCTGATCAATAGTTTGGGTGCTGCAATCCTCATCGCCCACAATAGACCTCACCAGTCTCTGCAACTCCTTCTTCAACTCTGTTGCTTTGGCCACCACCGCCGGATCAGAATCAAACACGCCCGTCTTCGCCATTGGGTTGGTTCCTCTTTCTGGGTCTTCCGTTTTGGATTCTGGGTCGGACTCAAAATTCAATCTTTGTTTCTGAGAATGGAGAAACAAAGCAAAGTGGGAATGGGGTGTGCCATTGTTCTTGTGCTCTTTTCTTTTTTGGTGTTCTATTTATTCTCAGTAAAATTAAAAACGAGGAGGAAAGAAAACTCAAAAACTGTGTATGAAAGTTTGAGCAAAACTGAGGGAAGCCACAAATAGTCAAATACCAAAAGCCAGACACACACACACAACACACACGCAATCCTTCTTCTCCTCTTCTTCTCCTAATCTATAAAAGTCTGCAACTTCTTTTTCACGGTTTCGTCACTTTGTGATTTTTATCCTCATATCCCCTTTTTTTTCACTCGGTGTTTGCCTCGTCAACACGTTTAAAAAACTGAAAACTAGCAAGTAACCACAAAACACCACCTGTTCAAATGGTAAAAAATTTCAAAACCAATTCTCTTTGGCACGACTTGGGAAATGAAATAAATGGTATTTAAGTTTAAGCAGCTTTTTTTACTGATTATTTGACCCAGTAATAAATGAAAATGTTTCTGAGGATTTGCAGGTGCCATAAATTTATTTACTTTCTCTGTAATGTGAGGGTGATCCAGAATCGAATATTGTCGTGATGTTAAGCATAAATACTTTACCATTCAGAGTTAAAAATTTCTAATTTGAGTGATATCGTTTAAATAAATAACTAGAATCTTTTCAGAGATATTCGTTATAAAGAAAATTCAGCCTCCCCTAGCTATCTAGCACTACTGATCAAATAAAAGAAGCACTTTTAAGTTAGATTATTAAGCGGAATATTAAAAAAAATTATAAATTAGCAAATAAAACATCATCATATCTTTTTGAATAACTCTAACTCTAAGTTATAAATGTTGTCACATACTTTTAGATTATTAAGTAGAATATTAGAAAAATTTATAAATTAACAAATGGAACATCGTCATATTTTTTTGAATAACTCCAACTCTAAGTTATAAATATTGTCGCATTCTTTTCGATCATGTTCCAAGTATGCAATGTTAGTAAAAAGTACTATCTTCAGCATTCCTCTTTTAACAAATGAAACATTGTAATATTATTTAGAACTTAAAATTTGAAATTTCAAAGGCTTACGGATTTTTGGCAACTTAGCAACATTAAAAATGGATTTGTTTGCAAGTAGTTCAACAATGATCCAAAATTGCATTCCCCTAATAATAAAATGTTGGGTCTGGCCAATTATTGTAGAGAACCATTATTCACCAAAAAAAACAAAATAGAGGAAACCATTAAGATCGATGATATTTTATGAGATCTAGTATTACACTTGTAGAGCCTTCCTTTCTACAAGCCAAACGAGTTTCAGATTATAATAGAAAATTCGATAAAGAAGATGTAACTAAATCACATTAGCCTATAATAATATAATGTGATCAATGTAGGTAGGCTTATGACCTCAATTAGACAAGCCAAGAACTATGTTTGTGATCAATGGGACCATCGGATCAGAATCAGATGGCCCATGATGATCGATCTTATTCATGCATGCATATATTATATATATGTCTGCTGTCACGGAATCCATGGCCTAACCAGCTGGAATGACGCGTCAACCAGAAACTTAACTCACTAACCAACTCGGACCGACTCACTCTCCATAGTCACTGTGTGCTTTACTATTACTGTGCATAGAGTATAGTGTAAGCCAGAGGCTCTGGATCGATCTCGATCAGTCTTTCATGGGTAACAGTAGCAACAGATAGATGCATATGAACTTGGGGCTGCTTCGACCAGAAAAAAGGAAAAGCTTGAGGGATACGATACATTCAATGCAGCTAGCTATAGCTGGTTTTATATATTTATTCACATGGTTCCCCTGTTCTTCTTGCTTATTCTCCAAGTAGATGATGCTCTTAGTCTGGCCCGACTTCCACTAGAGAAAAAAATTTCAAAGTATTCGAAGTGAAGAGTGTAGAATGCCACACTAGCTAGTTTTGTAATGGAAAAGTTTCTGTTTTTTTTTTTTATCTTTTGTTCCTTTTTTTTTTTTTTAAGGCAAAACATTTGCTAACTTATATGGTCAAAATATAGCGTAAACGAAAATGATTACGAATCAAGACTATGCAATTCAAATTTTCTATCTTATATTGTCATAATTTTTTTAAAAAAATATGCACCGTTAAAGACATGCTTGAATTCGATATGTACAAAGGAAGAAAACAGAGAAAATGTATGTGACAGCAAAATGAATATGTCTAAAATATCTTATACTTATTCAACACACAATCATTTTTAATCAAATAAATAATTATTCAGCTACTAAAACCTTCGAATAATATGTTTTATTAGGTTGTCGTAGCCAATCTCTCACGGCTGTTCTCCTAATAGTTAAAACATGTGGAGATTTTTTTTTTTCCACACAGAAACTTGCAGATTAGCGCATTTTATGATTTTACACAAACTTCAACTTTATCACTTTAATCATTTCAATGATGAAAGCAAACACAATTTCAATTTTATATGCTTATAGAAAAGAACAAAGGAAACAAAATATGCAAGCAATTTCAAAGTCAACATGTCAAAACCTCATTGCTAATTATCCGAAAAATATTAATCTTTTTTTAGTAATGCTAGCTGAACTACCTTTTTGGATACCACATGTATCCTAATCTGTGTAGCAACTGATGTGGCAAAAAATCTAACCTATCACAGCATTTCAATTAATGACGTAGCTCTGTCATATCAGTTACCACATAAAGTATGATGTGGGTAGTATTCAAAAAGGTGGTTCTTATTAATCTTTTTTTGTAACTAAAAAGTTTCAAGTTCTATTCTAGCGATTGTGCAACTTCAACTATAATAAAGAAATTTAAGAACACATATGGTCACAAAAAAATATCTTAAGCATAATTGTTTTGTTACTACTAACAAAAGAGCTTCAAACTTCTTGGCTTGGAAAGACATTCTCGATGCTAGAGACATTCTTACTCAATGAATGAGATGGATTGTTGGTGATAAATCGAATGGCCTATTCTAGTCCTTTAATTGGATTATGTCATTTTCTTTGTTTTCAATTATTCCAGAAGATCAAAGAGCTACCATTGATTGGTTTGGGGTCCTTCGGGATCAGGTATGTTAACTCAATCAATTCTTGAACATTCTAGAACTTCGCTTTTAACTCAATAGTGGAAACTAAACCTTCCTCCTAAAGTTAAAATTTTTGCTTGGACTTTGATAGAAACGGCCTTAAAACTAAAGAGAAGGTTGCTCACTATAATCAACATGTTTCTCCATTGTATTCTTTTTGTTCCTCATATGTGGAATCTGTTGACCATTTATTTATGCATTGTCAATTTTCATCCAATGTTTGGTCTACATCGTTTACTCCTAAGTCTTTTAATTGGAGTAGTTCGTTCATTGCTTGGCTTGATCATATATCACATGATTCTTAAAATAGAGAACATCTCCCTGTTATATTAATGATTGCATGGTCCATTTGGCATTCAAGAAATAAATCCATTTTTCAAAATCTCCATTTCTCTCCTCACCAATGTTTTTTTCAAGCTGTGGTGCTCGGTTTGAATTATGTTAGGGAAAATTCGAAGTTTTCTACTCCAAAACTTTCTAAATACTTTCATATTAAATGACAACCTTCTAATTCAGATCAGGGTAAAGTTAATTTTGATGGCTCGGTTTGAAATGTCATTGCTACTATTAGCTATGTTATTAGAAATGCGGATGGTAATCCTCTGTTTGCTGCACATAACAAATTCGGTAGCACTAATACTCTCGTGGCGGAAGCAACTGCCTTAAGGGATGGATTATACATTGTTATGCTTCATCATCATGTTAATGTGATAGCTGAAGGTGACTCCAAGTTAGGGCTGTCAATTCTGACACGACCCGATAACACGACTCGAAACCCGCACGATTAAAAAGCAGGTCAGCCGTGGGTCATTTAATAAATGGGTCGGCCACGGGTCAACCCGCCAATACGAAGTGAACCCGTATAACCCAAATGTGCTATGTTTCTTCTTGAAATTTTGGACATTCAGAGTATTTGGTCATAGGATTAGACAATTTGAAATATTTCATTTTTTAATTATTGAATTTAATTATTTATGAATTATATATAATTATTTATATTTTTTGTCTTGTGGAATTTTTAGTGTATTTAATCAATTTATGCATTTTTTTAGTTAAATGGGTTGCATTGTTAACTCTTAAATATGACATTTTATCTAACACAACACGACACAACATATTTGTTAAATGGGTTAAACGGGTTGGAAACGGGTAACTCGTTTAATAAATAGGTTGGGTTTGAGTTTAAATTTTTGACACCATTATTAAATGGGTTGGGTTTGGGTTTGTATCTTGCGACACGACAAATACATTGACCCGACACGACCCATTGACAGACCTACTCCAAGCTGCTGATTGATTATATTCAAGGAAGATGTGAGATTCCATAGAGAATTCGGATCCTCGTACAGGATATCAAACTTTTGGCTCAACATTTCAACTCCATTGTTTTCCGGCATATGTATCACAAAACTAATTTTGTGGCGGATTATCTAGCTGCACTAGCTCATAGCTCTCAGAACACTTCTATACAGTTTTTTTGTTTACCCCTGCCTGTGTCTCCAGCATTCTATTTGGATTAGCTGGGAGAGGAAATGTAGAGATTCTGTGTTTTAGTTCTTGTCTTTTTTCAGTCATCAAAAAAAAAAGAACAAAATTACCTCAACGATTTTAGTAGAGTAGATCGGATTAGTGATTTGACCTTAGTTGCTTGATTATTTATTTGGGTCCAGGGCACGAAAGTTGTAATGGGAAATTGCATCATTACATGTGAGAAAAGTGTGGAGGACATGTGTGATGTGTTTCGAAACGTGTCATTCCCATACACCATCATTCATGAATAAGACAACAACTTCAATTCAAATTCTCTAGCTTTGATCAATTTCAACGAGCTCGAGCCCTTGAGAGATGCATGGAACTTGAGGATCGACAAAAGAAAACCAACGACATCAACAATTCAACATTCACTATCAATTCAAACTATCATGTCAGTCCTTTAATTCCCTCCGGGGACTCGTGTTTCATTTAGGTACACACATGTACATGGTTTTTTGCCACTTACCAGTTAATAACTTTGAATCTATTTACTACAAAAGGAAAAATAATATACCAAATCTGGTGCATGCATTGCAATAAATTAAGGATGATGTTCAATTCGGTTAAGACACAAGGAAAAAGCAAAGGACTATAAAAGAATATTATGAGAATTAGTTAAATTGAGAAAATATAAATTGTTAAAAGTTCTTTACTTATTATGTATTTTGAATGTTTATATACTGTTTTTTTTTTATAATGTATTTCACCAATTATTAATATTTTTTACGATATTTCTTATCACTTTATATATTCAGTGGGTCCTTAAAAGTATATTTAGCAATGCTACCCATTTTTTAGTCAAATTTTAGCTAAAATAGTTAAAAAATCATTTTAGCTAGCCACTTTAGAAATACGTCTGCATAAGTGCTATCTATTTTAGCTAGTTTTGAATTTATATTATTTTTTAAATGAAGATTAAATAGTTTAAATGTATTTATAAATTACATAAAATAACTTAAAATGAATGTTTTAAATTATAGAGAGTCTCATCTCGCTCTCTATATTTAGGAGCGAGATAGCTAAAAGTTATAATAGAAAACCACTTAGGAGTCTAGTGCAGCTGTTAAAATAGATAAAAAGCTAAACATACTCTCCAAAATAGCTAAGAAGCTAAAATAGAGAGTCTGCTAAATATGCTCTTAGGATGTCTAAAAAAAATTATTATCTTATGCATTTAGCTAGGTTTTTTGTAATATACACTGGTCCTGAGTTGAGACTGGAGAAATTTATTATTCAATCGAGTTTATTAATTTATCGAACATTTATTTCTCGAAGTTTTACTGCATATATTCATAACTCATAATTCATAATTAATAAAAAAGAAAGGCAATATATGTGACGAAGTTACCATAAGAGTTTAGAATTAATTAATGTAGAAATCGACGTATTAGTTCACGTAAGAATGCATGTAGAATACTAAATAGAATTATTTATGTTCAAGCAAGTTTCAACAATGTCATTTTGACGGTTATCGATGTTTAAGGTCAAGAAATTTCTTGAAAGTCCTCGATCATAGTATAAGCAAGTTGAAAGATGAAATACCCCATGAAAAGCTAGTTAGATTATGTTAAACAGCGTGTGGCCGTGGTCCATCATTGTAATGATATTGTCTCAACGTAACCATTCGTTAGGTGTGAGATTTTAACACAAAAGATTTTGGTACAATTAGGTGTGAGTCACTCACTTATAAGTTATATTATTTTTTTATCACTTTTCTAAAGTGATTTTTTCGTTTCTAACTATTACCCCAAGCAACTTCTAGAGTAAGAAAGCTAGAAAGTGTTTCTTGTATAGAAAGTCATGCACTACAAATGTGAACTACATGTTGATTTTATTTTCCTTCTTAATTATCCAATGTGAACTGTTTGGTAAATTTTGAATGCAAATTATAGTTAGCGCTAGTGTGTGAATGGAAAGAGTGCTTGCTAATTTGGTGGTCTCTTTTCCAAATGGAGGATTAATTAAGTTGATGGTATTTTCCCTAATTAGCTGGTAGAGCCTAGCTTAGAGGTCTCGATTACACTTTTCCAAGAAGCTTACTTAGTGGACAAGGACCACCAAGTGGCACCAACTCCTATACACCTTGGTGGAATTAATCGAACAACTAGGGCATAGGAAAGGAGTGGCTTAAACTTGAAAAAGAATTCAACCTTTGCTTTGCTTACGTTTGGCGAAGAATTGTGTCAAGTTTTAGTCAAATATCTTATGTGTGTGACTGTGACAGCATTAAATTAATTTTCAATAAACCCATATGAATTTTGAGAGATTTATAATGCACAATGCTTTTCACCAGTCGACTATTTATTAGAACTCATAAAAATTTGTTGAAGAGTATAGATGAAGGCTCCACTTTAAAGTCAAACCAACCATTTACGAATTTCAGTTGGATATTTTTTGTTTTTCATTTCTGAGTAATGTTATTGTTTATGAATCAAGCAAAGAATGATGCTTTCCCCCTGTATATATATATATAATATATGTCCAAAGACGATAGATCAAAGGACCTACGCCAATAATGTCTAATGTTTACGATATCAAAGGACACAGTATTCAACTTGTACATCCCGATCCAAGTGGTCTCAACTCTATGATCAATTTTAGTTTCAATTTGTTTGAACAAGTATATATCACTGTAACTATTTTCAGCTAGCTATGATCCATCAGACTCTAAAACAAAAAACTATGTTAGCCATCCCCATTCCAATATTTTGTTACAAATACTATATATAAGAATATCCCCCAAAATATTAGGAGGTTCCTCGATTAATTAGAAACATCATTAATATACACATTAAAGTAACTAACGAGTTAACCACGTGGTGTGGTGTGCTGGTCGAGCGGCCTAGTCTGGAACCCCCAGGTCTAGCGTTCGATTCCCAGTTCCATCCCGTGACCAGCAGATTTGAGGGACCTTTGTTTGTTAACACGAGAGTTCGTGCGTCTGTGGTGCAGTGATTAGTCTGACAAAGCTGGGATACACTGCATGAGGGTGCGTGTGTGGTTCTATTGACGTCTTCCCCCTCAAAAAAAAAAAAAAAAAAAAAAAGGTAACTAACGAGTTAGAGTGTGAGCGTCACCATGAAACAAAGTGGGAACATTAGTACGTATTACGTAAGATCTATATATATCTCCTCAATACCTAGACGCCATAACTTTTCACTTTGCTTCATGTTGAATCGATACAAAAGTGAAACACAACTTGTGTTGGGGACTCCAACGTAAGAATATATGTTACGTACCTCAACTCCAAATTCAGCTTCGATGTATACTTACTCTCTTTGCTGTACTTGATAACTGATCGAGTCAGTTACCAAAAGAAAACGAATTAGTAATCCATTGCCAGGCAATGAGGACAGATGTACATGGAACCCAGAGAAGCGACTCAACGTTTGTCACCATTCATCTATCACATCAATGATTGCATTAGTTTTCGGCGGCTCTGTTTATTATCATGCATGCCCAGCCGTCGCTCTCAGTGCCTGGAGAGCTATGAGGAGGCACATAACAGCGATACGCCAAACAGGGGACTCACCCTCGCTACAAACTTTGCCTACTTGTTCCTTCTTTGTGAATTGCATGCTGTGATGCCCACCTTCTCCATCTGTCCCCAGAACTCTGTCATTTTCATTAACACCACAAATAATGCACAACCCCAAACAGACGCATATGTGAAACTCGACTCAAGCTTCTTAATTGCCTCTCAGTCACTTCCACAACCAAAAAGGCAAAAACCATGATAGGATAAGTAATAGTTTCATACTCTCATTATTGAACTTCTAAGACAAGGTTAAATACTCTAAATGTACACGCATATATATTGTGTTACGTACTGCATTATGTCGAAATTAACTGCAGTTATATATTTAGTGCTGAGAATGAGTTCCAGTAGTACTAGATTCCCGAGCAGTACTCATGACTCTCTTGTGAAGTATGTACTTCTCTAAAGGATTTTCCATCTGTTTACAAAAGGATTTACTGATCTTAATTGATTAAGCTGCCCACCGGTACCTACATATTCAATCAAAACAATCAAATTACGGTTAATTACATTTCACAGAAGAAATTAAGTAGTAGGCCAATGCAGGACTCAAGACTCGATCAGTTACAGTCTTGATTTCAATTCCACAAGAAGTGGAATACGTAAGAAAAGAAGGCTCCGAACACAAAGCCTTCAAAAGCTTGGGAAAAGATATTGTTATGAAGCTGGATTAATAGGCAGGGAGCTGGTTTAGGCTTATATAGGCGGATAAGCCTGTTCATCAGCCTGATACTGTTACATGACTTGAGGCATATATGTGATCAATAGTGCACGGATTTGGTAGTTGCTAGATATATGCCTATGGGCTACTTGAAGCTATGTATATATAAAAAATCTGCATCTTAGAGAGGGGTTGACTACAAATAGATATGAATATAGTGTTGGGGCATTGGGGGTGCATGAAGCTAGCTACCAATGACTACAACTACGACTACTTGCTTGCGCGCGGGGGCAGGCTAGGCCATTGGTTTCAGTTTGGGCAACATTATTGATAGTATTAATTGTCAAAGTTCGTCTAGGAGACTTGTTGTGGTTATCGGTTCATCATACGCCTCGTAAGGCAAATAGCCTCATATTATTTGTAATTTTGATATTCATGATGAGTGGTTGACTCATGTTTTGGGTTTGATTTTGGTGTCGTCGCTTGATATTGATTACAATCTAGTAGTCAATAAATTATCTCTTTCAAGTTTGAGCCACCTCCTTCCCTATACATGCCCTAGCCAGCTATCTAGTTGATCAATTCCAGTCCTGATCACTAAGAAAGCTTTGGTTATGTTAAGTTGGCTAAAGAAACGTGTATAGTTTTTGGTCACACACACATATATTCATTATTCATAGCAAGGCTTAAGTCACCTTATACAAAAATTTAAGTAAAAATATGAAGAAGAACAAGAATGTAGGATTCATAGCATTGCTTAAGTCACTATGATTACTCCGAAAACAACATCAATGTGTAGTTTAGTGGCTTAATTTGTTAGTTTCCTATATGTTATTTTTTTTATTGGTTTAAGGGCATTCTTGTAAAAGCTATTATAAGATTATAAAAAGATAGCAATAAGGTTTCTCAAGTAAGAGAGTTGTTGTTGTCTGAGTTAGAGCTGCAGTCAAACCCAGGGGTGTAACTAAGTCAAGGGACCCAAGTTTCGGTCCAAAATCTCTCAAGTATACCTATAGCGTAGTCCCATATTCAACAAAATCAGGTTACTTCGAGAGAGGAAAAAAATTATGTGTGAATCAGCCTTCGTCTTCCGTTTTCTTGGTTCTTCATCTGGGTTGGTTTAGATGGAGCAAAAATGAGTAATTTGGTATGAAGTTTTAACGTATTGGTGGAAATGAAGTATGGTTGAGAAGACAAATCAACCCTACTCTTCTACCATTTCCACAATATACACACATTAATCAACCAAACTCTTGCTGCACTAGTTGTTGGGATTGTGATTGCTATGGCCATTTCAATGATACATACTCAACTCCTACACTTGTGTATAGTTGTACTAAAAAAAATTTTTGGGTTTCGCCCAAAGAAAGAGATCTAAAAATGTAGCCCACCCCATTTTTAGATCCTAGATCCGCCACTGGTCAAACCGTTTGAGAGCTGTTTTGTAAACTCTCATTTAATAGTGGATATCTTTCTCTCTGCTGCTTTGCGGACGTAGGCTTTTTCCGAACCGCGTTAACAATCTTTTGTGTTCTTTAGTCTATCATTCTTGCATATATTTGGTCACTATGGAATTTTTCACGCAGTGGTTCTCTATTCTTTCTGTTTAGTTGTTATTTGGTGGTGTGAGCACAACAATATGGACTGGATTAAAAAGGTCTATCGTTCTAAAATTAGTATTCATTTCTTGTCGCAAGTACACGGAGATTGAAAACCGTGAACCAGAGAGAAAATTGAGTCTGTTACGGAAGAATAGCACAGGGAATGAAAAAAAAAAAAAAATGTTTGCTGTACGGCAATTCGGACCAACAGCTTTCTGTTGCTAACATGATAGCTGGAAATGATCTGGAGCTGCTGACTTTGATTTTGAGCTGACATGTAAATATTATGGAACTCTAGACTTTCATATATATGGTGCATGACAGTGACAACATTAAATTAATATGAATGAAACCATCTGGAATTTCTATGGCGTACAATGCTCGTTTGCTAAATTTGAAGCAAACCATCAAATATATAGCTTTCCACTCTGCTTGATGTAGAATCAACCTTAAGTAAAACACAACTTGTGTTGGGTACTCCAACCCAAAAATGAACCTCAAGTCCAAATTCAGCTGGAATAGAAGCATAAGAATATCAAAAGTAATTCAGCAACAAGAAATGCAGCTGAATTTCTGAGAAAAAACAAATTTTGGATAAAAATTTCTCAGAAAGATGATATATCATTACCAAACGTATATCAGCTTATACACTGTGGACTTGAATTTCCTATATCATTTGTTATACATTATAGACATATATAATGAGCTCCATAGACACCTGGTCCAAAGACACAAGGACAGTTGTTTTATTTAACTCTTTTTAAAATTTCCGAATTTTGGTTCTTTTAGCTGCTGAGGTCTTCATTTGTTCCCTTGTCCGACCTAACAAAAGAAAATTTTTCAATTTCTCAATTATCCAGTAGAGCCTTCCCCAGGGCAGTAATGAATTCTTCCCTGCAGGTTGAAGAGAAAAAAAAATATATTGTTGGCCCAGCAGCAAAAACACCATACCAAAACCAAGCCCACTGGTTGCAACGTAGGGGCCGAATAAAAGTTATAAAACAGAGTACAAGAAAATAAGTAAAATCCAAATCTAGCCAACCCAACCGCAGACTCCAAATGACCAAATCAGGCGAACCCAAACCAATAATGCTCACCACTAGCAGTACGATGAACTTGTAAATCCACACCATGGACATCAATATCTTTGTATTGACATCAACTCTTTTTTATATACTCTATCTATTCATCTTTGTGTTTTTTCTGTGTTCTCTACCTTGTCTGTGTTTTTTTTAATTTACTTCGCCTCCTAAATTCTAATTGTTGGCCCTACCTTTGTTTTAATCAGTAAGGTTAAAATTCATGATTGAGCTATAAGTTATAGGTGCTCTATCTTCGTTTCTAGAAGGTTTGGAGTTCGGATGAGTGTATAGAATTTGGTTTACTTGAACACTTTCAAGACACATTACATAATAGATCGATAATTAGGATTAGGGTTAATTACAGTTTACCCCCCTGAGGTTTGGGGGTGTCATCATTTCACCCCCTCTACTTTTAATTTTGACTTTTTACCCCCTAAACTTTCCAATTTCAATCAGCCGTGTCCAATTTCTCCTATTCCGTCCAAATTGGACGTTAAGTCTGACCCTTGAGGGCTAAAATAGTCATTTCAACATTAAAAAAAAAAAAAAAAATTCTGTTTTTTAGTTTTTTTTTTTTTTTTTTTTTTTTTTTCTGTTTCTTCGTTTTTTTTTGTTTGATCTTCAACCTATACACCACAAGTTATAATAGGTTTATAAAAACAAAAAAAATACTCTAGGTGGTTGAAAGCCGCTCGCTGGTCTACGATATTTGTGATATATATCCGATAAAGTGAAGAATTTTAGGATATATCCTCAATAAAGTGAAGAAATATTTGTAAAAAATAATTTTACACTTTATCTGTAAATAAATATCTGTATATCCCTAATAAAGTGAAGAAATATCTGTGTAAAATCATTTTTGGTCTACATATTTGTGATATATTTCCAATAAATTGAAGAATTTTAGAATATATCCGCAATAAAGTGAAGAAATATTTGTACATCCCAATAAAGTGAAGAAATATCTGTATAAAATCATTTTTTACAGATATTTATTTACAGATAAAGTGTAAAATTATTTTTTACAGATATTTCTTCACTTTATTAGGGATATATCCTAAATTCTTCACTTTATCGGAGATATATCACAAATATCATAGACCAGCGAGCGGCTTTCAACCACCTATAGTATTTTTTTTGTTTTTATAAACCTATTATAACTTGTGGTGTATAGGTTGAAGACCAAAAAAAAAAAAGACTCTTTAAAAAAAAAACGAAGAAACAGAAAAAAAAAAAAAAAAAAAACTAAAAACAGAAAAAAAAAAAATATATATATAAATATATATATATATATATATATTTTATTTTTATTTTTTTATGTTGAAATGACCATTTTAGCCCTCAAGGGTCAGACTTAACGTCCAATTTGGATGGAATAGGAGAAATTGGACACGGCTGATTGATATTGGAAAGTTTAGGGGGTAAAAAGTCAAAATTAAAAATAGAGGGGGTGAAATGATGACACCCCCAAACCTCAGGGGGATAAACTGTAATTAACCCTTAGGATTATGTTGGTCCAAATGTAAACTTCAATCAATAAATTGTTGGTCTAAACCCCTTTGCCCTTATCTTGGTGGATCATGGATACATTTATTTAACGATCCCTTGTAACAAAAATTCATTCTACATGTTCATAACTGATTTTATCAATTCAAACAAACGCGTATATACACACAAGGGGGGAGGGGGAGTTCAGATTCAATTTAGCATACTCAATCACCATATTCAACTCATCTTATTTTTCGATATTAATTTGCACTACGACGTCGGTACACGTATAACCAAGTAATGCAAAGCCTTATTCCACAAACGTGCTATGTGTGGATCGAATGTAGCTCAACTCTAGAGGAAAAAAAAAAATCAAAGTACTGCATCAGATGCATAACAAAGTACAAGTCTCCCAGGATCATGTGGGAAGCTCTTAATGCATCTTGATCATTTCCACAATCAAAATCACAATGGGATCAAGGAAAAGTACTCTCATTATTGGAATTTTAACACAAGGTGAACTCTGGATATGCAAGATATGTTGCATTACATTCCAATATATAGAAGTTAACTGAAGTTATTTAGGGTTGAGATGAGTTCCACCAGAACTAGGGTTGAGAGCTTGGGTTAGGTTACTGAGGGCCTTGTCATAAGATATGAACCCCATGAACCAGAACTCATGACCGTCTCTTGTTACTATCTGTATGTATTTCTCTGAAGGGTTCCATCTGTTTGCAGAAGGATTCACTGCTCTTAACTGATCAAGCTGCACCACCACCTACATATTCAACAAATTGATCAAATATTCGGATATTGGTTAATTATTCAAGAACGAAATCAAGTAGTAGATGCACAAGTCGATGCTTAATTACTCTTTGCCCCAACTTCACAAATTTAGGGATCTTGATTTCAATCACACCTAAGTGCAAATCAGAGTCAGCACAAAGACATGCATATAAAACAATTGTCAAAACAAAGATCGTATCTCCAATTAGGTAGACAATTCAAGGCTGACAATGCCAAGTCACAACATATACATTGTGGTAAACACCTTAAAATGCTTAGGGAAGGCCGGAAGGGCATTGTTTTGAGGCTGGAATCAAATGTGTCTAAAGGTTGTTGTTATGAGAGGCTGCCCAACAAAACACATCACACTTGAGACTCAACTTAATTTCGTTCCCTGTTTTTCATAGAAAAAAGTTTGCCGGGTTCTACTTATCAGAAATAGTTGTGTATCATCGGAATTCATTTTCAGGGTAAACCCAAAGATGTCTTTGTTTTTTATGCTTCTTGTAACAACCCTTAATCTTAGTAATGGTGAAAAAACAAAAAAAAAAAAAAATTAAGATGCCCTCTTGAAAATGCAGGTTATAGTCTTAAGTTACACAAACAGACGGGAGAATTGAATTTGGTTTCCATGTCCAACAGAAAATAAGCAGTACCTTAAAATTCAGGGGAAAAAAAAAAAAAGTAGTACCTTAAAATATGTGTTCGGATGCGCTGGGGAAATATAGTGACAGAAATCACTACAAAAGGCTATTCTTTTATTGGAAATATACAGCACTCCAATTACAGGTCCAGTAGAAGTTGAGAGATAGCAAGCATATGAATGCAGGAGCTTCTCTTGTAGCATCACAGTCTCAAATTTTTGCTGGAATACTTTATCATCCCCTCTTGTAAGAGCCTTTGTCCCGTGAGTAAGCCTCGCCACTGCTGCGTCTGCAAGACTAGGACTCATTCTCACTGTTCAAAGGCAAAAATTCCAAGACATGTGAGAAAAATGCTTATGAAGTAATTTACTGCAAAGTTGATACAAGTCAAGTCCTACAACAAGCTTAGATTTATATAGAGGAGAGGCATTCAATGGTGGGCTAATTCTGTAGAATTTCAGGTGACACATTTCGGAACAAACTAGCTAGGTTATATTCTTGTAAACATGGAATTTACCATATGAGCAACTATATATGCACCTACTGATTCGATATTAAGGAGATCGGATCATCAGATGTATGCAACTATGCACCTACAGACCTACTGATGATCAGGCTCCAGTGGGAAGCAAACTTAAGTAACAAAGTTTTCATATTGCTTCATGTTTAATTTACATCTAACAATTAGGTATGGGACTTGGGAGATAGGAGTTTAAAAGAGAGAAACTCACAGTGATGCCAGACATTGTCCGTAATGGTGTCTGCTCTTCTGGAGGCACCTTCAACCCTTTTACCACAATGATTCAATGTGTCAAGCACCTTATCTATGGGACCTGGACCAAAATGAAGAAAAAAAACGAAAACAACCAACATCATACAAGGTCTGTATTCGATACCATGTAAACATTGAAATTAATGTTCTTAATTCTACACAATTAGGAAAACGTCTTCAGCACACGGGTAAAACTAAATCACATGACAAACCTTTACTTAAAATTAAGGTTTCCTAAAGATCATCATGAGCACACAAACAAATGATGAGTCTGTCAAAATTAACTTTAAGCATGGGAAAGGTGGCTTCTTCATACTTATCAGTTACTAGGAACAGCAAACTGAAGTTGATGAATGAAAGTTACAGAGAGATCGAGCAAGAGAAACATATACTAACGCTTGGTAGGTGAATTCGACGTGGGAACTGGGGAATATTGAACATAAGGATTGTTGTGGTTGAAGTTGGCGTAGGCATTGCCTTCAATTTGAGGAGGAGGAGGTGGAGGAGGACTGCCATTCATCATCATGTTCATGTTGTTGGAATTGTTTTTTCTAGCCTTCATCTTGTAGTCCTGATGATGATCGACTACCCAGAACTCCCCCCTCCAAATATTGTTGTAGTCCAATTTCACAATGTCATGTATAAAACAGATGGAGAAGAAGATTATAATAGTGATAGGGGAATAAGAATAATCTGTGTGAACACCAAGAACGACGATGGTGGTGGGAGCATAACACTGCTAAGTGGTAATGGAACCTTGGATTAGATGCTGCGGCACTCACTTCCCAAAGAACAAAAAGATATATGCCAACTTAGGATGTGATAACCTCACCATTTTGCTTGTATTCTATTGCTTAATAGTAAAATAAACGAGATATTTTGCAAAATTAATTGAAAAGCAATCAAGTCCTCTATAGCAACACAAATGAAGTCGCTTTAAATGGAACAAACAATGCACAACAGACAAATACATGGGGACTAAAGCTTAGTTCCCTCAATATATAATTACAAAAACTAAAGCCACAATAAAAAAGAAGCCTAGACCAACCTGTTTGCAAAGTAGTTCTTAATTAAACACTATTTGTAAGATAATATAACAATTATAATGCGGATCAGGTTCCACTGTTTATTAGGTTTTAATAATATATCACTCATCCACTAGATAACAAAGATTAAATTAATAATGTATATCAAAGTATCAAATTACTAGCTACTTTCAAGCGTGCGAAAATGCAACCGCAAATTTTCAAGTAATCTTCTTGTATGAGAATGAATTAAGGGAAAGTCTAATTAATCTCCCTGCATTCCTAATTTCCTAACGTCACTAATTTATCTTTCTTTTCGTAATCACTTAGTTGTACTTTACAAGAACTCTGACATTTGAGATGGCACGGCAGCTGGGCTTAAATTGATGTGTCATGCATGTGAATATGTGGTATAAACCTCATGATCGAGCCAGAACTTATCACCATCTCTTGTGACAATAACAAAATGCATATTCCATCCAGTCTTAAAATGATCCACTACTAGAATTATGGGCAATAGCCCCATACACTATTGGTGACATATTTGGGCCAAAGGCCACACATGTACGTGTCTATTACCCATTGCCACGACACAGCCACTTTCTTTTAGGTCAGTGCGCTGTGGAGGGGTTGCTTTCTCCTTAATTGTCTCAGTTTTGTTGTGTGTGGCTTCTTCTGACATGGTGGGGACCACGGGTAGGAATCAGAGTTTCGATTGCTTCTATTTTTTTTTTTTGGTCAACAATTGCTTCTATTCATGATCCAGTACTGAGTCCTCAGTCCTCTTGCTTCTTTGTAGTTCCGAAATTGAAATTGATTAGATTCTTGATATTATTCATTTTATCTCATCTTTCTGGGGATGGATGGCTTAATCAAGTTGGTGAGTACATGGGAAAGCAAGAAGAGCAGCTTCAGTTTGCAATTGATTTGGCCGAAATCTGAAAGCAAAGGCAATCCATGTTTAAAGCTTGAATCTTTTGAGTGTCCAAGTCCATAATTGAAGTTAGTGTTGAAGAAACAAACAAGGAACAGAACTCACCTATACCAGGATCTCAATGATGATCTTCTTGGGTTTAATCGCTGCCATGGTTTCAGCCTCCTACTCAGTGCTGAAATTGGGGATCTTGGATTAGAGATGATAGGCACAGACCCATACAAAATTCAATCAAAAAGCCATAATCGAAAAACCATAGACAACAAAAATCATCCAATTTTTCTCCCACATCTATCGAATGAGCCGTCAAAGAAAATTAAAATAATAAAAACCAAAATGGTACCTGTTTGTGTTATCCACTGGAGCTTCTCCATGGTCTTAGGTTCAAGCACGACGAACGAGTTGTAATGGCTGATGGCTTTTTCATCCCAGGTGATTCGCAACCTCGCTCTCCACGAACACAGTCTGAAATCTCTTCAATCTCTGCAATCCCTTAATGCAAAGAAAAACCACAATCGCATCAGAAATCACAACCCCTACTTCGAAAATAGAAATTAGGTGAAATTGATAGACCAGAGTTGAATAGATTGGGGATCTAGTCCCTACAATTCAGACTGTCCAGGGTAATCGATCATGGTGAATTTGGAGCAGTAAGACCAGATAGAGAGAGGTAGAGAGAGACCAGAGAAAGAGATAAGTTTTTTTTTTTTTTTTCTGAGAAGAAGATGAAAGAGAGAGAGAGTCTGAGATTCAATTAAAGGTGTGGAGCACAATTTATGATGTGATCGAAGAGGAAAAGGAAAGGATAAAATATTCAATAAAATTAGTTTTCACAGAAAAGAAAACCTAAACAAGTATTAAATATTGGTTTGAATATAAATAAATAAATAAATAATATTTATTTAATCAGCCTCCCACGCTTTGTGCTTATAGGTCTATTTGTATATAACAGTGGGTATGAGCTCCATATCCTCGGTTTTACAAATTTGTGGCAATACATGTGTGGCCTTTGCCCACATTTGTAGTGGTGTGATCCTATATATCTTTGTTAAAATTATTAACGCAAGCTTTTAGTAGACGATTTAATGAGGATTGTTGTTGTTGTAACTTGTAAGTGGGGTTGAGTGGAGGACTCATAAGTCATTTGTTGTAGTTTTTAAGAAGAAAGACAAGTTCCAACCTAGACAAATACTTCAGCGTTTAGTTTGGATTTTAATGCTTGATTGATTTTCAATGATTTAAAAGACAGTTAAATCTGTTGAACGTAACATAATGTTGTAGTAATTCATGTTACAACAGAAATTTCTAGAACGAGTCAACAACCATGTGATTAGAAATAAAAGAGCGTCAAATTTCACTTGCTCGTTCATTCATTAGCAATTAAAAGACAAAACAACAACAACAATTGTACACTCTTTTGTAGTAATTTATGACGGCCGGGCGTTTTGACCCGAGAGACCGAGATACCGGTTTGATCCGGACCGAAACTGACCATTCGGGTCGGGTTTGAAAGCTGAAATCCTCGGTTCGGGCTAAACCGAACTAATTCCCATGTCCTTCGGTTCGGTCTCGATTCAATATTCGCATAACCGATCCGGACCGATATTTGTACTTATATATGTGTCGCCTGTTAATTGGCTCTCAGTCAAGCTTATAGAGAATACCCTGAACTTGGGTGCAGGCAATCACCCAATTTCATTCGACCTAAAGAACCCTATCGAAGTCGTCTTCTTCACTTCATTTTATCGATCACTTTCACTTCTTCTGTTCTTCTTCACTCTGTTTCTCGATCAATCACCCATTCACCCATGGATTCCTCCACTGGAAACACACCACAAACCGAATCCCAATCCCAATCTCAATCCCAGTCTGAACCCAATTCAAATTCCGATTTGAATAATGCAAACCCCAATTCTGATTCTAACACCGAAGTTGCCGAGAATGTTGTCGTCCCTGCAACTGCATCAGACTAACCATCTTCTGCAACAGCTCCATCTACGATGACATCGTCAACTGCATTGTAGATTTTTAGTGATTGTTTATGGCTTTAGTTTATGTCTTGAGTTGAGCATGTTGAGTTACTTGAGTTTATCTGTTTATGGCTTTAGTTTCAGTGCAGATTTGGATGACTTAATTACTTAAGTTTGCATAGTTGGATTGGATGGCTTTACTGCTTTAGTTTGCATAGTTTGCAGTTTGCACTTGGCAGTCTTTGAATAATTGAATCTGCAATTTTGCAGTTTGCAGTCTTTGAAGCTGCAATTCTACAGTTTGCATAGTTTTGCAGATTTTCACTTGTGTTGTGCAACTAGAAATGTCATCATTGTCATTTGAAATTCTGAAAATTGGAAGAAGGTTACCTAAACACTGAAATCTGAAGAAAAAAAAATAGTTTTTTTTGGCCCGAAAAACAGAAGACCGGACCGATTGTGTTTGGGTCAGTTTCTCATTGGTTTTAACCTGCTTAAAAGATCGATCCAGACCTAACCAACACTGTCTGTTTTGATCTCGGTTTTCAACTTTTTCGGACCGGACCGATCCGAACCTAGCCTTAATTTATGTTACAACTAAAATTTCCTGAACAAGTCAACAACCATATTAATAGAAATAAGAGAGCGTCAAATTTCACTCAATCACAATCACATTGCTCGTTCATTCATTAGCAATCAAAGAGGGGACAACAACAACAATTGTACATTCATATTCAACCGTCAAAATACACGTGGGACTACATGTCATCTAAAGAAATACGGTTTAATGGATTATTTTTCTACAGTGTCAAGAAAAAAAAAAGGCGACCATAGATAGATTTTTTTATGGTATCAAGGTACGTATACCAAAGGCTTCCTAGATTAAAAAAAAATAATAATAATAATTCATTGACGGTGTGAAATGCTAATGCTCCAATTGTACATACAACACAGTGTCTAATCCATGATCTTCTAGTGATAATCATGAGTTCATGACCATCATAGCTATCATTGCTCCACTTTCCATTTATGTCCCTCCGTTATAAGGAAGCAAGAACTAAAATATCGATATTTTCGCCGATATTTCGACGATAATATTGTTTTTTTGAGTCCCCGAAATTTTGGTTGCCTATCACCATAATATCGCGAGATATTTACAAAATATCGCGAAAATATCGATATTTACCGAAATGTGCGATATTTTTCAAAATTTAGGGAATATTCCCAAAGAAAAACCAACCAAACCTTGAACATTGACAGGTTTCGAACTTGTCCCATAGACCCCTAGCAAAAATGAGTCAGGAAACGCCTCAAGCACCCAACCAACTCGACTGACGGTTGGTTTTGGTTCTAATATACTCTTTTTTATATTAAAATGTATTTTTCATGGAAAAGATTACTAATTTTTTTTTTTACAATTAATTTAAACTTCTAAAATATAATTTCTAGCAATTTTGTATTTTTAATTTGTTGACTCTAACATTTCTAAATAACTAGAATTCTTCATACATACTATGCAAGTGTAATGGTTTTTTATTAAAAAAATAAAAATAAAACAAAACAGTTATTGTAGTGAGAAAATAGTAGTGATTGTGGGATAATTTCTTTTTAATTTTCATATTTACCCTTATGATTTAATTTATTCTCAAAGTTTTTTAATCTTTCAGGGCTAAATCTGTCAAAAATTTCAATTTTGGCTAACAAAGTCTATTCTCTTAATAATAGTATAGATTTAATGCTTTACAAGATCTCCAAAATACTTTTGCTACGTTTTAATAATATTAATTCGTTTGTACTTGATTGAATAATTCTACAACTTTACTAAATCTCTAATTATAATTGGTACTATATATTTTACTGGCGGCAGCATACGTACTTTAAATTACTATAATTCACTATGAAATGAAGGTTGTTCACCATTTTTTTTTCAAATATAATAGATAATGGAACAAATAAGTAGCTCACAAAGTTTCACTTAAAATTTCAATAATTTTCTCTCAATTTCCACCATTTCTTTCAAAAATTATCGATATCGATATTTCCACAATATTTTTGCCGAAATTTTCATTTTTCAGAATATCAATATATCTTCAATACACGATATTTTGGTGTTTAAAGAAATAACCATCCAGACATCTAGTGATAGACGTGACAAATTGACAATCATAGCCATCTGAATCACTTTCCCAAATTATATTACTAAACAATCTTATCCAAATCTTCAAAACAAAACTACTGTCTTTTCCTGTCCTACCACCTCACTCATATGTCTCACCACGTCGACTCCCCGCTACAATCCAAGCGACCCAACATCATTTTCATCGACACCATCACCGGACCTGAAAGCAACACTAGGAAACGGTGCTCTGTCATCCTCATCGATATCCCTTCCAGAATAATTAAAATTCCCCACTCCAATCCCCACGGTGTTCCAGTGACCCCTCATCCCACAACCGTCTGATTTAAGTGATGGTCAAATATAATAAGTCAAAATTTTAATCCGCCGTCATGTACAACAATGTGCGTTTGCCGCGTTACACCATAAGAAAACAAAAGCGCAAAATGTAATTTATCTTTATTCCATTGGATGGATAATCACTCTCATCTAAGTACGGATAAAGACGCGGCCGGTGACGGCGCTGGTCTCAGAAACGACGTCGTCGAACCCGACCCAACGGCATTTGGCGCCAGACACCTGTGGGAACAGAGGCGAGGTCCGCGTGAGCGGATTCTCCGGCAACGGATTAACCGTCCGCTTGTACGGCCCGAACCACTTGTTCTGCATGTAACGGTTTTTCCGCCACGGTGGCACTGACAGCTCTCGGCTCCTCAGCGACTTCTTCGCCGCGTCGCACATGACCCGGACGATCTTTTTCAGGTCGTCGGAGCCGCCGACGAAGTGACGTGGCAGCGACTGCGTCAGCCGCGAGTACTGGCCCGACGGCCGAGCGATCTCGAACTCGGCGGCGAAGTCCACGTCCACGAAGTACCTGCTGCTCTGCTGCTGCCGCCACGTGGCGGACGAGTTGGCGGCTACCACGTCGATGAACTCGTAGTGCCCGGCGGTGATGCTGCCGGCGGAGCTCCACTTGGTCTTGCAGATCGCCGCATTGTGCCCCTTCCCCCTCAGAAACGACATGACGCTCCTCTGCAGAGCCGACTTGTCCGATATCAGACACGAGAACGCCTCCACCGCCTCCGCCACGTCAGCGAGCAGCACCTTGGCGTAGGCGTCCGCATTCGCCGAATATCTCAAAATGCACTCCACCGCGGCGGAACGATCCGAGACCGAGTCGACTCGGTCCGAGTCGTAGTCGCGGTTGTCCGGCGACCGCGGCTCCGACGACGACGACGACGACGATTCTTCCTCCTCCTCGAGAAAGCTGTGAACGAGCTCGGACAGACAAGGAGAGACGTCGTCGCCGGAGTGCTCGCTGCCGCTGCTGACGTAGCTCTCCCGGCCGACGAGTCGTGCCTTGACCTTGTCGTCGAGCGGGTAAGTGACTCTCTTGGTTCTGGTTCTGACGAGACAAGCCATTGATAGACTGTAAATTGTGATCTCTCTTTTGGAGGATTTGAAGAAGCTTGTAGTGATGGTCCTGTGATTAGAGCGATTTGAGGAAGGAGTGGGGGAGAGGCTTTATATAGAAGAGGGTTTGTGCCCTACAGTGGTGCTGTTGTTCAGTTGTTGAGAGGATAACTGTGGGAATTTAATTTGGGAATATTCGGTTTCAAAAGCTGGTGGTGTTTTTTGTTACAAAAATTCTGGTTTTTGTTTCCTTTGGGAAGATTAAAAACTGTGAGGGTTAGAGTCCCCTGGAGTTTGACCAAAAAAAAAAAAAAAACAGAGAGAGAATTAGGAACTAGGAAGAGGATATGCGAGGGAGACTGTACACGTGGAAGCATATGCTGGGCTTATTCCAGTATGTGACGCGGTGGGTCTTGACCGGTTGAAGTACCAGTCACTACTCTTAAAATCTCATCTGGCTCACGCCATTCGTACGGGAAGGGTTGTTCGCGCACGGGACTGGCACGTGTTTGATGATTCATGGGCCGCTGGGCCCGGCTACTCTTAAACCGCTGGCCCGTGGATAAGGGTGAAAGTGTAGTAGGTAATATCTCTTTTTTTTCTTTCTTTTTCTTTTTTTTCAACTGGATTATGATGAAACTAAAAGATGTGATATGGTATTATATCAGGGAGAGGGAGAGGGAGAGGGAGAGGTATGGTTTTGGACTTTGAAGGCAGAAGGACGATAGGGATTATTCCCTTTGGCTTCTTCTCAAGAGATTGACGAGTTGCTCTTCTTTAAGGAACTCTGATTGGTGGATTGATTGATGAGTTTGGTTGTAATTCTTTAACGAACTCTGATTGGTTAAATGGATTATCTCAGATTAATTATCTCATAAATAATCCATGAATAAAGAGAATAAGGTAGGGGATTCGAGCTAGATGCATGTTTATTTTTTCTTTTTTCTTCAAGTGGGGGTTCTGTGATGAATATTTTAGAAGCTGGTTTTGCCTGAAAGAGTACAATGGAGAGACGGTTATAGTCAATCCACTTGAAACACATCTACTGCCTCTTGGGTGAGAGGAAAGGTTGAGGATTAATTATATTAAGAAGCTGGGGTTTAATGTTTCCAATTGGATTATCTTTAACTGTGCATGCATGCTCTCTGTTTTATGCTTACAGGAACCCTAAATTTTCAATTCTACTACTTCCAAAATGAGTACGTAGTAACAGTTGAACTCGATTCTTAAAGAAAAATTTCGTGCGTTATCAGTTCTCATCAAAACTGCATTTATTCTCATTTTCAACAGGTAAAGATTATAGTAAAAACTATAAACCTTCCAACGTCTTGGTACGAAAGTTGAAACGTTGAGTACATTTTCAATGAGAAATTTTTTAATGAGAAATTTATAATAATGACTTTTAAATGAACAGTTGAATGACATGTATGTTGAAATTTTAAAATATCAATTAAAATTGAAAACACTCATCCAACCGTTCATTTAAAAGTATTCATATAATTATTATTATAAAGTTCACCCCATTTGTCGACTTTAATTTTTGTATCATAAATTGTAAACTCTAAATATTAACTATCGGCATGTTCACCTGAAGTTCACGAGCTAGTATTGTTCAATGTTGGTTTGCATGCATTAATTTTTTTTTGGTAGTGTGCATGTTGAACTTTTTTTTTTTTGAGAAAACCATGTAGATAGAATATTTAGAGATGATTGTCTGTTTGAACTTGGCATTTAAAGATCATGGCCTACATCAGTAGGAGTACGTGTAGACGTCAATCATAGTATTAATCGGGGGCCAAAAAGATGGATGTCAACATGATTTCGACACTCTGTTGACATGATAATTCATGTCATACTGAACATAAACTGAAAATTTTATAGTATTTCTTAATATTGAAATTTTATAACATAAAACCTTAGACCAATATCATTTATGACGTACTCTACACGTATAATTAGTTTAACAACTTATGCTACATTGATTCAATATTCTTGAGAATTATAGAATATTCATAATGAAACCAATCATATATTTTTCATTACAGTAGCATTAATTTCAGGTGATGGTCAAACGTTGATAGTTTTCCTTTAACCAAACCTAACTCAGTTAGCTTATGGTGTGTTTGGGAGGGCTTAGCATTTAACTAAAGCTCTTTGTGAGGAGAAGAATTGGGATTGAACTCGTTTATTCCACAGATCGATCAGCCTATTCAAGAAGCTACCGGTCCGGGTTAGCAATTTTGAAAAGCACTTATTATTTAAGCTGCATGCTTCCAAATTGCTGTAAGAGCAAGTCCACCGGTTCCTCTTTGACCGGGCAAAGCATGGATTTGGTGAGGTGGTGACCGGCCAACCCCAAAATCTCTCTTCTACCAACACAAGCTTGACCGGGCAAACGATGAACTTTCTTGACCGAAGTCAAGAAAAAAGGCAAGAGGATGACATTTTCCTTGACCCACAAGGCCTGTGCCAGCTCGGCCCACACCCAAATGTGGGTGACGTCAGCGTGTTCTGTAGAGAGAGAGAGACGCGACACAGGACGATGATCGGATTGGGTCTGATTTGCTCCGCCTGGGGTTGCTTCGATCTCGGCCTGGGGGCAGCGGATGGGCGGGCTGACTCCACGGAGCGGCTGGGCGAGGCGAGTCGACCTCGGGGGCGCCGGGATCGTGGCTGGAAGATGTCGGAGGAGGGAGAAAAATCCAGGTCAGGTCGGATGAGCCGGGTCTGGGGGAGCGCGCGAGAGAGAAAGAGAACCGAGGGGGGAATGAAAAAAAGAAAAAATTTCGTCCTTTGAAACAAAAGGGAATTTTTTTTTTGGCTATTTATAGAAAACTTCCAGATTTCAAAAATTCATAATAAATTCATACGAACTCCGAATATTGCGTTCTATATATGCCCGAGATCATATCGACGAGCTCTACAACTTTCATGAAGGAAGTTTTCCCAAATTCCAAACGTATGAAAAATTAATTTTCACGACCACCTAAATAACGTTTGTTTCGAAAATAAAAATCGGTTAGAAACCGAATTTCTCGTACAACAACTAAATAACGTTGTATTGTACTTATTCCTAGTTTTTCATTTATGTAAGAAAAAATCGATGAACAGTGAAAAATGAACAGTCTTGACTGGTCAAGAAAAAAAACGGGTGGAAACCCATGTCCAGTAGCAGTGAACAGTTACTTGACTGGTCGACGCATTGACTTTTCGACCTTGATATTTCTTGACTACCGGTGAACTTGCTCTAACGGAGGTTTAATAAAACTTTCGTCAAGACCTATTTTATCCTTGCACTTTTGACGGAAAGACAACCTGAGTCCCTATATCTCTCTCCATCTCTCATTTCCAAACCCTCAGAAGACGACGTCGATTACATTACAGAAACACATTCTCTGTTCATTAAAAACAAAAAACAAAAAAATAGAGGATGTCGACTCCTCTCGTCTCTATATATGCTTGGTCTCATCTCCCTTTCTCTATTCAAGTGATGGGTCTCAATTCACAATTCTCTTATGCTTTCATCAGTAAGTGCGAATACAATCCTTCAATGTCTAAAGACTCTAATTCTCTAAACAGTAGGATTTCCAAATTATTGTCTTTGTGTTGAATGATTTGATTAGTACGTTTGTTAAAGTGGATCTCTCTTTATCTGTGATTTGTAGAACTGTTGGCTAATTGTATTAGACTATTAGCAAGCAATGGTTCTCCTTAATTTGGGAGCTCCCATTTTTTGATTGGCTGTGTTCGATGAATTGAAATTATGCTAGATGGCTGGGCACAAAGGTTAAAGCCTTGAAGTGAAGGTCGACTAGAAAGTGTCGAGGTACGATCGACCAGATATAAAGTTGTCGAGATAGCTTCCTAGTGGGAGAAATGTACTATCACATAATTGCATGCATCAATTGGGAAGCTTGAAAAAGTTGTTTCCAACTTTCGGAAATAAGAATATTAGTGAAAAAGCTAAAGCGCGTCCATTGTATATAGACTAGACCTGTAAATGGACCGGATTTGGATCGGATCGACCTTAATCCAAATCTGTTTACTTAAAAAAAAATTCGATCCAAACTCGCTTCGTTAACCCGGCGGATCGTTGATAGCTCGATCTAAATCCGTATCCGTCGGGTTAACGGATACCCGGTCCGCTAATCCGACCCGTTATAATTTCAAATATTTTAAAATTTTAAATAGTAATATTAAATTTATATCATGGTATCTCATAAGATATTAATAAAATATTAAAACAACATGAAAAGTATCACCAAAAGTATAATTACATTATCAAAATTCTTAATGCTTCTTGGAATATTGGGTGATAGACTGTCCCTTAGATTTCTGCAAAAAAATTGTATTAGAAATTCTTCATATTTTATATTTTATATTTTATATTTTTAAAAAATAATAATATGTTAATAAAAAAATAATATTTTATTATTACAAAAACGGGCCGGATCATTAACGGATCAGATCGACCTAGATCCGTTAAATAAACGGGTTAACGGATTCGGATCATTAACGGATCAAAACTTTCGATCCAAACCCGTCCAATAGTCACGGATCTGGAGCGGGTCCGAATCAAAATCCGGTCAATTTACAGGTCTATATACAGTAGAGCTTTGGTGTTATGATCATATGTACAGCTCGTCCATTTTCTTTTTTGTTCGCGTTCATTTTATTATAATATCGACTACTGTTATTAATGTGATATTTATATGATTGGCATTTTCTACCGCAACAATCAAGAGTCATGTTTTCGTGTAATAGTTTAATTTATACTCTTGGATTCTTAGAAGAATGGAATGTTTCAAGCTTCCTGCACAACTCTCATCAATCAGGTATGTCTTACTTACACGTGCATGCTTGTCAAGTGTCTAGGACTGAACTTGTCTTTAAATTCTATTGTAGGATGCGAACATCTTTTCAGTCCTAATGTGCTGATCTGCGAATTTTCAGAAGGTTTTATCCAAAAAAAATAATTGTTTCATAAATTGGTTTGTGGCATGGGTTTTTCTTTTAAATTGCTTTATCCATGGATATAAACTTGTTTTAAAAAAATCTTTTCGCAGCAGAAATCCTAGCATACCCTAGTTCATTCATCTCTTATAAATATGTAGTTTCACATTGTTTAAAATTTCATGTGAGAAATCTGCATGAGTTGTTTCCTTGTTTAGCTCTTGAAGGATTATCAAATTCAAAAACTTTTTCTATCAAAAAGTTTCCTGGTTTTATGCTTCGTATGTGTTGGTAGTTCATGCATGATTTGTACCTTAAGGTGATTGACAACCGAGGTGAGAGTTGTGTCATCTAGCTCAAGATTGATAAAGGAGAACAAGGTCGTTGATCTGGAAGCAGCAAAGACGAGGAGACACCATTACCTACTAGATTAGTTCTAGAAGATGAGTTGTGTAAGAAGTTTATGTACTTTCATATTCATAGTGGATTGTTCACGGACATAGTGCCCGCAGTTGTTTACCTCTTTAGAGGGTTTTACTGAGTCAACAGATTTTGTGTTATGTGTGGTGATTTTGCTTTTGTGTCGTTTGAAAAAATAGAAGTAAATCACAATGTTTCCAAGGATATTGATATAAGCAGTTTCAATCAGGATTCAAACAAGTCTGTACTCCTGAAACTGAACCTTGAAGTTGTTGGCACATCGACTTAGTTCCTTAAGTTTGAGAAATACATATCCATTCTACAATTTCAACTACTCTATGTGAAGAGAAAAAAAAAAAAAACAAGATTCTAATGATCGAGTTGTATTTTATTTTGTTTTAGATACATGCGAACTCAAAATTTGCATGGAACTACTCAGTATCCTTTGATTTAGCTTGGTAAAAGTGAAAAGCTACACCTTGTAATTATAAACCGAGCCAAAAATTTTAAATGGTTCATATTTGATCAAAATCAAGTCTCTCAACAATTCCAGTTTAGTTGAAACCCAAAAATGATTCATGTATATATAACCTTTTTGAGTAAAAAGAGGTCAGCCCTTTATTGAAATTGAAAGATTACAACGATACGATGCAAAGATGCATCAACAATGAAAATAAACAACACGAAAGGAAAAGATGCAAAAATTGCATCTGAAATACAAAGAAATATGAAAATCGCAATGGTAGCAACGTCGAAACGCCAGCTAATGTTACACTACGGATTGCAGCCGTGTAGTGAATTGAGTAGTCGGTGGTTTGACTACCCATCGAACCCCAACGCACAAATTGACAAAAATCAACTTGGCGTCGGAATGAAGGCACTCTCCCACCTAAAGATCGAAGCCGGCCAAGGGTGTCAGAACATGGCCATGTTGGCAGATGATCTTTCACGAACAAATACCATAGCATTGGGTCCCAAATCCAGTGCCAGTAGCGAGTAGGGGCCCCAAGCCATTCCAACTGTTGAACAAAATCCCAACGAAAAGAGTGGGTCAGAGCCCAAGCCCCCGACCCGCCCGGATCCCAAATCCAGACACTCTTGCCCCGGTCCCAGACCCGATACGTGAGATGCACCACCCAAATCCATTGCCGGCAAGACAAACCCGGCACCACAGCAGCCTCAGTCCCTTCTGCACCACGACCACTATGCCTCAACCAAGGCACACCCAGGCAGTTGAGATCCAAATGAAGGACCTCGTTCCCAGCCTTCCAAAACCGCAGATCTGGCGCCCCCCGACGAACGCTGCTACCGCCAATCACACCACCACCACGATCAGCCTCACATCGACACCAGCAGCCGACAGACACCAGTTCATCCACCAGATCAGAACCGGCAAACAAACCTGTCCACACCACCCACGAGCACAGCAAAACACCAGCCCCAACAAGAGGAAACAGAGAGAAGAAAAGCAGGCCAAGACCTGCAGATTTATCCATGGAGAGGAGAAGGTATAGAGCTACGTCCACTAGGGACGACGGCTCACAAACCCTAGCAGAGCTAGGTCTTTTAGAGAAGAAAGTTATGTATATATAACCTAAAACTTGAAATTGTATCAAATACTTTGATTGCTTAAAAAACCAAAAACAAAAACCCTCAAGAGGAAAGGATATTTTATTTTGGCCAATGAAAGGATCAAGTTGTTGAATAAGAGATGTAACATTTTAATGCCTATATTTTCATTTTAGAAAATGAAAATAAAGTGAAAATATTTTTGGCGACTTACTTTTGAAAACGGGGAAAAAAAGATGGAAAATATTTTCAACTTTTACTCGGAGAAACTGAAAACAACAATTTGATGTTTTCACTTTTTCTTTCTTCCAGTTTTAAAATAAGGAGAATATTTTTTCATACTAAACTATCAAGCACATGGATTGAGTGCGTTGCTCGAACCCCATGCAATGCCTATGACTGCGTTTCTCAAACCCATGCAATTGAAACATTGGCTCTTTGGCATGGATTGAAATTTTGTCAGCAGCTTGGTGTACCTAACTTGTTGATAGCAGGGGATGCAGCAAACGTGATTGCTGCCCTTGGAATGTCTGGGCTTGATCTAAGCGAAATTGCAGGGGTGATGGATGCAAGTCGTCGTTTGATGTCAGAGTTTGAATGGGTTACTTGAAAACAGGTGCGCAAGCGTCACAACCAGGTCGCTCATACTCTTGCCTGAAGTGCTTTGAAGAAGGTGCAAACTATTTTTTGCCAAGAAGTTGGGCCTCCTCGGCTTCATGAGATTATTGATGTAAGCAATTGATGCTAGTTATGGGGTTCTCCTATTGAGAATTATTACCCATTTGATGTATTTCCAGTTGAATTAATAAAGTTCTCCTTTAATCAAAAAAAAAAAAAAAACTATCAAACACATTTTAAAATTCCCTTCGACCAAAAAAAAAAAAAACACATTTTAAAATTTTAAACCCTAAACCCTAAACCTAAACCATTGTATTCTCGTTTTTGTTTTTGAAATTTTTTTTAAATAAATTATTTAGGGCCTTAACTTGCTTAGTTTCAGCTATGAAAGAGGCTCAGTGATTTTGTTATGGGCTTTCAACATATTATGAATGGGTTCGTGTGTTTGAGCGTTGACCTTAACAGGGCACATGCTAAAGCCCAGACAAATCTCAATGAGTAATTCACTCAAAGTATGGGTGTGGACCTTAAATTAAACACATCTCGTTTGTTTATTTGAAAGGGCACGACACCTCTCAGCCCACCAAACATTTGTACTGGTGCAAATTTAATTTCATGGGCCGAAGTAGTTGGTAATTAGTTTAATTATAGATTAAAGTTCAATTATTTCCCATTTTCATCATACATCTCATGCATTGAGTTATGGTCATTCCTTGGAAATTTCAAATTACTTGGGAATACTTTTTTTATATCATAATGTAAAAGTCACATTTGCTTAGAAATTCTACAATATGTTAATATATAACATACATATAATTACTACTTTTAGAACTTAATTACTCAAAAATGAGAATATATTTTACTCTTATGAGGACTTTATTTATCGTAATGAATATTTTTTTTCTAGTTACTATATGAGTCTTCAAAGTGGTAATATTATATAAAATAGGACATGTATGAAAAATATTAACGTACTATAACTTTACCTCATTTTGTTACTGATTTAACTTCCATATTAATAATATGTGGTTACCTATATTTATATTTCTGATCAGAAAATTTTCATAAAGATGATGTGACACTGTTGTCCATTGAGTGTAAATATTCACACAGAGCAGTAGAGCCAAAAATGCCATCGATGTAATATTAGATTGCTGGACGTACCCCGAAGATTACTTCAAGTTTACTATTGGAACTCCAAATTGTTTTACTAGCTCAGCTTGGCTTATAACACCACCATCATCGAATTCAAAAGCTGATGTTCTGTAGCTTAATTTGATCATGGTAATTGGTTTTGACACCAAGGGCGTAGCTAGCTAGGGTCGAGGAGGGTTAATGATCTTCTTGACCTTAGCTTTTTTGTTATAGATATCTTAAATTTTGTTTGCTTATCATGTTTATAAAGTCTTTATTGACCCCTCTAACTCTTCTTATTTCTTTCGCTTTCATGATTTGTTTTTTTTTTTTTGAGTAAAATTTCAAAACATCTTTAGCAGACTCTCTATTTTGACTATTTAGCTATTTTAGAGAACATGTTTAGCTTTTTATCTATTTTAGCAACTGCACTAAACTCCTAAGTGGCTCTCCATTATAACTTTGGGAAAAACTCACAAACAGTACCTGAACTTTCGGTCACTAATAACGTTTGTACCTTAAGTTCAAAAAATATCAGATTGGTACCTGGACTTTTAACCCCGACCCAAGATACGTACCTAGAAACAGTAAAACCGTTAACTGGGTTAACTTTTCAAGGGTATAGTCGTCCTTTAACTGTTCATCTTCTCCAAACCTCTCTCCTATCTCTCTGCAATCCTAGATTTTTCACTTACACAACAGCTAAGCTATACACACACACAGAGAGAGAGAGAGAGAGTTAGTTGTCGTTTGTGTATATTACCTCTCTCATATAGTCATAGTCATAGTCCTCTACAAATCAACGGCAACGACTTGTTGGAGATGGACGAGCTACGGCCACAAGATTTGTCGTCGCTGGCAGAGTCTCCGAGGAACTCTCGCACGTCGAGGGAGCTGAAGTTTCGATCTGCACACTACAGAGAGAGAAATGGCAGAATCTTGGGTTTCTTCATCAATCCAAGAAAACCCAAATGAGGAGGAAACAAATGAGTCATTGGAATCAATCTTTTCTTCTTCTACGTTCAACCGACAAGTGGAGCGGGAAGAAGGAGAATTGCCCAAGCTAAGGAGCTTATCGTCGAGCGGCAGCAGGAAGAAGAAGAAGAAGAATCAAGTTTTGCTTGAAGGGTATGTTGATTCGGCTGATGAGGACGATCTGTCGAGGACCAAGAGCTTAACGGATGAGGATCTCGATGAGCTCAAAGGGTGCTTGGATCTGGGATTTGGGTTCAGCTATGAAGAAATTCCCGAGCTCTGTAACACCTTGCCTGCTCTTGAGCTTTGTTACTCTATGAGCCAGAGGTTCATGGACAAGTCGCCGGAGACCTCTCCTGCTGCACTGGATTCCTGCTCTTCTGTGTCTAGTCCGATTGCCAATTGGAAGATCTCCAGTCCTGGTTAGTGATTTGGGTTTCTCTCCATTTTGTTGCTCAATGTTATAGATTTTTTTTTTCTGTCTTTTGTTGCCGTCTTTTTATCCATTTCGATTGATTGAAGTGCTTAAACTTCTGACCTGTGGTGAATCTTTGCTTGTCCATGTGACCATCCAGAGGTTGTGAAGGCGAGGCTCAAATACTGGGCACAGGCTGTGGCGTGCACAGTTAGATTGTGCAGCTAGCTGATATAGATTAGGATTTTATGCTTTAATGCCTAAGAAAAATTTTAAATGGACCAATATTCTCGGGTGGAGATGAAACATCAATAGGTGTGGGTGGGTGGACCTTCCTGTGCAGCTTGTGTTGTATGGTTTATTCCAGAATGGCTTCATTATCAGGAACTGTTCCTGCAATTCGTTAGCTGGAGATTAGCTCCGAGAACCTGTTGATGATGGATCTACTTTGAGGAAGATGGAGAAGATTATTTCAGGTTTTAGATAGGAGAGAGGTTTAGAGGAGATGAACAGTGAAAAGACAACTATACCCTTGAAAAGTTAACCCCGTTAACGGTTTTACTGTTCTTAGGTATGTATCTTGGGTCGGGGTTAAAAGTCCAGGTACCAATCTGATATTTTTTTAACTTAAGGTACGAAAGTTATTAGTGGCCGAAAGTTCAGGTATTGTTTGTGAGTTTTTCCCTATAACTTTTAACTATCTCACTCCTAAATATATATATATATATAGAGAGAGAGAGATATGGGGCTCTCTATAATTTAAAACATTCATTTTAAGTTATTTTCTGTAATTTATAAATACATATAAACTATTTAATCTTTATTTAAAAAATAATAAAAATTCAAAACTAGCTAAAATAGAGAGCATTGATACAGACGTATTTCTAAAGTGGCTAGCCAAATTGACTTTTTAGCTACTTTGGCTAAATTTGACTAAAAAATAGTCAAATTTACCCTACAAGTTTGATGCATACGTATTCTGCAGCTATTGCCACCCTAATAACTACTTTATTCACCCTACAAGTTTCTGATTTATTAAAATACTAAAATATCTTAATATGAAATTACAATAAAGGACAATATTAGATTAAAAATTACAATCATTATTCTTATTATCCATGTAGAATGGGGCTGTGACCACTTACCCAATTTCAGCTTAAAAATTGCCCACTTACTCCACTAAGAGTTTTTTAACCCCATTTACCCAATCTAACATCTATTGACATTTTTACCAGAATTAATTAAATCGAAACTCATCCATCTCCTCTCTCTCTCTCTCTCTCTCTCTCTCTCTCTCTCTCTCTCTCTCTCTCTCTCTCTCTCTCTCTCTCTCTCTCTCTCTCTCTCTCTCTCTCTCTCTCTCTCTCTCTCTCTCTCTCTCCCCCCAATCTCCACCTCCAGTTTCTCTCTCTCTCTCCACCTCCGGCCGATTGCATCGCCCTGTCGGTTTCGCCAGACCGCCTTCATCATCCTTTCGCCACCGTCGCGCCATGGATCACCACCCCAGCCAAACAACGCCTTCTCCAAATCGGATCCAAGAAAACCAACCCAGATCAGGTTCGTCCAAGCAGAGCCCGAGCAGCCTCCTACCGCACAACCCCAGTCCCCTTGCCGTTAGGGTCGGAGTTGACTTGCGCCGTTAGTGTCGGAGATTCGCCAGATCACAGTTCTTAGGCTTCCACCTCCACTTGACGACTTCGCGGCCGTTGGATTTGTTGCTGGAAATGCAATTCCAGCCCATGAAGATCTCCTTGCAGGTGTTGTCGTACTTGGGAGAAAGTGTTTCTAATGCAAGAGAGCGGCGAAGATGGTGAGATTGGGTGCCCAAATCAATTTCTAGCTTCTTTTTTTATTTTTTGCTACCCAAAGCATTTTCTGGGTGGTCAAATTTTATTTTTTGTGGTAAACTGTGAACTTTGAGAATGGAAGGAAATTTTGCCAGTAGTGATTGCTTTTTTTATTATGATTTGGTTGGCAATAATAAGATTACTGAGGGGCAATAAAATGTTTATTAGGGCAATAATAAGATTATTTATTTGGATAAACCTCCGAAAGCTTTCAAAATTCAAAACATCTTCATTTTTCACTAATTATTGATCCCCAATAAACTTGTTATTGGGGGGCAATAATATGATTACTGGGTATTATTGGGGGGTAATAAAATCAGATGCCGGAATCCGGTCACTTGTCCGGTAGCCAGATTCGGGATTCCGGTCACCGGTCGCCGGAGTCCGCGGCCGGCCACTGGTCACCGGAGTCCGGCAAGGTCTCCGATCACTTCTCTCTCTAAGAGACAAAGAAGGAGAGGGCAAAAATGTCCCAAAAATAAATAAAAAAGAATAAAAAAAATACTTAATTGGGTATTAGGGAAATGATCTCTTAGAGTGTTTGGGTAAGTGGGTAATCTCTTAGAGTGTTTGGGTAAGTGGGGTTAATTAACCCCAAAATTGGGTAAATGATCATTTTCCCCATGCAGAATACGTACTTAAAATTACAATTAATTTTTCTTATTACCCCTATAGAATACGTACTTAAACTTCATTTTTAATCTCTTCATTCATCGTTAAACCCGATGAAATTGATTGACTAAGAAAGATGAGGAGGAAGCCAAAAACAACTGAGAGAGACACTGAGGAAGCCAAATAGAAAAAGATTTCGAGTTAAATCCTATATTGGAAAAGGGCATTTTGGGTACTGTAAATGGGTGAACAAACTAAACATGAAATTAAAAAAATATTTGTAGGGTGAGAAGATAATGTGGAGTGAACAAAGTAGTTAGTAGGGTAGCAATAGCCGCACCCTAGCTGGTATTGCTAAAGATTTTCTCAATGTTCTATGGATTTAAATTACACTTGTAAGGAAATTAAGATTTTTCTGCTTTTTCTTTCTTTATTGTGTATAAATTTTTATCTTTAATGTAAACTCTAACTTGAAAGTTAAAACTATATTTTTGATCCCTCTAATAACAAATTCTAGCTACGGCCACTAACTCCTCTCCTATATATATATATATATATCTGTTCAAGTAAAACCCTAATTTGTGTTTGGCCAGAACTCTAGGTTACTTGACCAAGTGATAATAGGGTTTAATTAGAAGAATCTAGAGATTATCTTTCTTTATATGATTCAGACTCTATGCATTGTAATCCTCTATATAAAGAGATCCCTATTATCAATGAGAATACACAACGATTTCCTCTCAATTTCGGTTTCTCTAGAACACGTTATCAGCACGAAGCCATAACCCTGAAACCCTATATTCGTAGCCTTCAAATTCCAGAAACCTCCGCCGCCCACCTTGAAGCTCTCACCTCCAGGAGCCCAGAACCGACTGCTACATCCCTAGAACCAGCTGGAAAAACACCGAACCGGCCCCGAGAAGAAGCAGAAAACTTCTTGCCCGGTTCACCATTTTTCAGTCAATCAATTACCATCAAACCGCCTCTGTAGCTGCAACCATATTCCAGAAACTGGGAACCGGCCAAACCTTTCCGGGAACTGGCCACGGAGACCCAGAACCGGCCAGCAGATCTGCTGACATCCCCACCTGTCTGCTACCTGCCAAAACCTGCACCTGCAGCACCACCGAGCCCAAAGTCAACAGCCCAGAAGCCAACAAGTCTTCGGCCCAGATGAAGACAGTTTTCGGCCCAGAAGAAAAAGAAAGATTCCATCCCAGAAGCCCACTGATCCAGGCCCGCTGACGTCAGCCCTGCAGCCATGACACGTCAGCGTCCACGTCATCACCCAGTCAGCTTCGCCACGTCAGAACCGGTCAGCAGCAGACCAATGACACGTCATCACCGGTCAACGCCGGTTGACCGCTTCCGATCAACTTTCTGGCCGCCGCTGGCGACTTTTCCGTGCACTTTTTCAGGTCAAATTTTCCGGCTACCTATTTCAAGGTATTTTTTACTAAACGTTTCCGTTTTTTAGAGTTTTTAAATTCAATTTCTCTTGTTTTTCGGGGACTTGCAACCTCCCTTCTTCTACCCCCCCTTTCTTCTTCATAAGGGAGACCAAAAGCCGAACCGTGGGGGTTCGTGCTCACTCCAAGCTTGGAGCTTGTCGAGATCTCCAAACTTAGAGTTTGTAGAGAATTTATGATCGACCACTTACGTCATTGTTTTGATATAATCCAATACCTCTTGGAATTGAATTTCTTGGAAGCAATTACGCTCAGAAATTCCTAATTTCTTGGAAGCGATTACGCTCAGAAATTTTATATGTTTTCGTGGTAGCTTTTATGCTCCGAAACTAACCCTAATTTCTTATTCTCTTTCAGGATGAGTAACCTGAACAAATTGGACTTTGCTCCATTGGGAACAACTGGATCTGGATATCACAGGTGGGTTCGTGATGTCCGCCAGCATCTCAAGGCCGATGGAATTCTGGATACGATTCTCGAGCTTAGCCAGGACGTGCTAACTGTTGAGCAAGCTCAAACTTTTGGAAGCAAATAGAGCAGCCTTAGAGGCAAATAAGGCGAAAACCATCATCCTAATGACTCGTCATATGGATAATTCTCTCCAGTTCGAGTGTATGAATGAAGAAGACCCCAGAAGGCTGTGGGTCTCACTCGAAGAAAGATTTGGCAACGTCCGTGACTCCCTGCTTCCTGACCTAGAAGTAAGATGGCATAGCCTCCGCTTCTGTGATTTCAAGTTAGTTCTTGACTACAACTCGGAAGCACTTTGCATTAAATCCTTAATGGAATTCTGTGGTAAAGAGATCACAGATGCGATGTTGATTGAGAAAACTCTCTCTACCTTCCTCGTCTCTGCATTGATGGTTGCTAAAAACTATCGAATCGATGTTACTGCAGGACGGACCACAAGATTTCATGAGCTCATTGGAGCTATGAATGTCGCTGAAAAGCATGACAACATCGTTGTGAAGAATTATAATTCGAGATCCGTGGAAACAAAGTATATTCCGAAAACCAATTATAGTCGCGCCCCTAAGAGAGGGCGCCAAGAGCGAAACCCTAATCTTAGGGATACTTCCGGATGTTGTGGTCCATATAATCGCTCTACTTAGGAAGGTAATCGCCAAAATAGGCGAACACGGAACCGAAGAGGTCAACGTGGAAAGAGAGAGGGAGGCAACGCCTCTGGCCATGTTGGTGGCGCCACCAACACTAAGAGCCATCTAAATGACGCTTTCTAAGCGCCTCAATCAATGGAGTCTGAGCAAAGAGATGTATGTTCTCGATGTGGAGTATCTGGCCATTGAGCACACATTTGTAGAGCTCGTGAAGAAATTGTCACCGCCTACAAAGCATATTGTGAAGCAAGATAAGCTCACTATGTGGAACAAGAAGATCAAGAAGATGATCTAGAGTGAAGGGTTGAAGACTACAAATGTGGCTGGGATCAATAGATCGCCAATTCTGTTTAAGTCTTTATTTTCCCAAGAGATGTAATAGGCAATTGCCATATATTTTTGTAGTAAATGCCAATGGTTTAGTCTTTCTTCAAAGTAGGCTCACCTAAAGTAAGTGTGATGTCTAGGAAGGTTCTGAGATTAGTGGTACTTAAGCGAGCCTTGCTCCACCTACATCTCTCTACTCTCCTGGTCACATTTATTTTGGAATTACCGAAAGAAGTTAGACGACTACCATTGTTTTGCATTAGCTAGCATTTTGGATTAGATTTTCTTTGGTGAAAGAGACAATGATGTAACTTCGTTGGCTTATGAATAAAATTTCGAGTTCTTTTCATTATGACTCCATTTTGATTCAGAACGTATTACTTTGTGATTACGATGGCTGGGCCATCAGTATTATTTCAAGGACATGGAATAGCCCAAGTTCCACTTGCCAAATGGCACCTTGATTACTGTCACAGAAACTCTCTACGCTCTTAGGGCAAATCGTACCCTATGAATAGCCAACGGATTCCATGCGAAAATGCATGTAGAGAACGGAAATGAGTTCCTTTGCAATACCTCTAATGATTGTGAACAAAGGCGCATCTTAGAGAAGTTTATGTGTCTCTCTAGTGGACTCTATGTCACTATTCGAGCTATTAATCCAATAAAAGTTATGAGAGAAGATCTCTTGGATTTAGACACATATTGACTTTGTCACGACAGGATAGGTCATCCTAGTCATGATATGATGATCCGTCTACTAAAGACTTCACATGGACATCCTTTCTTTCGAGCGAAACGAAGCATGAATCAAAAGTTGATTCCTGGACTAAGTGTGACCGCCGTCGCTGCCGTCCACCACCAGCCTAGGGCTGGCATAGTCCTTATCCATGACGCCATGGATAGCGTACATCATGGTGATGGCGCCCCATGTGTTGTTGCAATCACCAACTTGCTTTAAATAGCGTTTCAGACGCTCAGGCCCAACCAAAATCCTCATTAGTTGCTTCTAAAGCCTCTCGCTCATTTTACAAAGCATGTTCCTTAGGGAAATTAGGACTGAGACCGTCCTATGCAAAGGATATGAAAATACTTATTCTGTTCTTACATAGAATCCATGGGGATTCTGTGGACTAATTCAACCAACTTGCGGACGTTTAAATATCTCATGATGATTGGTTGACACGCAAACACGCTGATCACGTGTTGTGCTATTGTCCACTTGTAATGCTGCTTATGCTACACTCCTAGAAAATATCATATGACAACGGGCTCACTCCCCAAATCATCCTATTCAGTTATTGCATTGGGACTGATGTTGGACATCATATTCCCATGAGCACACCTAAATGGTCTCGCGAAAACGACTACGATGGTAGTCCGGACATTGGTAATGCGCACCAACCTCCTTATATCTGCTTGGGGTGATGCAATATCGCATGCAGCTATGCTGATTCGTCTACAACCCACCGCCACTCAATCTACCTCTGCGTTACAGCTAGTGACTGGGTACAAGAATTGTACTTACGCATATTTGTGTATGCCATTTATGTGTCAATTGCTCCGCCACAACGCTCTATGATGGGTCCTTACAGACGAATGGGCAACTACGTTGGATTTGAGACTCCAACAATCGTCCGCCACTTAATGCCCTTGCAAGGCGATTTCCCTACCGCTAGATTTGCGGGTTGTCATTTTGATTAGACAGTCTTCCCGTCGTTAGGGGGAGATAAGAACACAGATGTTCAGCAGGAACGACAGGAATTGTCGTGGTCTGTCCCCACTATGTCTCTCATCTCGATCCCCGTTAAAGTGACGAGATCACACAAATATGCTGCAAACATGCCTGCAAGGATGGACGTCCCTACGGGAAGACGTAGCGCCACCCTACACGGAGGTAGGTATGGCGCCAACGCCAAAGAGAGTGGCACTCTGGCGTTATAGGCCATGGCCCCAGCTAGGATGCGTGGGAGGCCCGTGAGTTGGAAGGATACTTTGGCACATTCCAATCCTTTGATCATCAAGACTCAAAATCCATTTCATGAGAATCTTCCGGGTTATGGTTATCGTTGGGGGACGCCTCAACGTCAGAACCTATTCCTGAGAATATAGAGCTCTATGAAAATTACACTAGTGTACATGAGACGTGGGATAGAAACTCTATCATAATTGATGATGTAGTCACGCATTTCATTGCGCATGAGTTTATTGAGTCCGATGATATCGAACCACGCTCCGTTGATGAATGAATGTCAACGTAGAGAAATCTGGCCTAAATGGAAAGATGCGATCCAAGTTAAGTTGAATTCTCTAACGAAGAGGAAGGTTTTCGAGCCAGTGATGTCAACACCTCCTAACATAAAACCTATGGACTAATGGGTCTTCGTTAGAAAGCGTGATGAGAAAAAGAGATGACAATCTCGCCTTATGGCGCAAGGCTTCTCACAAAACGCCCTGAAATCGACTACGATGAGACATATTCTCTCGTAATGGATGTCATTGCACTCCACTACCCTGTTAGTTTGGTTGTGACGTCTCGTATCTTAATTACCCGTTTACTAGTCATTTGGACGGTAAACGACCTTTATTTTCACTTTTACTATCGTTTCCGTACGTTTAGTGGCCCTAAAAGTTGACTTTTTGTTCGGGTCAAAATTTGAGAAAATGTTCTTCATGAAAGTTGTAGGGGACGTTAAACCGAGCGCGTGCATGTGTGGTGCGTAAAAATCGGACTTAGTATGCGAGAGTTATGGCCAAAAATGTAGAATTTACTGTTCATGGTAAGTTGTATATATATATGGAAATTTACTGTTGGTACTTTTTATTTTTGGAAACCTACCCAACCGGGTAACTCTCCTTTCTCTCTCTCCCCGACTCTTTCTCCCCTCTCGGCCCGATCTCTTCCCCTTTCGATTTCTTCCTCCTCCGGCCGACCCAGGACGTAATTCGGCCACCCCCAAGCTCGGTTTCTTCTCCTTGTCACGTCTGTGGAGGTATTTTACGACGATTTGGCCGGAGAAGCCTGATTTGGAGCAGAGGAAGCTACGGTGGCAGTTAGCTATTTTTGCCGATCTCCGGCGATTCCGGCCACCTCCGGTCACCATCTTGCCGTCGAAGCTTGGGTTTTCCACGGAGATCATTTTGCCCCTAGCCTCGAACCACGATTTGAAGTGTAGAGGCCGAATCGACAACCTAGGGTTCTTGAGTTTTCTGGGCTATCTTCACCGGCCGAATTCGACCATTTCCAGGTAAAATTGGGATGTGTTGTAGTTGAGAAAATTTATCAGTGGGTTGAGTTGTAGCTATACATGGAATTTGGTAGCCGGTGGTGGAGGTTGGTACCGGCGCGTGGCACCCACGCGCCGCCACTGTTGGTGGTGCGTGAGACTACATTTGGCCGGACTTTTACTTCTGTTGTTGAGATAACTAGTCAATTAAACATCTAGTTTCATAATTGCAGCTTTGGGATAGAATTGGAGATGGAATGAATATGGATTTTGATGTTATTCAATGGTGGAATTGTTAATTGAATTACGAGGGATCCATCCATCGGATTTCCTCGGTTCGGCCCTTAAGCCCATACATTAAGGGAATAACATTAGTGAAGAAGATTGGGAGGTTTTGGGCAAATAAAGATAATGTTAGGGTTTGGTTTTATTTATCATAATTTAGTTTTCCATCCAGTAAATTAAGGGTTTACGAACGTTATATTGTACAGGACGTGAGGAGGATTCCCTCGAGGAGGGTTCGGATCGACGGCAGGCTTAGCCGTACACTGTGAGTGGACTTTTGTTTTCAAATAAGTGATGCATGCATTTATTTATTAAAGTATGCTTTATTTAATTAACATATTATTTTTCGAGCATATGAGTTGATTTTGGAATTTGATTTTGATTTATCTCGTGGATTTGCTTTCAATAATGATTTTCATGAAGTAATTATGATTTATACCGGTTGTGAATTTCGGTTATTAATTTGTTATGCTCGGATTCGAATTTATAATTGATGTTGAATTTCGACGAATTATTTTTCCAAGGTGATTTCCGGAATTAATTATATTTCTATTCGTTGTTTTGAGATTTCTGGAAAGCTTTTCGAAATGGGATTTCGATGCAGTTATTTCTTATTTATCTATCGACTTTCGGTTTTGGCATTGGGAATGCCTTGTTGATGATCTAATTATTTTCTTAGCGTGTGGGTTGATTTATACGACGTCTTACGAGAATTTCTTGGTACGGTTGGGAATCGTACCCTCGTTTTTCTTTATTCGTGGGACATGGGGAAGCCTTATAGATTTACTGGATTTTAATGGTTTTTACCCGCCATACCTGGGTCGTCATATTTATTGCTAGCTAGCCTATTAGTACTCCTCCCTGCTTACTATGTGTTTGTGGGTGAGTAAGAGCAGAGCATGGGATGCTCCAGAGTGTGGGACACTCCGACCCGAGCCTGGGAGGCTCCCTTCTCGTATGGTGATAACTTCTTCCCCATACTTTTTCGTGACTTGACTAGCGGGGCTAGTCCGTTATTTTCGTAACCAGCGGGGCTGGTGTGTTTTCACGAGAATTTTGGATTTCGATGTTATCGTAACCAGCGGGGCTGGTGTGCTTTTACGAGAATCTTGGATTTGTTGATAAATGTGTTTTTCTTAAATGTTGCATGCATCGGGTTTTTAAAAGGAATAAATGTGGAAAAGCACAAAACCCACTTTTCTTTACAATTATTTATTTATTTATTTTGTCCACTCACGCTAACGTTTTATGTGCTTTTCTCCTGGGCCCTTCGGTTTCAAATGCCCAGTCTGCAGAGTAGCTGGTTCGGCATTGTAGGATTCGGGGCATAGCATCTGCTGCTGTTGTTTTCATATTGTAGGTTAATCGTTGAACCTACTTGTATTATGAATTCTTAATCTTCTTTAGATTGCTCTGATAACCTGTGGGACAATTGTTGTAAAGTTTGGGCGTTGCCCCTGTGTATGTTGAAATGTTCGGTTTTTAGTTGTAAATTGTGGAGTTGTTGGATTTTGGGGAGCAGGGTGGCTCCAGGATATTATGGATGATTGTTAGAAGTGTGATTGTAATTCTACAGGTTGGGTAGTCCATTTTTAGGGGTGACTCTGCTGAATTTTCGGTAGAGTTATTCCTAAGGTGGGCCCCACAGGGCCACCTCGGATTTCAGGGTGAAATTCGGGGCGGGTCCTGTCAACTTGGTATCAGAGCATTAGGTTGTTAGGTCCTGTAGACTTCTTTCCTTCCTACTACTCTATATGCTTAATGGCGCCTAGTACCTCCCGAGTGATGGCCCGACCGCGGCGGATCCCCATCATATACTCTTCGGTGCTAGTGTGTTCATTATGTATATAAAGTAGATAGGTTAATGTCCTAATCCTTGAGCTTTGTTATCCTTCTCTTCTTCAGGTGCTATGCCTCCTAGACGCCGAAACCGCAGGGAGACTACTCCCGCTTCAGGAGATGGGAATGCTCCTGAAGGACTAGCGAACGCCTTGGGGCATATTTTCCAGCAGCTGACTGCAGCGCTTCCTGGTTCCAGAACCGATTTTACCATGGAGCGAGCGAGGAAGCATGGAGCGTATAGTTTCTCCCATGCTCCTGATGCTATGGATGCTCAGAATTGGCTGAACAAGATGGAGAGGGTTTTTACTCAGATTAATTGTCCGGAGGACCGGAAAGTGGGTTTAGCAGTGGATTTTCTTGATGGTGTGGCTTTTGATTGGTGGAATATGACTAGCAGGGATTTAGAGAATGATGGCCCAATCACTTGGGAACAGTTCAAGGAACATTTTACTGAGCGGTATTATGGTACAGCTATCCGTGACAGGATGAAGTATGAGTTCTTACATTTTGAGAAAGGGGACAAGACTGTGACGGAGTTTGAGCAGCGGTTCACCCAGCTAGCCCAGTTTGTGCCTGATTTGGTTGGCACTGAGAGAGAGCGGATCTACAGGTTTGTTGATGGATTGGGGGGTGATTATCGTCTGCAGTTGACAGGAGTGCCATTCAATACTTACTCTGAGGCAGTTAATGCTGCTCTGCGACTTGAGACCATGTATTTGTCCGGTGTTCGACCTCGAGATGCGGGTGGCCCTAGCCAGGGTCCATCCAAGAGAGCTGCTTCCACTTCTGGTTCAGGATCTTCTGGAGGTAGTAGACTTGTCAGTTCAGACTCGACCACCTTACCGGATTTTGGAGGACTTAATATGGGGGGTGGACAGTCTGAGTGGCAGTTCAGTGACGACACTAGTCAGTACGGTGGTACCTCAGAGGGATTCCATACTTGGAGGGATCGTCCCCAGCGTTGGACGAGGGATGTGACGTGCTATCAGTGTGGACAGCAGGGTCATTATAGGAGGGATTGTCCTACATTGACTCATGGCGTTACTCCAGACGTCGGTCAAGGTTCTAGTCACGCATCAGGAGGTTCATCTAGCGGCACTCTCACTAGTTCTGTCAGGGGCGGCACTCAACGAGGTAGTGGCCGCCGTGGACGTCCAGCAACTCAGACGAGACTTCATGCCATGTTTCAGCAGGTTGATGACGAAGATGCGCTAGGGGTAGAAATGCCCTAGTTAAGTACAATAGGCTCATTATTGTACTTAGCTCAATGCACAAGACCAGACATCTCATTTGCCATGAACTTGTTAGCTAAGGTATAGCTCTGCGCCAACGCGACGCCATTGGATTGGTGTAAAAGATATCTTTCGATACTAGATGTACGACTGATATGGGCATGCTTTATCCTTATAGAGAAACGATGGATTCGGACCCATCACACACCAGGAACGCAGCCAACTTCGGCCTGCGTCCACTATCCCCATCCCAAAACAACATGTGTTTTGTAAGGTTTTGCTGATGTTTGGTATCTCTCTGACCCACACAAAAGTCTTCTCAAACTGGTTATGTGTTCACCATGGGTAAAGACCATGATATCTTGGAGGTCTATAGAACTGACCCTAGTCGCTATATCTTCGAACAATGCAGAGATCATTGCTCTTCATGAAGTGGTTCGTGAATGTATATGGATTGGATCCATAATTACGCATGTTCGAAAAGTTGTGGTTTGAAGTCTACCATAGATGAGCCTACACAAATGAAGCAAGGCTATATCAAAAGAGACAACACCAAGGACAATCAGCAACAACAGAAGCTCCTCAAGATCAAAGTGAACTAGGTTCGATCTGAGGACAATGTGGCAGACTTGTTTACTAAGTCATTGCCTAAATCCACGTTCGAGAAACATGTGGCAAGAATTGGCTTGCGGAAATTATCTGAACTCCCATGATCGTAGTCATCAGGGAGAGGCGCAGACATCAGGGGGAGATGTCTACATGTTCGTCTCAAAGCGTGAATGGTGTGTTGTGCTCTTTTTCCCCTTCGACCGAGGTTATTTTTGTCCCACTGGGTTTTTGTTACTCGGCAATGTTTTTAGCGAGGCAACGAGAGAAGCACCGCGTTTGGGCAACACAAGGGGGAGTGTTCAAGTAAAACCCTAATTTGTGTTTGGCCCAAACTCTAAGTTACTTGACCTAGTGATAATAGGGTTTAATTAGAAGAATCTAGAGATTATCTTTCCTTGTATGATTCAGACTCTTTGCATTGTAATCCTCTATATAAAGAGGTCCATATTATCAATGAGAATACACAGCGATTTCCTCTCAATTTCGGTTTCTCTAGAACAATATCTTATATAATTAAGCCAATTCTTGAGGGAATGGTTAAATTTTTGAACTACCATATATGCCCTCACATAGTATAGATATTAATAAATAAATTATTTCTATATGAGGATAAGATAGTTAATTGACTATATCATATTTCAAAAGATTGCAATACCTCCCATGAAAAAAGGAGAAACTTCCTCAAAATCAGGAGAGAAACTTTTTTTAATTTAAAAAAATAAAAATAAAAACCAATTAACATGTGCGGAGCAGAAGCAAATTATAATAATAGTAAGAAGGCCTTCTTCCCCACAAACATTTCACTATAGCACGTAGATGCAGCCATGCATATAGGAATACCCCGATGGAAACAAACATCATGGTCTATCAAAAGGACCAGTTTTACTCAGAAAAAAAAAATTATATATATATATATATATATATATATATATATATATATATATATATATATACAGCACTTCTCCGGTGCGGACGTCCGCACTTTTTGCTTAGGTGCGGATTTCCGGTTTTGACCCACTTTCCGATCACATTTTCACATCTTAGCCGTTCAATTTTTAGGTCATAATGTATAGATCACCTCTACAAAATTTCAGCCAATTTGGTGATCGTTAAGGCATCCAAAAATGCAATTTACCATTATAAATACGAACGGTTCCGGTTCGACAGATTCGGTCCGTTCGTGTAAATTGCAATTTTGGATGCCTTAACGATCATCAAATTGGCTAAAATTTTGTAGAGATGATCTATACATTAGGATCTAAAAACTGAACGGCTAAGATGTAAAAATGTGATCGGAAAGTGGGTCAAAACTGGAAATCCGCACCTTTTTCTTCGGTGCGGATATCCGCACCTGAGCAAACTTATATATATATATATATATATATATATATATATATATATATATATATATATATATATATATATAAAATTAAGAATGGTTAAATTTTTGAACTACCATATATGCCCTCACATATTATAGATATTAATAAACAAATTATTTCTATATGAGGATAAGATAGTCAATAGACTATATCATATTTGAAAAAATTGCAATACCTCCCATGAAAAAAAGAGAAACTTCTCCAAAATAAGGAATGAAATTTATGTAACTTTTTTAATTAAAAATAAAAATAAATAAAAACCAATTAACATGTGCGGAGACACACTAGTGCATATATATATGCTTTTACCCTCCCTTATCATAAAGTCACCAATATGACTTACAAAGATTTTTTTTTTTTTTTAGAATAATAGTCAACCATTTTATTAATAATAATAATAAGAAAGATTACAACTTATAGATGTAGAGACTACATCAAAATGAAAAATAGCAGAAAAAATTCTAGATGCAACAAGGCATCGGAAATAAAACCTAGTGAGGATAGTAAGGGATGCTAAAAAGCATTTGATGAGGCACCAGGCAGACCCCGGGCTATGTAAAACGGTACCAATAGTATGGTCAACCATACTTCTCAACCACACAAAAAAATGCGTCGAATAGAGGGTAACCTTCTATCAAGGTAACCGGCGGTAGTGTGACCGACCTTACCCACTCCACATAAATTAATACGTCGAGTAGAGAGCAATCTTCTACCTAAGTAGCCAAAATTCCAATTCCAAAGTATAGCAGAAAAAAGATTCCGTAAAAGTCTCCTGGATCCCAGATGAGAATCCAAACAGAAAACAGAGCCCAATTAAAGGCCCATCTTGAGTAGCCCAAGCAAACAAAAGCCCAAGTCCACAGTTGGACACCCAAAATCTCTCTGGGCACCCAGACCTGCCTTGTCCTCGACCCCAGCCGCTGCACCGCCAGTCCTCGCAGGAGGAACCTCGTCCCTGACCTGTTCACACGAATCAAGACGTTGCTGCCTGCCCCACCAGTCTTGGGGCGGTGCCCACGGAGGACCGAAGAGCTTCTACACTAGACCCAACCCCCGCTGGTCAGATCGATAGAGCAGCAATCGCCGAAGCCAATCGCTGATTCCGGCCGCCGATATGTCATCTTCCTATCACCAGTGATCATGGTCAAGCAACGGCCCACCGTACGCCGCACCACCACCAGACCAGATCTATCCAGTAAACCCACTTTTAGACGTGCCCAGCTCGGTCGAAGAAGACAATTCACAGACGGTGCCGTTCCAACCCAGCAAGGCGGCACAACCCCTTCTTCTCCCCACCAACCCCAATCAGACAGAGGCTGGGACCAGAAAGTAGTCGTCGGGAAGCATGCTTGCCGCGACTGGTAAGGACGCCCGGTAGAAGCCGTGCGCAAAGATAACGACGCAGAGAACGGTGCCGGAAAGATGCTCCATCGATGATGGAGGAAGGTACAGAGAGGCCAAGAGCGACACTCTCCCAACCCTAGCAGAGCGCTAGATATTTTCATCATTTCTAAGGGTCAGTAACTTGTATATGACTTACAAAGATGAGCAAGTTCGACTATAAAGAAACAAAAAGAAAAGTAAAATACGATTTTATATACACTAGGGTTTAGATTAATTTCACTGCATGGGGCTTAGCTTAATTTGTGACTTGTTTTAAAGTTAGTAGTTTTTTTTTTTTTTTTTTTTGTCAAGTAGAGTTGGTAGTTAGGGACATGAATTCATTTAAATTCATTACTTCATTCGCGTCTGGTTTTATATGTTTTACGCCGCTAGTTTCACAACTTCTGGTTTTGGAGGATGCTGGAGTTCAATATACAAACAAATTAAGCAAATGAATTGACATCTCTCAATCCGTTGTTTATTAATGCTGAGTTAAATAAACAATGGAAAACAATACAAGAAAAGCACTCCACCACCTGTTACCCATTCATTATAAATTAAACTAATATCTCTCTCTGACTGTTTCTGCTGAAGCAGAGTGCTGGCGCTGTTGTTTTATATTAAACATGTACGGTGCAATTTCATTAACTTTCTGGGTTTGATTTTATAATGTAGGTTGCTTTGGATATCTAGTGCTTAGTACAAGACAAGGGACAGACAAAAAGCAAAGAAAAACGAATTCGTTACGTAATTCACAACGTAATTTATAGACACACAAAGTCATCTGTATGGGTGAAAGAAAATGCAAAAATTATAAACAAGACAAGGGACAAGACCAAAGATCACCAAGTAAGCTAACTGAGTGATTTTGTCATGACATTATGCTTGGTTAGTTTAACAAGTTATATGTGCCATATTCTCATTTATTTTCAAATAAACATGTTTGCTAGCATTACCTGTCTTTGATTCAAGGGAATAGACAAATTTTAAGGAGGAGTTGTATCTCCTCACTACCTTTTTTTTTGGCAACGATAGAAATATTTTCATTTAACAAACACAATATTACAAACAAATACTCAAAACCAGTCTGTCATCAAAAAAAAAAAAAAAACCAGTCTAATATTACAAAAACGAAAGACATTGAAATTAGAACAACACTAATTAACAAACAAACAGTAAACAAGCCTTTCTTCAACTTCGGTGCAAACCCTTCAAAAGAGGGAAAAACTTGTGTCGTCCCCACCACAAACCAAACCTGCACTTGACAAAGAGACGTCACGAGATCTGCAACCGAAAGCTTGGAAGTTGATCAAATAATTACAACACGAGAACACAATAACATAACATATCTAAACGTACACAAGAGCTCAACAATTAGAGAAAGTTCACTCGTTGGGTCACCAGGTCACCTATTATTCACTGCTTTTTAGTGTTTATTTCCACTCTTTGGATCACGGGCACAATTTCCAATAAGATCTGGGTCACCAGATCAACTTGCAGGTCACCAGGGTGACTCAGAAAGTGACCCAGGGTGACCCAGGGCACGAAATACACTGTGCCCGTGACCCAGAAAGTGAAAATACACATAAAAATCAGTGAATAGTAGGTGACCTGGTGACCCACGGGTGAACTTGCTCTTAAAATTGCAAGGGCATCTCCAACTTTAGTGTCAAAAGTCATTTTGGCATCCCCAATCTAAGTCCAGCATCTCCAACTCAATAGAAAAGGCGGTCAAAATGACCCTTGAGTTAAAAAACTTAGACATTTTGACTAAGTTTTGTAGAATGAAAGCCAAAATAGAGAAGAAGGGAGATGAGGTGGGCCCATGGTCCATTGAGATTATGTTATGACTTTTAACTAAAGATGGTTGGAGATGCAAAATCTGAATGAATAATATTGACATTAAGGGTGTCAAATTCATGAAATGGCTATGACTTTTGTCTAAAGGGTTAGAGATGCCCTAAGTAGACTGGGTTTGCAGCGGATCAACTTAAATCTGAATCTGTTTACTAATAATAAAATTCAACTCGACCCGATCCGATAACCCGGCGGATTATTGATAGCTCAATCCAAATTTGTATCCAGTGAATTAACAGATACTCAGTCCACTAATCCAATCCGTTTATTATAATGAATATTCTTAAATTTTAAATAATAATATTAATTTTTGTCATGATACCTCTTAAAACTTTAATACAACTTTGAAACAAAATGAAGAGTATCAATAAATGTTGATTTGAAAAACTAAATACTCTTTAGAACAATACACTAAGGTAACCAAAATATTGTATTGATAAAAAAATAAGGGCATTTAATTATTATAAAAATGAACCGGATTAACCTAAATCCGTATTTGGTCCGTTAAATAAACGGATTAACGGATCTTGACCATTACCGGATCAACAGATAAAATTTTCAATCCAAACCAGTCTAATAACCACAGATCTGGAGCGGATTTGGATCAAAATTAGGTCTATTGACAGGTCTATCCACGGTCTAAAATCCATAGCCATACAAAACATTTTTTTTTTTTTAGTAACGGTCATCCATTCATTATAATTTAGCAAGCAGTACAAAAACGACGTAGCCCTAAAGGTCGTCATAAAACGTCGTTTATAGAGTACTCTAAAATCCTATTCTAAAGATAAAATAAGAAGCCAAATACCCCAAGTACACCCACCTTTAAAGTTACGCACTTTTATTCTAAACAATAACTAAGAACTCCGAAGGTTTAAAAGAACAACAGAGTTAATAGTTCCTGCGACCTGAAGAAGAAATTAAAGAGTACTAGGAGAAGAGGATGAAAATTCACCCTCAACTCCATCATCTGAAAAAATAGAGCAACATGTAGTTAGGGCCCAAGACACCCTAATCCAGCAGCCCCAAAGCATAGGGGCAGCCCACACCCAAAGATACCTGAGCCCAAAAAGCCCAAAGCCAGGAGACCAAAAACTAGGGGTAGAGCTCCGATCTAACGCGGCCCAATAGGTGACACCTACACTACAACCACCTCTGACCCGCGCCGCCGCCGTAAAGCTCTGGTACAATAAATCACCATGACCAAGTCGACGCAGACCACTCCCAGACGGAGCCAGAACGCCGTCCTTCACCAACACCAGATTGCCACCATAAACTCCAACAGCAGCAGCCCCAACTAGCCCTCGATGATGCTTTGGACTCAAGCAGGTTGTTAGGCTGCCATTGACGCGAATACCAGAGGGTAGAAAACCCCTCCACCTCCAAGGATCAATTGCTTTATCCCCAGAACCTCCATCACCCAACCCATCAGGAAGCAAAGCAAGAGCCAAACCCGGATCAAACAGTCCTCCATCAAAACCACTAACATCGAGTCCAAGGAGAAGGAAAAGCAAAGAGAAACGACATGCAGCGCACCCTAAAGCAAAGCATGACACGCCGGAGAAGGGGAAGTTTGTGGCAATAGCCATAGATTTGGAATTTTATCGAAGACGAGAGGGCCAACGAGGAAACCCTAGCAGAGCGGCTAGGTCAGAGGTAAAATTAAGAGCATTATTATAGCCATACAAAACATCATTTGTCATCAACATTTGATAGTTAGGCAAATACTTGCCAGACATCAAAGTAACCAAAAATAAAAGAAAAAAGAAACGACAGATTCAGATCGGCACCAGCGGATTCACCATCTTGCCAATGTGAAACAAGCAATACGATGCCGATTTTAAAGCTTCGAACAGCCCATGAATGTTTGTTTAAATTGAATATGACAGGTGAGGAGGATGTGCACCTTAAACACATGAAGAATTTGGGATTTGAGAAGTAGAGGAAGAAAAGAAAAGGAAAATAAAGGACAGACAGGGAGGACATAAGATGGAAAATAAGTGGAGGTAAAGGTGAAGAGAAGGGAAGAACAATGGGTAGAGGGGATGGATCGATAATCTGAGATTGAAGGATTTAGAAGATTTGGAAGAGGGGATTAGAGAAGGAAATGAAACAAAAACCAATAACAGAGCTATACCTATCACCGCTGAAGCAGAGATCTACCACAAAGATGGATAGAGAAAGACAGAGACTAAAGGGAAAAGGAGAGAGAAGTGAGAGCTTCCCCCTCTCCAAAGGGTCTTATTTTTACCCATTACTTGATTGAGTCGATGGAGCTTAATAACATATGTTCTTTTTTCATTAACCCTAAGTGAAGATGTACACTCAACTCAATTTTTTTCTTATTTTATGAGTTTTTTCTTAACGGAGACTCTCGATGTGTTTAATGGAACAGTGTTTGTATTGTACTGTCGTAACCAAAATAATTCGTGGTCTAGCTATCATTTGATTAACTAATAAACAAATCAATGGCACTTAAGCTAGGTTACTATTCATAAGTTTTGCTTGCAGCTAGTAGGTACGATATCTGATGGTTTAGAGACGAAACTTATATCATTAGTTTGACATTATTAATTGGTTCCTCAATGAGCTTGTTATAATTAGACTATATGCAGATAGATCGACAAAGTATGGTCATTGCTAGTTGGCTAATTAAGATTAAGAATAAATACAGAGTATGTTCTTTTTGTTTCCTATTAATTTATGAAATTAAAAACCTTTGAGCTGTGGAAGATATTCAGAACTCGCACGTCCGTACCATATATAAACCATGGTGGTTAGAAAAGTTTGTCATTTGAAATTTATACATGAGAGTGTCATCAAAGCTGCCTCCAAAAAGAAATCCCTAGCAAAACTCCAAGAGACGTTTAATTTTGTTTCTTTTTTTTTTCCCTCAGAATTATTATCTCAAATATGTAAGAGGTTGCATAAAGTGTAACTCTTTTCATTAAAAAAAAAAAAACCATTTATTATCTACAATCTAGCACATTTGTACCGTTGTACCTATCGATCATCAGTGCTAGTAACTCAGGCCACACTCACATTTGGCAAGTATAACTTTGTTTAATAAAACCAATTGAAACTCACCTGTTAAAGCAAGCTTAAAAACTATAAAACTCACCCTCCTTGTCTCTTAATTAGCGAGAATCGAAATTCCTTACTTCACTTCTTCATATATAAGTTAGAGTAGTTATATATATATATAAATATATATATATATATAGACACGCATCTCATTGAATACACACCCTATTTTCTTGTAGAAATTCATAATCTTATTTTACCCTTTCAAAGAAAATAAAATACTCTGTTGGCAACGATGGCTGTGAGGAAGAGCTTGTCGAGCACCCAGAGCGAGAGGCAAGAAGGGGAGGGTGGTTGTAGCTCTGAAGCTCCTTAGTTTTCAATCACGATTCTTCAATTTAAGGTCTATATATCAAATTATTGAAGACTGCAAGAAAGTAAATCAATTTAATATTTTGAATTTGCATTGTTCAAATACATACAATTCATTTTCCATTATTATGCATTTGTTCAAGTACGGGCAATGGCCATCTTAATTGGTTTATGATTGTTGTTTGATGAAGAGAGAGTAGGGATGTTATAAAGCTATAGCTTTGAAGCTAGCTGCTAGAATGTTTCAAAAATCTGTAAATTTGTATTCCCGTGTATAAAATTGATATATTACACTAGAATCAGTGAACCACGCAAGGGCGAAGAGAGAGTGTGCGGTTGAGTTGGGAAGAGAGAAATAGAATGAATAGAAAAAAGGGTAAAAGAGGAATGATCAGAAAAAAAAAAGTGCCAAATTTTATAATTAAGAAAATAGTTGAGTGTATATAAAGTTTCTGTATAGCTTATAGTACAAACATTTTCCGGAAAAAAAAAAATTAAGTTGTAATAGTTATGAAGGAAAATCGTTTAAGACTACTTCTAGTATCAGCACTGGGATACATTGTCCTAATCCAAGATCTCGGAGGACAATTACTCCACTCCTTTTCCTTTACTTGATTCCTCTGACATCTCAATTGGTGCTGCATCTACATCATCTCTACTCTGTAATGCTCTTACGAAAAAAGTGTCTCCCATATTCCATGAATGTTATGAGGTGGCTTATGCAAAGTGTGTAAGGAGCTTTTTCCCGTGTAAAAAAGGCTCGCAAGGCTTGTTTCTCATTTCATGAAAAGAGCGAGTGTTTCATTGGAAAACATCGCAAAAGAGGTAGAAAATAGTGGATGTTAGGCTATCTCTAGCAGGAGAAGGCCACATTGAGACAATGGTTATAATTTAGCCTCTAAAAATATTATTATTTATTTATGAACTATTGAATCATTTCCGTAAGGCATGGCTAGATTTTAGCCCTTTAAAATATTTTATGGTTTTACATTATATTTTTCAAATTTATGATTTTATTTAATTGTAATATTTGAATTTAGACCAAAATTAATTTTTCAAGGTGTACGTTTTTTTTTTTTTTGAATCAAATGAATCAATTTCGTTCATCGCAACCCAGAATGTCACGGATACATACCATCCCTTGCCAACTCTAGGGCAAGTTTAGGACGTGGTATACTAGCACCACCCATTAGGCAATCAGTGCTCACTTATTTTAAAGCGAGCCTAAGAACTGTGAAAACAAAGCATAGTAAATAGGCTAAGTTCAGAAAGTAAAAACTAAACTTAAATTTTCTCCTTCTCCTTAACACCTGGGCTAGGAGGTTTGGAAAGAATGTAAATGTGATTTTCTGAGTCGATCCTCCTGGATCCCAAAGACGAAACTCTGAAGAACCCGAATCCATTCGTTTGGTCCACCAAAGAGCCCAAAACCAAAGGGTACTCCTATCAGCTTTTAACACCCTAAACCCCTTTGATTTCAGCACCCAGACTAATTCGGGCCACCAAATCCATGTGGGCCCCCAAAATGATCTGGGAACCACCACTTTTGCCTCTTTGCCCATCACGGCCGACGTTGCCGTCGTCCATTGCACACTGACTGCAGAACTTCTCACAGCCAAGTCCTCAGACCAAATTTCCCCTTCGGCGTGACCTGTTTTCCCCACCACCGAACTCGACTCTAGCGTCGCACTTGTAGAACTGTGCACGACGATCATATCCGTAATCCTCTCAGAACAGAGCTCCAAGTATCTTGTTGCCGTCGCTTTCTTCGATCGAATATCCCACTGCACTTTGCGTTGGACATCCAGCCTAAGCCATTCCTGCATCACAGCCTAACCAGAGACGGTCGTCCTTTGTAACCCAAGCCTCAATCTCCACCCAGCGACGGTCGAAATAGCCAGTGACTCATTAGGATCACCACATCCACACAGAGCCTTGAGGCGTCCCCTCGCTGGTCGGATCGGATTTTCTAACTCATAGCCACCCGCCAATCGTTCTTCTTAATGAACTCACTCCGGCAAGAAATGTTCTTTGAGAGGTGCAAGACCATTCGCAACCCAAAATGTTGCAGATCTGATCGGGTGTTCGTCAAACATGGTTGACATTGGAAGGGTGCGCACAAGCTACGCGTTGCGGAGAGGATTATTCCGCTTACGGTTGGCGACGTACTGGGACCCAATGTCGAAGTGGCTAGGGTTTAGAATTTTCTTCATTTCTTCAAAATACTATGGCTGTTTAAAACATCATTTTAAGGTGTACGTTTGAATAAGGTATCTATGTGTTATTGTTGATGACATTTTCATATATGATGAATAAAGGTTTTATTTTAACATTTTATTTCATAAATTAAATATTACATAATTATCATTTCAAAATCATAAATTAAATAAGTGATAGCATAATTATGGCATAATTGATAGCATAATTGTCTACCGTTAGATTGTAACGGCTGTGTAACAAGAGCCGTTGATTTTTTTTTTTCAAATCAATGCATCAATGCATGCGTCAGCCCCTCCCTTTAAATTTGTTGGGTTTGTCTGTGGGTCCTATCAGAGCTCAAGAGTCACCTTTGGGACTATTTTCAATCCTCTCCACCCCTCCCTATGGACTTGAACCCACCTTTAGCCCTATGGCCTTTAATTTGCTTGCTCAGTCCATAATTTTCCTAAAAGAGCTAGAGAGCTCATTTTGGCCTTCCTATTGAAAGTAATGTCCGTAAAATCCATCAAATATTTTCTCCTTTTATAAAATATTTTTATTATGTGTTCTCGGTGACTTTCCCTTCTGTGTTTTGCATTTTAGACTCATCACAAGTAGAATAAAAATATTGTATTAATTATTGTTATTTGTTACAAAACTATCAGTTGTTGTCTACTAAAAAAAAAAAAACTATCAGTTGTTGAAATGTAATGAAGTTACAAATCTATAATGGGAGAATATCACAAATGATCACTCAACTTTTACATGTTCGACACTTTGGTCACTTACTTTTTAAATATATCACTTTGGTCACTCAACTTTAACTCTGTTATTCACTTTAGTCACTTCGATAATTTTTTTTTTTTAATAAAATGATTTGTCACAATGGAAAATTCTAGTATATGTTGACGTATGTCATACATCAAGTTTTTTGAATATTTTAGACCGTTGGATTTAATTAAAAGTTGAATATATCTGACGGTGTGGAATATTCAATAGTGGTAACCTGTATCTACTTTTTTTTTTTTTTTAATATTCCCAATTACATATCAAAAAAAAAAATTTAGAAAACCCTAAATTGAAAAGGGATCTTGACCAAATGCACCAAAATTGGCCAAATTTATCCCACTTACCCCAGCAACAGATTTTTATTCCCACTAACCCAATTTAAGGAGAAATAACAAATTTACCCTCAGCCTAATTAAATAATTACACAGATGCCACTCAACTCCTCTCTCTCCATCACCGACGCCATCTCTCTCTTTCTCTCTCTCTCTCCTCCGCGCCCTCTCTCTCTCCTTTCTTTCACCGGTGACGGTAGTGTAGGGTTGAAAATCAAATCCCTGCACGAAGCTTTGTTCCAGCCTCTGGCTCATATTTCTCTCTCAGATATCTCTCCAGTACTGAACCTCAGCCATGTACGATAGGGATCCATGGGGCGGCCCGCTGGAGATCAACACGGCGGACTCGGCCACCGACGACGACCGCAGCTGGAACCTGCAGGACCTCGACCGGGCAGCGCTGTCGTCTCGGCCGCTCGACGAGACCCAATAGAGCTGGCTGCTGGGCCTCACCGGGGAGCAGAAGAAGAAGAAGTACGTGGATCTGGGATGCGTCATCGTCAGCCGCAAGATCTTTATCTGAACGGTAAGGACGCTCCTCGTCTCCGGCTTGCTCGCCGGACTGATCGTCCTCATCGTCAAGACCGTGCCGCGTCACCACCATGCCAAGCCTCCTCCGGACAACTACACTCTCGCTCTCCACAAGGCTCTCATGTTCTTCAACGCTCAGAAATAAAGTCTGGGCTAATTTTTTTTTTTTTTTTTTTGAAAAGTTTGAGTTGAGTCTTAAATAATGGGTGGGGATTGAATGCACGTTGTAAAATGTGGCAGAAGCACAGAAAGAATGAAAAAAGAAAGAAAAAAAGGTTTTATTGAGGGCCAATAGACGACTATTGGGGGGCAATAGACATCTATTGCGGGGGCAATAGATGTTTTAAATTGATGTAATCTCTTTTTTTTTTTTCGTTAATTAAAGTTTTATTTGTCTAATTTTAGGAAGATTAATTTTCATTCCGGCAAACGAAAGTTCTATTGGGGGGCAATAGTCGTCTATTGGGGGGCAATACATGGCTGATAGTCGTCTATTGGCCCCTAATAGACGTCTACTAGGGGGCAATAGACGTCTATTGGGGGGCAATAGATGTCTATTGGGGGCAAAAAAACTTTCCGGTGAGATTTTCAGCAAATTCCGGTGGGCGGCAGCCGGTGACCGGATTCTGGCGGCCGGTGACGGGCTCCGGCGAAGTCTCCTATAGTTTCTCTCTCTTCCATTTTCTCTCTCTCTCTCTAAGTAACAAAGGGGTGAGGGGTAAAATGGTATTAAAAAAAATTATAAAAAAAAAAAAATCTTAATGGGGTATTAGGGAAGACTCCCTTAGAGTGTATTGGGTAAGAGGGAATTTAAAAAACTTAATGGGGTAAGGGGGAAAAAATCCCTAGAAATGGGGTAAATGGACAAAATCCCAATTGAAAAAGAGAAGAGAAGACGAAGAAAAGAGGAAGAAACTCAGTCCAGTTTTGTTCTTGTACGTACAAAACGAGAATTGTCCTGTTAGCCTGTGTAGCTGTCCTCTCCTTTCTGTTTCAAGTAAACACCACAACCAGGTATAGAAATAGAACTGATTGTCCTCTCCTTTCTGTTTCATATAAATTGGATGACGTGGTTCAGGGATTGATATTTTGTGTGATTTGAATTGGATGATGATGTGCAATAACAATTCTGAAAAGATAGTTCATAGTCCTCCTGCTTTCTATATCTATATTGATGGAATTCTCTATGTAACTTCAGATCTACTGCACAACTTCAGTTTTGAAAAGATAGTCCATTGTCCAATATCCTGTTTTGAATGTCTACAGCATTCCCCTTTAATTACTGATGGGAAATACAAGAAATAACGTGAGACAAACTTAGTTATTCACTGTTTCTATCTGTTAATCTAATCAGAAAAATAGTTGGTCACAGTCGATGTTGAAATCATGTATGGTCTTGTCAAACATGTTGAGAAGCTGTTACCAATCCAGATATTGGAGCAATGGACTTGTTTTTTTTGGGTGTTTAAGACAACTTTCCTTACATGAGTTCAAACATCAAGGTAGTTGGCTATTCGCATAAGCTTAGGACTAAGATTCTTGGAGAGAAAATCATAATCACATTTCTTTTGTCCATTGTTTAAAAAACTTGAGCACATGTGTTGAGAATTTGAGTTGAAACATCAAGGTAGTCGTATAGTTGCATAAGCTCGGGACTAGAGGGTTTGAAGAATGAATATCATTTCTTTGGCCATTGTTTATCCTGCTTGGAACGTGAGATTGATATATCCTTGATATGGGAGTCCTGTTAGGATCAAGCAGGAGCAAGCATGAACTTTAGTTCACCAAGATGTTAATCAACACTTAATCATTTTATGTGGTGGTTGTTTAACATTTCGAAATAATTATCTTTTGCAAGCAGGGACCCATCTAGACTTGCAGTAAAAAACTGAACTGAGTTTTGAAATTATATTAATTGTTAGAGATGGGTAATATTTTCGTACATATTGCTTTTATTTCATATAGTCTGGAGGAAAGAGGAACTTGTAGAAACTTTAGTTACTGCATTACATAATATATGAGATGAAGATCTCTTTTTCTTCTCTGTTCAGGTCAATTTCCTTCTGATCAAGTCTCAGTAGAATTCATTGCTTCATGTCAGAATTATGACTTGCAGAGCTAACTAGAAATTCAGCAAGTGAAGCAATTTTCTGAACTGCTCATTGTTATATTTCTTATGGGTCTTTTGTTTCATATGAGTGGAGCCACATTGTTCAATCTCTCTATTCTCACATCTGATATGTGGGTTGTGGTTGTTCGCATCTTTATCTACCACCAGGAGGTACCTTAATGATCTGACACTTTGTTAGAGTTTACAAAAACTGGAAGGCCATGGGTTTTGATGTTAGAAACGACTACAAGAGATTAAGTACACGCAAAACAGGGAGAGTCACTTCATTGTGGTTGGTTTGTTCTGCTCAAGGGAAAAGAAGAGAAGAGTACATGAAAAAATAATTATGGATTGCAGGTCGAAAGAGAAAAAGAAAAAATTATGATCAAGAAGTAGGACTAAGAGTTGACATATTGAACAACTAACCCAAAAAAAACTAATTGCAATTCCCTGCACCAAGAAAGCAACAACATTTAAAAAACACAAACTCGCAAGATTGAATATATGTTTTCTATTCATTGAAGTAGGGAATGAAATGTTTTCTCACCACTTAAACACTACAACATAATTCTGTAAATTGTTCATCAAAAAAACATAATTATGTAAACTTCTGCATTTGTTTTATTCATACCATCATTTGCCTACTCTCTGCAAGAAGAAACACAAAATCAAAGTATGAATTTTGAACCGATTCAAGCAAATTACTTAACCATTGACAAAGAATATTGATTAACCAAAAACTAAATCAGCAAGGCTCACACATAAGTGCAATGTATGCTAGAACAGATCGAATTGCAATCAAGTGTAGAATTGCAATCTATATATCCAAAGAACAATTTCACATCCGAGCCGATAGTTGGGCTGCCGAACCCGAACGAAGACCCTCCTCCTCCGAGCCTTCCACCATTGAAAGCCCCAAATTCCAGTCCTCCTCCTCCTCCAGACTTGACATCTCCACATCGCTGACACAAGTCGAGCCTCTGGAAGAAAAAGAAGAAAAACTAGTAGTGAAGTAACCTTGAGACAAAACCAATCCTTATGATGAGGAGAATGCGATGGTGAAGAGAAAAACCAGAAGGGAATATTGGTGAACTAATGAGTCAGGGAGGGAACAAAACCCCAACGGAGTGGACATTACTGGAATTGGAGTTTGAATTAGTCGGCTTCTGCCTCCGAGGATGACTAAGAGAGACTGAAAAATTTTAGGGTTTGGGAATTCTGATTTAGGGGTTTTGGGGCTTCTTCGATTAGATTTCTGTAAATTCAAAGACAAGAGAAACTAAGGATGGAGAGAATTGCAGCGGAGAAGTGATAGAGGAGCGATGTTCAGGTAGCTATGGATCTGACACGCTAGAATTTCAACAATGGACCAAGAAGGAAGAAGGAAGAAGGACGCTGGAAGATAAAGGCAAATAGAGAACCCCAATCCTCAGTTCTCTCTCGAAAAAAAAAAAAAAAAAAACTTGAATAACCATGTTCGATATTCCAACCCGACTTATTGTAAAAAGTGGTTGTCAAGTTGTAATTAGTGTTAATATTTCACTATAACAAGTTTGAGAACCGTTTTACCAATAAAACAATGAATTGTGGTAAAAAGTGGAAATTTAGTTATAATAAGTGTTAACACTTCATTATTACAAGTTTTCAGAACCACTTTACTAATAAAACAACGAGTGTGTTGCTATAATAGTAAAACTTCATATATTTAAGTAAATTTGCGGTGAGTCCTTTATGGTGTAATAAGGTTGTCTATCTTGTAACTATTGTCCTTTATGAGTTATTTACTTATTTAACGATATTTTTTCCTGATTTTACGACAATTGAGGTCCAAAGTAGTAACTAAGGTTGTATTTATGGTAATTCTTTAATATTACAAGTTTGAGAACCATTTGACCGATGAGACAACGAATTGTTGTAGAAGTAGTAATCAAGCTCTTATTTGTGGTAATTTTTTATATTACAAGTCTGAAACCCATTTTACTAATGTGACAACGAATTGTTGTCAAAGTGGTAAAACTTTATGTATATGTTGTAAATGAGGCACGAGTCCTTAATTGTGTATTAAAGTTCTATATTTTGTAATTTAATACTTCTCTTGTGTAAATCTCATCATCCATGAGATAATTACTCATTTGACAATGCATTTTACTATAAATTACAACAATTGAGGTATAGCGTTGTAATTATGGTTGTTTTTATGATAATTACTTGAAATGCAATTCTTTTTACAAAAAAAAAACGATCATTTTACCACTGCTACAGCAAATGTTTCGTTTATATGGTAAATAATCATATTAGACCTAAAACTTTTCAAGTCCTTATTCTTGTAATCCAGTTGTTCTTTTTGTAACTAGAGTCCTTTCTTTTGTAAATTATATCATCGATGAGACATTTTACAACAAACAACCACATTGGACGTATTTAGTGATAATTATAGTTGTAATCAGAGTAATTACTACATTTACGATCTTCATTACAAGTTTTTGAACGATTTACATATAAAACAATAAATGAGTACTTAGTATGGTAATTTTTTTTTTTTAGTACACATGTCAAATTATAAGTGGATAACCTGTTGACCTGTACAACAGGTTTCACTAACTAATTTAATTTAATATATATTTATTAAAAAGTTGATGTATGACAAACATCAACACACCTTAGACTTCCCCTGTCACAATATCAATGATATTTTCGATCAACCAATTGTGAAAAATTAAGAAATTTGAATTGGAATGAATGAGAGAAGTGATCAAAGTGAGACAAAATGCTCATTCGGTTACTAAAGTGATTGACAAAGTAATAATTGAGTGACCAAAGTGTCGAATGAGTTATAGTTGAGTGACCATTTGTGAAATTCTCTCATCTATAATAGATAGATGTACTCAAGGTGTTATATTACCGTGTCAGTGGATGAAAATAAAAATAAAAATTTATCATTTATTTTTGAACAATTAGATCTGGTGAAACAGTATACCTGACAATTAGAAATTAGGATTAAATTCAGTTTACCCCCCTGAGGTTTGGGGGTAATTTCATGTTAGTCTCTGTCCTTTCAATTTAATCAGTTTACCTCCCAAGCTTGTCAATTCTCCTCAACCGTGTCCATTCCATCCAATTTGGACGTTAAGTCTGATTTTTGAGGACTAAAATGGTCATTTCAAGACAAAAAAAAACTAAAAAAAAAAGGAATTTTTTTATTTTTTTATTTTTTATTTTTTTTTCTTCTGTTTTTTTTTTTTTTCTGTTTTTTTTTTTCTTCTGTTTTTTCATTTTTTATTTTATTTTATTTTGTCTTCAACCTATACACCACAAGTTATAATAAATTTATAAGAACAAAAAGATACTCTAGGTGGTTGAAAGCCGCTCGCTGATCTACGATATTTGTGATATATCTCCGATAAAGTGAAGAATTTTAGGAGATATCCCCAATAAAGTGAAGAAATATCTGTAAAAAACGATTTTATACTTTATTTATAAATATCTGTAAAAAATGATTTTACACAGATATTTCTTCACGATTTTACACTTTATCTGTAAATATCTGTAAAAAATAATTTTACACAGACATTTCTTCACTTTATTGGGGATATATCCTAAAATTCTTCTCTTTATCGGAGATATATCATAAATATCGTAGATCAGCGAGAAACTTTCAACCACCTAGAGTATCTTTTTGTTTTTATAAACCTATTATAACTTGTGGTGTATAGGTTGAAGACAAAATTTATATATAAAAAAAAAGATGGAAAAAAAAAACAAAAAATAAAATAAAATAAAAAACGAAAAAAAAATTCTTTTTTTTTATTTAGTTTTTTTTGTCTTGAAATGACCATTTTAGCCCTCAAAAGTCAGACTTAACGGTCCAAATTGGACTGAATAGTAGAAATTGGACACGGCTGATTGAAATTGGAAAGCTTGGGGGATAAACTGATTAAATTGAAAGGACAGGGACTAACATGAAATTACCCCCAAACCTTAGGGGGGTAAACTGAATTTAATCCTAGAAATTATAAAGCATTGCATGATGTACAACATAGTAAAAGTTGCCGATATTAATAATCTAAAATTCCATTATATAAAGTTATCGATCATGTCATTCCTTTAATTTGTTTTTTCGCCTTTTATTGCACTTTTGCATCCAAGACAAGGCACCGGCAATCAAAACATGATTATTCGTTATGTTTATTCATGCTACTTAAGTGTCGTGTGCTTACATTAATATAGAGATCATGTACATGCAAATCAATGACACTTAAGCTAGTAAGGTTTATATTCAATAAATTTAATTTGCCTGCAATTAATTTTTTTTGTGTTCAGAAACGAAGCCTACATTAATTTGGGCTTACTTGTAAGCCATATTAATTAATTAGTTCCTTAACGAGCTACCTTTGGATCGATATAATTAAACTATATACAGATAGATCGACACAATATGGTCATAGCTAGTTGGCTAATTAAGAATAAATACAGAATATTGTACTTTTGTTGTTGTTTGCAATCAATTCAATTATCGAATAAAAGAAAATATGAGCTGTGGAAGAAACTCCGAACTCTATACGTCTGGTGCTTATATAGGCTACAGTACATTTCAATATATATATATAGAGCGACCACTTCTCTAACAACCATGATTAGCGAGCAAAACTGATTCAGATGAACTTCTAAAACAGTACTAGTACGTCATTGAATATCTATTTGTTTCGTGCTCTTGTTATAAAAACAGAACTGCTAACCCGAAACGGTTTGTCTTTTATCAGAAGTTAAATAAAGGGTCCTTGACCCAAAGCACCAAAATTGATCAAAATTAACCCACTTACCCCAACAACAGATTTTTATTCCCATTAACACAATTTAAACTAAATTGACATTTTTGCCCTCAGCCTAATTAAAAAACTACATCCATGCCATTTAATTCCTCTCTCTCCTCTCTAACACCGGTCACGACTCACTCTCTCTCTCTCTCTCACACGCTCAAGGACCAGATCAACCTCATCATCGTCGTCGCCATCTTCGCTGTTGTCGCCGTTGTCGTCGTTTCCGGTCACCAAAACCAACCCTCCTTCACTTCTCTCTCTCTCTCTCTCTCTCTCTCTCTCTCTCTCTCTCTCTCTCTCTCTCTCTCTCTCTCTCTCTCTCTCTCTCTCTCTCTCTCTCTCTCTCTCTCTCTCTCTCTCTCTCTCTCTCTCTCTCTCTCTCTCTCACACACACACACACACACAGATCCGATTGGGGAGCAGTATTGCCGTCACCATCTTCTTCCTCAGCGGCGGAGCCACTCTCCACGAGCTGCTAACCTCCGCCGACACCGCCACGACGACGACGACGTTGATCTGGTGCGCCAATGGCAAAGGACAACGTTGATCTGGTGCCACCACGACGACGACGTTGACAATCTCCGATCCGATTGGGAATAGAGCGCAGGGTCAGGAGGTTATCTCCGGCGAAAGAGTTCGCCTTGATTCGACTGCAGCCCGCCGCAGATCAGAGATTGTCGACTGCAGCCTACCGCAGATCAGGGATACTCACCTCGATTCGACTGCAGCCTCGGCGAACAACCACGATTTGGTGCCTAGAGTTTTTCTCTGGGTGCCCAAATCAATTTCTTTCTTTCTTTGTTTTGGTTTTTTTTTTTTTTTTTTTTTGTGTAAAATTGGGGCAAAAGGCCCAGAGTGAAAGAAAAATGAAAAAAAAAAGTTCTATTGGGGCAATAGAACTTTGCCGAAATGGGGCAGAAGAAAAGAAAAAAAAAAGTTTTAAATGTCTATTGGGGGGCAATAGACGTCTATTGGAGGCCAATAGACGTTTTAAAATTGATATAATCTCTTTATTTTTTTTATTTAATTAAGGTTTTATTTGTCTAATTTAGGAAGATTAGTTCCTATGTCGGCTAATGAAAGTTCTAGTAGAGGGCAATAGACGTCTATTGGGGGGCAATACATGACTGATAAACGTCTATTGGGGGGCAATACATGGCTGATAGTCGTCTATTGGGGGGCAATAGACTATTGGGGCAATAGAGGTCTATTGGGGGGCAATAGATGTCTATTGGGGGCAAAAAAACATTTCCGGTGAGATTTTCAGCAAATTCCGGTGGGTGGCAGCCAGTGACCGGGCTCCGGCAAAGTCTCCCATGGTTTCTCTCTCTTCCATTTTCTCTCTCTCTCTCTCTCTAAGTAACAAAGAGGTGAGGGTAAAATGGTATTTAAAAAAAAATTAAAACAAAAAAAAAAATCTTAATGGGGTATTAGGGAAGACCTCCTTAGAGTGTTTTAGGTAAGAGGGAATTAAAAAAACTTAATGGGGTAAGTGGGAAAAAAATCTCTAAAAATGGTGTAAATGGACAAAAACCCTTAAATAAATATACATATTGAGAATAGTTTTAAAAAGATGTATTAGTTAGATGAATTCACGAGCCAGAAATATCATATACTAGAATGTATACGCTCATCTTTGTTTAATTGCGGTCATCTAAGTTCAATTTGTACTGACTTCAAAAGGACTAGCCTTCTAATTGGCACTAGTGAAGTTAGTTGGTAGATGTCACGCCCCTGATTTTTAATACAAATAAAAATCGATATACAATCTTATAATTATATATGTGTGATCGTTCAGCCATCAATACAAATTACCTGGAAACTTTTTCCCTTTAAACTAACTACATATTGATGCCCTGAACCCACTATGTCAATATTGACCCACTCCGTAGAGTCATATATTACATAAGCTTACGAATTAAATTGTCAACACAAAATAAAACGTAAATGCTCCTCAGAGTTTACTACACAAGGGAAGTCCTTATCAACGGTAAAGTCACAAAAATGGCTTCCTACCGTAAAACTGCAAAGGCTCTACCTCAGCTTCAGCCACGATTATCCTGACCTGCAGAATTAACCTTTACACCGTTTGAATAGTGCACCGGGTTGTCACACAACAAACCCGGTAAGCTTTTGCAAGCCCGTATGAGTAACTCAAAACTACCACTAAACAACTCACCCAAAACTAAGGAAACAACTCACACCTTGATTTCCTTACACAGTTACACCAACTAAAGAAAGCAACTCACGCTTTGTTTTCTTTAAATTCACGAAATAAGGAAAGCAACTCACACCTTGATTTCCTATTCAAATCACAAAATAAAGGAAAGCAACTCACACCTTGATTTCCATCAGATTGTAACATAGAAAACAAATCACACCTTGAATTCTATCAGTCGTACCATAGAAAGCAACTCACACCTTGATTTCTATCAAACGGTAATAAGGAAAACAACTCACACCTTGTCCCCTTAAAAACCGTTAATAAGGAAGCAACTCACACCTTGTTCCCTAAAAACACAAATTCATGAGTTTAGATATAACCTCGCACCGTTACCCCATGAATTTCAATGGCAGACAGACTAGAGCTCTAACTGATTTCGTAACCACTCGTCCGGCCAAAGACGTGATTACCAGATATTCTGCCCAAGGTCATAGGCCTTCATTCCTTGGACTTCTCAGTACCTCGGAATAAAACATTAAAGAAGTCGCATATGACTCAAAATGTTACACAAATTTCAACACTTTTCAAAACAAATCGAATCAACAATTCCACAATCATTTGTTTTTCGAAAAGCCATAACACAAAACAATAAAAAGCATCATTCATGCATATTGTTTTCATAAATCAACAAAACCCACAAATACATATATATTTCACCTAAATATATATATATATATATATATATATGTAGTCATCTGCTCAGGAATGCCTACTAATACCAATTATAGTTTGCAGTTAATAAATAACTCTAAAAACGATAAAGGTAATTCCATTCGTAAATGAACCTTGTGAGATTACTCACCTCGAAATTCCCGCTGCGTCTTCACACCACTAGACTACTTACAGAACGCTCTATGTCAAGCACCTAAGGAAATACAGCATTGATTCATTCAGTCAACGAATCACAATTGAATAAAGTTCGAATCCCCAAATCGAACTAAAATCCCCAAAGTGGCGCCAATCGAGGCGAAACCACATCCGAGACCTCCCACAGTCTCCGGAATACTTCCACGATCGATATGTCCAAACCACAAGTCGATCGGACTCTCAAATCCTCACGGATCTAATAAATCAAACGGTATGAAACCATAAAAATCATAACAAATTCATACGAACTCTAAAAATTGCATATTATATATCGAAATGCTCATATCGACGAGTAGAATATATATAATACCAGAAACAGTCCCTTAGACGGCCGGAACGCCGTCAGAAAACTACCACAGGCGGTGGCACACCGCCGCCGGCCAAAACTCACTATTTCACAAAACTCTCAACATCAAAGATCTTCATTTCAGCATGCTTAACAACTTTCATAACTAGCCTCAAATCAGAATCTAAGCAAAAAAGGTCGAAAACTACCTCACAAACCGTGAATCACTGTTCAATCCGAGTTGAACCAATTTCCACGTAAATCGATCCAAACAACCACCACAGATCGATTAAGGAAGCTGCTGCGAGTTCACCAAGCTTGGTTTGAAGCTTCGCCGACGTCGGAGATCGGAGAACTGATCGGGTCCGAATACAGATTTTCGCCGTCTTCCAGCGCCGTACAAAGTGAGAATCGCCGCTAGAGGATACCACAGGGAGGAGCGCACGACGGAGACGAGCTGATCTGGAAAGTTTCACAGCCGGAGACCGCCGGAGCTCGCCGAAGCTCGCCGGAAAAGTCAGGTCGGGTCGGGTCGGTCAGGTCCGGGTCGGGTCAGACGGATATCTTCGATACTGAAGGTGCAGCCGAGAGAGAAAGCAACTTTCCGGAAAAGGAAAATGGAATTATGAAATGATTTTCGGAATTTCTCTATTTATACTAAAACGGAAAGCCATAACTTTCTCATACGAACTCCGATTGACGTGTACCGCATGTCCACGAACTCGTATCGAAGCGCTCTACAACTTTCGTGAAGGAAGTTTTTGGAGAATCTCAATGTATCAAAAGTCAACCTTGAACCCCCAATCCACACTTTTCGAATAAAAATTTGTCCGAAACACTTCCGCTCTGTCCACGAGCCACGAAACCATCCAATAACCATAAATTAGATTCCAGAAAATCCTCGGAAAATAAATACCAATTTCTGGGGTATCACAGTAGAACGATCAATGGGTTGGGTGAGCTATCAACTTAGATATCAACCGGTTTATAACCGTGGACTTTATGAGTATTAATTGATTTATTGGTTGCACGAGTTGTGGGCTGACTCGCTTGATCGAGGATTGAAATTCCTTGTTCTCTGGTGTAGACTAATTTCAGGGTTGCTCGAGAGTGTAGAGTTTGGAAGAAGAATTTGTCCTCAATAGCTAAAAAAATATCATATACTAGAATATGAGTATTCATGGCCGGTCCTGAGATTCTAATGGCCTGAGGCAAGGAGTAAAAATGTGGCCAAAGGGGAGGAAATTAAAATGTAGAAGGAAATTGACTAAAACATCTTTCATTCATATTGTACATACATGTACATTTGCAAGCATAATTAGCTATAATGGGCCACGCTCATTCGACCGCCAAAGGTACTAATTCCAACCAAAGGAATGACATGCAAACACACCGCCAGGCGGGCTACAACCTCGGCGGCGGATCACCCCCAGATCACCGCCAACGCGCCGCGCCAAGGTAGCATCAGAAGCTCCCAGAGCTGGGGACTGAAGCACATCAGTCCCACATCGAAAACAAAGAGAAGATCAACCTCTTCCTCACCTATAAAAGGTTCTCTCCTCTCTCCTCATTAATTACGCATTCAATACTTACCTACTGTTACTTTGTCAACATAAATACATTGACTAACTTAGGCATCGGAGAGTTGAAGACCGCCCAACGCGGTCTCCCTCTGACGCCCTTTGTATTTTACTTGACAGGTAGCGGAGGCTTTGAGAACGTCACAAGTATCGATCCGCCCACCGGATCAGCGTTAACAAAGGTTCGGCTACCGCCGAACTTTTAGACATTAACACATATCTTGGCCGCAAGGGCAGAGTATACAAAATATATATAAACTGCAGAATTTGACCTTAGCATTACAGCTGTTAAGCACTTGACATTGGACCACTAAGGTATTCAAAAGTAATGGGCTGTCTACAATTTCTACTTGGACCACATAAAAGAGAGAGAGTCTGGAAATGTTGGGTGTCCTCAACAGGTGTCCTCAACACGTGCCGCCCCCTTAGAGAGAGCCTGTCCTCAGGAACTCTAGAAACCGAGCTGCGATGGTGGAGGCGTCTTCCCAGGTTGCATCAGATTCTGGCATGTCGGCCCACTGCACCAGCCACGTAGTTATTGAGTGCTTCTTATGGCGGCGAACTCCCATGTCCAGAACTTTAATTGGTTTCCAAAGGATTTCTCCCTTGTCATCGAATTGGGGCAGGGTAGAAGAGATTGGGGTGTCCTCACCAATTCTCTTCTTGAGCAGCGAGACATGGAATACAGGGTGTAGCTTGGAGTGTGGTGGAAGATCGAGACGGTAAGCAACTGCACCAATCTTTGCACTGATTTTGAAACGGCCATAGTATCTTGCTGAGAGTTTGTTGGATGGTCGTTTGACTAGAGATTTCTTGCGGTATGGGTGTAGTTTTAGGAAAACCCAATCTCCCTCCTTGAATTCTCTTTCAGTTCGTCCTTTGTCCGCATGTTGCTTCATTCGATTCTGGAATATTGACATGTGTGATTTCAGGTTTAAAAGCAATTGATCTCTGTCTTGCAGTGCCTTGTCAACAGCATGAACCTTGGTGGTGCCAGGGATATACATGGAAATTGATGGTGGTGCACGACCATATAATGCCTGATATGGGGTCATTCTGATTGTGGCATGGTAAGTAGTATTGTGCCAGTATTCAGCCCAGTGAAGGAGGTCTTTCCAAGTTGCAGGCTTATCGAAGATGAAGCTGTGCAAATAATGTTCCAGAGATTTGTTGACAACTTCAGATTGGCCATCAGTTTGTGGGTGGTAAGCAGAGCTGTGGCAGAGGTGAGTGCCTTGAAGTCGGAAGAAAGATGTCCAAAAATGGCTAATAAATATTGGGTCTCTGTCACTCACAATTCGCTTTGGCATTCCATGAAGTCGAAAGACCTCTCTCATGAACAAGTCTGCTATTTGTGGAGCTGTGAAAGGGTGAGTTACAAGGATGAAGTGTGCAAATTTGGAGAGGCGATCTACTACCACCATAATTGAATTGTAACCCTGTGAGTTTGGTAGACATTCAACAAAGTCCATCGAAATGTCTTCCCAAACATTTTCTGGAATAGGGAAGGGCTGGAGCAACCCAGGTGGGTGGATGGATTCGTAGTTCTGCCATTGACATTGATCACATGAGGCAACAAAGAGCTTCACATCTTTTCTCAGGCCTGGCCACGCAAAGTTTCGAGCTAATCTTGCAAGTGTTCTGAGGTAGCCCGAGTGACCAGCTTGCAGTGAGGAGTGGAATTCATGCAATGCCTTTGCTCTCCACTCAGAAGTTTGAGGTATAAAGATTCTGCCTTTGTAAAACAGACGGCCCTCATGTAGTGCAAAATTTTTCTTCGTTGGGACCCCTTGCAGCAAGGCATGAATAATCTTCTGTGCTTCAGGGTCTTTGTGTCACGGCCCGAATTTTGAATAAAGAAATTCAAATCCGAAACGCGAGAACAAACACAAGAAAACACATATAGAATATTTTTCATTTAAACTAAGTAACAAACAAACTGAACTCACAATGTCAATACCGACTCGTTCTTTAGAGTCACATATTACATTACAGATAGTTTACAAATCAAACTGAATGGCAATTCAATAAGTAAACACACCCACCACAACTCACTACACAGCGGAAGACTTAAAACTAAGAGCACCCTTCCACGTCCACGCCATCGAACGTACACCTCAGCTTTGATAACGATCACCCGATATTCTAACCTGCACAATAAACCCTACACCATAGAATAGTGCACCGGGATTGAACAAAACAAACCCGGTAAGCTTTTCAGCCCGTATGAGTAAACTCAATTAAAGTGACTCACGTCACTCATGCTTATAATTTCTCAGCTCGTGAGATAATTAAAGCAACAATATTTAAGATCACAAACACAACCAAACATACAATCACACAAGATAACAATTAGTAATCCCTGCATTGAAAGTTTAGTTCAGGAGATCACCAAAGTCACCCAATTCAAATTATAGTAATCCCTGCGTCGAATTTTAGTTTAGGATATTACAATTAAAGAAAATAATAGAAATCATATAAATCCCTGCATAGAGTTTAGTTCAGGAATTTACATGAAGACAAAAAAAAGAAATCATATAAATCCCTGCATAAAGTTTAGTTCAGGAATTTACATGAAAACAAACAAAAGAAATCATATAAATCCCTGCATAGAGTTTAGTTCAGGAATTTACATGAAAACAAACAAAACAAAAAATGGTAATCCCTGCATATAACTTAGTTCAGGAGATTACAATTAAATCAACAATTTAAAAGACAGTAATCCCTGCATATGACTTAGTTCACGAGATTACAATTAAATCAACAATAGAATTCATAGAAATCCAAATCTCACGTAAACACAAACGAAAAACCCCAAAAACCTTCCCTGAACTACGACAGACTCGAGCTCAACTGAATCGTAACCTGTCACCTCTGCCGAGGTTCAACCTTACGACCAAACTTCAGACCCTTCGGTCCTCAGAATAGAAATCCAGGTTACCACTGTAACCTTCAAACTTCAGACCCTTCGGTCATCAGAATAGAAATCCAGGTTACCACTGTAACCTTCAAACTTCAGACCTTTCGGTCCTCAGAATAGAAATCCAGGTTACCACTGTAACCTTCAAACTTCGGACCACTTGGCCCTCAAAATAGAAATCCAGGTTACCACTGTAACCTTCAAACTTCAGACCCTTCGGTCCTCAGAATAAACCTAGGTTTACCACTGAAACCTTCTGACTCACAATTGTCACATCACAACTCCAAATAACTCTTTCAACAATACAATCATCAAACATATACATATCCCAACACCACACCATCCATATATATATTCCACGTAAATATATATATACGTAGTCATTCACGCAGGAATGACCACTAATACCAACTATAGTTTTACAAATTAACCACTCAAAAATCATTTTATATCAAAACATTGTTTTAACTTACCCATGAACCGTTTTCGATCAAGTTCATATATTTTAAAACAAATAATTTGTTTCGAAAATGATTTCTCATGATAACAATAAAATATACTAAAATAAAACATAACTAATTTATCAACCGAAACACCGTGAGATTTACTCACCTCCATATCCTGCTGCGTCTTCACACAAAACCAAGATAAGCACCAAATCGTCCAAACTCCACTCACACAATTTCGTCAATCATCTAATCACATCAAGGTCACACTCAATACAACACAAAGCACACAATTCACAAAACACAATTATACGACGATCCAACAGTCGGATCCTCATCCGAGACCATCCAACGTCATCAGAACACTTCTACGATCAACAAATCAAAACTACAAGTTGATCGTACGGCCGAATCCTCACGGATAGAAAACCGATCGAACCGAAAACCCTAAAACTTGGAAAATTCATAACATGCTCATACGATTTCCAAAAATTACAAACTATATATCGAAATACTCGTATCGACGAGTAGATCGAAATCAGAAATAGAAACTGTCTCTGGGGTGGCAGGAAGCCGCCGGAAAACACCACCACAGTGGCGGCACCGCCACCGGCCCAAAGTCAAAATTTAGAAAAACTTCCAACACCAAAGTTCTTCATCTCAACTCCAATTGAAACTTTCATAACTAACACAAAGCTTGAATCAAAGCCATTTGGCCGGAATTTACCTCGCAAGTTCAGAAATTCGAAGAACCCTAGAATCACAATCTTCAAAATTCGAGCTCCACAGGTTGAATCGTTGCAAGCCGCTTGGAGGGAAGCATCTACGTCCTCTGGGCTTCAAAAGCCCCCAAGAATCACCGCCTGAGGTGGCCGGAAACGCCATCTCCAATCTGGGCGCCAATCTTCCCTTAGTTGCTGCGTCGTGCATAGGTCTACCCACACCGTGAAACTTCATGGAGACGAACACTACACCAAAAATGGTCTTTCACGACCCACAATGTGCGCCGTAAAAGGGTATTTACGGCGTAAAACAGCAGGCTGTAAATACCCGAGCCGTAAAAGACATTCCTTTTTAACGGCACGCATAAGAGGGCCGTAATTGTGCATCCAAGCACGCCGTAAATGTACTCTCAACAGTCATCCAATTTGATTTATAGAATGTCTGCACGCCGTGAATGTCCAAGAAGCACGCCGTAAAAGACTTTCTGACCACTTATTTACGACGCATCTGGCATGCCGTAAAAGACTGTCTATCACTCTATTCACGGCCTACTACGCATGCCGTGAAAGACTGTTTTTACGGCACACTTGGCATGCCGTAAAAGAAGTTGTCACCTATTTTTTACGGCCAACTTTGCACGCCATAGAAGGCTTTTCTATCAATTTTATATGTCATTTATGACGCACATAGCCTGCCATAAAAGTCTTTGTGATAGAGAGGTTTCATGGTGTTGCTCATAATCCAAAAATGGTCAATTAACATTTCATTTTGTAATCTTAAGCAAGAATAATAAGCTCCAGTACAGGCGAATCAACATATATACCATAAATACTAAAAAATGTTTTAACAAACTTGTCATATCCAATCTACTACAAACTAAGTACAATTAGTAGCAAACTTGAGTTTAAGAATATAGCATTACAAAATATACCGCATCATCTTTTGAACAACTACCAAATGCGGAATCTCTCGACTATCTCTTTAAGAAATTTATCATCAGTCGGAGTTCGTTAATATATACTTCAAAAACTGGAAGTCCCTGTTATGAATGTAAAACACAGTTAAATAACAAAAGCAAGTACTCAGCAAACCATATATGTAAGAGCAAATGATCATCTAAGTTAAACATATATATATGAAGATATATGTCAATTTTCCAATAAAAGTACCAAGTTCAGTTTCCCAATATTTCAACACATTTTTTCTGTAAATAGCAACTACTTCTTGGCTCATCTCCATGAAAGGTCCAATTAACATAACTCTCATATATCCCATTTGAGGTTAGATGATCTAATACAGTACGAGGTGGGTAAGACCATACGTTTATACAACTACTACATGGGCACTGGATCTTTTCGGGATACCCCTTACTTGCATGAATGCTATCAACAAACTTTTTGGCTCCGTCATGAAAGGCTCTAGGATTGCTAATGACACACAACAACAACAAAAAATAGAAAAGAGTTTACAATACATTTATGGTTTATAGCATCATAACCTTAGGGTTTCTGGTTTTAGATGTAACCTGCTTTTACAATAAGCCCATTCTTTATCCATGTTCTTTCAACTTCGTTTCACTGGAGCTACTTTTTACCTTATATTTAGACACCAAACATGTTGTAATTTAGGTATTATAAATGTAGTCAAATAGATTCTTAGATCAGAGGTGCAAAAACAAAAAAAATTGGTAGCAAACAAAAATATCTTCACAAGGTGGTAAACACTCAAGTGATACAAAGGTATCATAGAACCATAAACAACAAACAAAGCACAGAATCACATATAATACATCAGTATTAGGCAGATCTCAAACAATTTCAGGGAATAAGAAAGAATAAGATTGGCCGAGAAATTCATACCAAGTGCGAGAACCAGGGCCGTAAGACTTGGACGCAAGTTCAGGTAATAAACCAACCAATCTCAACTATGAACAACTGGTTTTAGCATCCAACTATGAAAAATACCAGAAATTTCATTTATAAGCAAAAAGAACCCAAATCAACACCGCTTTCATCAAGTGCTTTCTCCAAAAGCTAGACATTGATATAAAAATAGTTAGTGATTTATAATCTTAACCTCAGTATATATGACACAGACATGATCCAAACTGAAGGATATGAAAATCTCTGTCAAGGAAAAGCAGTACATATACATATAGATACAAACATACACATTCGATTATCTAATTAAATTGTGAAATGATAATGGTAAAATCTGAAGAGTTCCCATTTGAAGCCATAAACCACAACTCATAAATATAAGCTTCTAGTATAGGCACACAGTGAAAAATGCTTAATCAAGAAAACGACCTCAATTATATGTTGCTGCAAACCTACTGCTGGAATGAGGCTGACTGTTGAAGAAGAGGAGCAAACTTTTATATTAACCTCATTATCCAAGCTGATGTTATTAATTAGTTTAGGACATGGAAGTGTTTTTTTTTCTTTTTCTTTTCTTTTGATGACATGGAAGTCTATGGTATATATAAGGGTCATGAATGTATTTCCTTCTCTTGGTCTCAGAATTTAAGTAAAAATAGACAGTTCTAGTATGTACAGAATGCCATAGATTATTATCTTTGACTTGTTCAACTGGGTGTGTTTATGAACCCATTTTTAATTCAACTGTAATTCTGTGTCCAACTCTAGAATGATGTAGAGTGTAGAATAAGGAAAGCAGCACTAAGCAGAATATGGATGAACTGGTGTTTCAAATTCCCACCTACCAAATAGTTCTTTGTGGCAAACTGATACCGTATTCAAATAAATAAGCAAAAACATATAAAAATTCCAAAGAAATGTTAATCTTCTAAATGTCAATATTTACAGTACATAGGATCAGAGACTTTCCTTTTAATACCAGCAGTATACAGCCTACAGGTTCTCATTCCATGTAATCAACTAACAAATATGAAACAGAAACAATATGCACTATATAATCCGAAACAGCAGAAACAAATTACACTCCCCATTATGTCCACTCACATAAAGAGCTATTGTAGGCAATGACTTCTGTATTCATTGTTACCCCCCAAAAGCAATTAACCATTTCACTTTCTTTTTGTTTTGACAATAAGTGGGGGTTCTAGATAATATATGTCAAACAATACATCTCATTTTAATGATACTGCTCCACCATAATAAGCGGTGTTCAAGCTACTCCATTCCCAGGAATTCCTTCATACTATGCACAAAGAACAATACAATTCAGTCCATATACAATAAGCTTTATGTAAAATTACTATCTCCCACCCAGAAACCTGATCAAAGGCATCTGCAACTACACACACATGCTGAAGATAACAACTTCAGACCTAAATCAAATAACTCTTAGGGAAATTGACCATCTCCAACCACAAAAACCTAATCAAGGGCATCAAAACACTTACATTGACCAGAAACTTTTTATTACACAGAAGGCACTCCACTCCTAAATTGGTCCAATTGAATACACAGGTGCTGCAAGTAAACCAAAAGCAACAAAAGATCAAGACTTTGAGAATCAGATTTAGAAGTTTGAAGCCTTGAATGATCATATGCGAATTGAGTTAAAAATAAAAAATAAAAAATAAAAAAACTCACCTTTCAAAGCTACTGACTAACCCAATATACCAAGAATATCCCTTCTTCATCTCTACACTGGAAATTATCATAAAGAAAAGGGACTTCAATATGCCAATTAAGTTACCCAACATTATACATGTCAATTAAGTCCTTCAACTATCCATTTTAAAAAGAAGTAATAGTCTAAAACATAAGAAGCAGTATGGTTAAACGTCTCAGTTACTCTGTATACAAACATACATATATGTGCTTACCCAGAACGAAGAAAGAAGATTTGTATGGTTTTGGCTTTAGATTTGTTGTGAATGATTTCATAGAGTTTGGCCGTTTTCATTGTTTTGATGACTATCAATTAATTCCATGAAACTCAATTTAGTTTATTTGCTCAAAGAAAGAAGATTACTTTCATTTACATCCCATAAACCCAAACCAAGAATTAATCAATCGTGTCTAAAGCAAAACATAATGAAACCATACTAAGGACATTAGAGCACGAATTGACCTTGGGTATCCAATCTTGCAGTCTCTCCTCTTTTCCCCAATTCGCTACCTCTGCTTGATCCCTGTAATATTGAACACAACTCAATAGACCCAGAATGGGATTTGATTCCCCGAAATGAAACAGTAAAGTCCCATTAAAGCTTAGAACAGTCAAGACTGATCAAAATTAAACTCTCAAATGTAGGTACAGATAGTCAAACCAACAAACCAGGCAAACTAAGCAGACAAGAAGCCTTCCCACAATTCAAAAGATGAAAGCTGAAACAATAAGTGAAAAAAATTGTACCTTGATTTGGCGAGAGAAAAAAACCCAGATAGCAAATGAGCAGGACAAGGCCAAAGTTATCAACTTTCTTCAAATGGGTTTCAGAAACTTCAAGACCCTGATTTCGGTGGCCCGAATCTCCAAGAGTGGTGATCACTTCAATGTTCTTTAATTTGGAGCTCAATCGATCCACGGCATCTCGATGACAGGAGCAAAAAACATGGTGGGGGTGGGAGGAGGCCGGCGACTCGGCGGTGGGAAGAGACGTGGAGAAGGTGGAGTGAAGAGATGGAAAATTGAGGTCTGTCGGGGAGAGAGAAAAGTTTTGTTTTATGAAGTGAAAAAAAAAAAGAATTAGAAAGTGTAGAGGGAAGACGGGAAGAGATGGGGGGAAATACAAACTTTGGTGAAAATTTCGCGCCTTATACTTTTACGGCACACATTAATGTATGCCGTAAAAGACTATATTAAAAGCCACATTAACGGCCCACATTCTTGCAAGCTGTAAAAGATAACACTATTACGGCGTGTATCTAATGCATGTCATAAAAGACCAAATGAAAATTGACATTAACGGCGTGCATTATATGCACGCCGTAAAAGACTATATCAGAAAGGGTATTAACGGCATGCCGTGAAAGTGCGCCGTAAATGTATGTCTATTACGGCACACATTGATGCACGCCGTAAAATGTGCGCGGTAAAAGAGTCATTTTCTTGTAGTGGAAGTTGGGACTGAGGCGAAGAAATAGGGACAAAAATCACTGCCTATGGTGGCCGGATGGCGGAGAACGAAGCAGCCGAAGTTGGCTGGGCGGAACTGAGGTCGGGAGAGAGGAGAGAGAAAAAGTTTCCCGTTTTAGAAACTTCTGATTTTTCTGATTTTTTTCCTATTTAACCAAAATGAAAACTTTTTCCGACGGCCATAACTTCATCATACGAACTCCGATTTTCGCGTTCCAAATGTCCACGAACTCGTATCGATGCGCTCTACAACTTTTGTGAAGGAAGTTCTCACATAATCTAAACGTATAAAAAGTCAAACTTTGTGAACCCCCTAAAACGTGCATTTCGAATAATTATTCGTCCGAAAATAATTCCACTCCACCCTCGAACCATGAAATCATACAAATGAACACTTTATTAATCCCAGGAAACATTTATGAATTAATAACAAATTTCCGAGGTCTTACGCTTTGTGACAAGCTTGGTCAATCAAGTTGATGCTATCAAATACTGGTGCCGATACTGTATTGATGGCTAGTAGCTCGTGCTGCCGTGAAAGAAGGTCAGGCACAATGTTCAATTTCCCTGCTTTGTACTCAATGGTGTAATTGTACCCAAGTAACTTGGCCAACCACTTGTGCTGTGATGGAGTTGATATCCTTTGATCTAAGAGATGCTTTAGAGTTTGATGGTTTGTTAAAATTTTGAATGAATTTCCTCCCCTTTTCATTGTGTGCTCCATCAACTGGTATCAAGAGCCATGACGCTCCGGGGACTCCAAAATCAAAACCCCTCTGTTCCTTTCTCCTCAGTCCTGGTTAACCCGCCACCGGCCTCATCCTCCACTTCTTCCACATCTCACCAGCCCTCCTCACCACCACAAGACACCCACATCCCCGATTTTCAGAACTCTGTGGAGCTACTGCAGATTCAAAATGAAGAGCTCCATCAATCCATGGAGGCCCTTCAACAACAAGTATCCCAGCAACTCTCCTTCCAAAACCAATTGTCTGCCCAATTTTCAGCTCTTCAAAACACTGTCCTCGCCTCCTTACTTCAAAAGAACCCACCCACCTCCACAAACCCCACCACCACTCCCTCCACCACCACTACTCCTGCCACCACTCCCACCACCCCCAACCCCACTTCAATCCCATTTGGCTCCTTCGACCCCATGACGACGACATGGACGGGCCTGGGGTTATCTCATCCCCCTCCTCTGTCCTTCGCCCCACTTCCACAGAGCCCTTACTCACAAGCACAATCGTCTCAATCTTCAACAAACACCACTAGCCTATCAAGTTCCACAGCCACATACTCCACAATCACATCACTGCCTCCACACATGTTTTCCCCACCGCTTCCCAACTTTGGTTCATCAACCTCCGGCTCTTCCGGCAACAACACCCTTTCTTTCACCAGATTTCCACAGCAAACCCAATTTCACCATGATTTTTAACATTACAAGTGACCAAAGATCCATTTACAACAGTTTAACGGGGAGGATGTAGGGGGCTGGCTGACTATGGCGGAGCGTTACCTTCGGGTTCAACATATCCCACCCTTTGACCGCGTTGTTGTGGTGGCTTCTCACTTTGGCCACAATGCTTCGCTTTGGATGGCAGCCTTTGAATAACGTCACCCAAACTGTTCTTGGGAGCAATTTGTTCCGGAATTCCTAGAATACTTTGGTTTGGGTAGCACCGCGGATTATAAGGCTCAGCTCACACATATTCAGCAACGCGGCTCGGCGGATGAGTATATAACGGAATTCACCAAGCTTGCTTGTCGTGCACCAGAGTGGTCCGACGACCAACTTCTACATGTATTTCTCGGCGGGGTGAAGCCGAAAATCCGCCATGATGTGATGGCTCTTGAACCAAGGAATCTGTCTCATGCTTGACGGGTTGCTCGCCGTTACGAAGCCAAACTCAGCGATATTCACGCTGCAGCCAGCCGCACTGCTAGGGCCCACAATTGGTCACCTACCCCAAGGGTCCACTCCTACAGCTCTCACACTACAGTCCAGAATGCCCCCAACAACCCCACCCCTCCCTTTCAGCAAGCCATTACCAACCATACACCTCCCACTCCCATCCAAAAACCTTTTCGCCGTTGGACACCGGCAGAGCAGCGCGAGAGGCGTGCAAAAAACCTCTGCTTTAATTGTGATGAGACATATTCTGCAACCCATGTCTGCAAAAAACCTTTTATGGCCATTCTGGACTCACCTACTGCAATTCAAAATGACGAATCCGGTGAATTCCATGATTGCCCCTCTTAGCTCAACGACCAAAACCCGGATATTGACCAACTCGTTCCTCTTCATGCCCTCACCAAAACTTCCTTGGGTACAATGATGCGAATGACTGGGTACATCAAAGGGAATCCAATCAGAGTCTTCATTGATTGTGGGTCAGCCATGAACTTTCTGAATCCCGCAATCGCCCACCAATTGGGGCTGCCTTTATCACCTAATTCCACAATACAATTCACATCAGCTTCAGGCCACACTCTCGTTCCGGCCGGCATCGCGAAATCGGTAACAGTTCAGATTCAAAATTACAATTTCACAGATGATTTCTTATTGTTACCAGTGGCAGGTTGTGATCTGGTTCTCGGAGCTCAGTGGCTTGATACGTTGGGCTTCATTGGTTGGCACTTCGCTGAGAAAGTGATGTTCATTATCGTGGATGGCAACTCATACTGCATTCAAGGAGATTCAAATAGAAAGAACAGTGTTGCTCAGGCTGATATGCTAGCCTTGGTTAATCTGGACCAATTAGACTCGCTCCCTGTTGCAGACTCTGAGCCCATCGTGGCCCAATTCACGGCCCAACCGCAGGCAGTCACAACTCTGATTAGTGCCTTCAAAGATATTTTTGACCCTCCAACTGGGCCTCCACCAAAGCGGCCTATTGATCACCAAATATGTCTTGTCCCTAATGCCGGACCAGTGAACGTGAGGCCTTACCGCTACCCTCACTCACAAAAGGCTGAATTGGAGACACAGGTCCAAGATATGCTATCTTCAGGTATTATCAGGCCCAGTTCAAGCCCATACTCATCCCCGGTCATACTAGTCAAGAAAAAATAGGGAACTTGGCGTTTTTGCGTAGATTACAGGTCCCTTAATGCAATTATGCAATTACAGTCAAGGACAGGTTCCCAATCCCAGTTGTTGATGAATTACTTGATGAATTACATGGGGCTACCTACTTCTCCAAATTGGATTTACGGTCGGGTTATCACCAAATCCGGATGAATGAGAATGACATAGCCAAAACAGCTTTCCGGACTCATGATGGGCATTTCGAATTTGTCGTAATGCCGTTTGGGCTCACGAATGCACCTTCCACATTTCAAGCATTGATGAATCACATCTTTAAACCTATGCTACGTAAGTTTGTTCTAGTGTTTTTTGATGATATTTTAATCTATAGTCCTAATTTAGAGTCTCATATTGCTCATCTTGAGATTGTGTTTAAGTTGTTACAAGCTAATGAGCTCAAAATGAAGCTGTCAAAATGCTCTTTTGCTCAATCAGAGGTACAATATTTGGGCCATGTAATATAAGCAAATGGTGTCTCTGTGGACCCAGCAAATGTGCAAAGCATAACTGAATGGCCCAAGCCAAAAACAATTAAAGGGAAAATTAAAGGGTTGAGGGGATTCCTAGGCCTTGCGGGGTATTACTGACGGTTTGTGCCTTATTTCGGGGTCATTGCCCAGCCTCTTAATGAGATGCTCCGCAAAGACTGTTTTCATTGGTCACCGGCATCGGAGAAGGCATTTGAGAGTCTCAAATTGGCCCTCACATCTGATCCTGTTCTTACTATATATATATATATATATTTTTTTTTTTTTTTTGGCCCCAAATAACAGTACAAAATCATGTATTTTGAATAAAAGTAAAGATGAAGTTAATAACAAAACAAAAGTATATCAATATTTATTCCCTACAAAAGTTTAATTTGGGTTAGTTTTCCATACAGAGAAGGAAAGGGAATAGTTCTTCATATGGAAAAAAGGAAAAGAAAAGTTTATATGGAATAGGAAAAGGAGAAAAAAAAAAGTGAGCTGGGCCACAGGGTCCAAGAAAAATAAGTAATTAAAAAAATAATATAAAAAAGCTGAAATGATGAAGCTAGTTCGATTTGGGCTTTGGGCCCTCCTCAAATCACTTAACTGATTGAAAAAACCAAAAAAGAGAAGGAACTTGAACACAATTCGAACCTTGGTGGGGAAGGACGCGAACTCTCCTCATTTCCGCTAAAGCAACACAGATTTTCATGTTTAGTGGAGCAAAGAGTATTTATATATAGGACTAATTTCAGTTTACCCCCCTAAGGTTAGGGGTCGTCATCATGTTAGTCCCTCTAGTTTCAATTTAATCATGTTAGTCCCTGTACTCTCAAATTTCATCATCCGTGTCCAATTTCTACTATTCCGTCCAATTTGGACCGTTAAGTCTGACTTTTGAGGGCTAAAATGGTCATTTCAAGACAAAAAAAAAAACTAAAAAAAAAAAAGATTTTTTTTTTTTTTTTGCATTTTTTTTTTCTTCGCTTATTATTATTATTATTTTTTTTATAATTTTGTCTTCAACCTATACACCACAAGTTATAATAGGTTTATAAAAACAAAAAAAAATACTCTAGGTAGTTAAAAAGCCGCTCGCTGGTCTACGATATTTGTGATATATCTCCGATAAAGCGAAGAATTTTAGGATATATCTGTAAAATATAGTAGGTTTATAAAGTGAAGAATTTTAAGATATCCTCAATAAAGTGAAGAAATATCTATAAAATATGATTAAAAAAATAAATACAGATATTTCTTCACTTTATTGGGGATATATCCTAAAATTCTTCACTTTATCGGAGATGTTCCACAAATATCGTAGACCAGCGAGCGAAGAATTTTAGGATATATCCCCAATAAAGTGAAGAAATATCTGTATTTATTTTTTTAATCATATTTTACAAATATTTATTCACTTTATTGGGGATATATCCTATTATTCTTCACTTTATAAACCTATTATATTTTATAGATATATTTTACAAATATATCCTAAAAATTTTCACTTTATCGGAGATATATCACAAATATCGTAGACCAGCGAGCGACTTTTTAACCACCTAGAGTATTTTTTTTTTTTTTTATAAACCTATTATAACTTGTGGTGTATAGGTTGAAGAAAATATTTATAAAAATAAAAAATAAAAAAATAAAAAAGAAACACCTAGATTATTTTTTGTTTTTGTTTTTATAAACCTATTATAACTTGTGGTATATCTCCGATAAAGCGAAGAATTTTAGGATATATCCCCAATAAAGTGAAGAAATATCTGTATTTATTTTTTTAATCATATTTTACAGATATTTCTTCACTTTGTTGGGGATATATCCTATTATTCTTCACTTTATAAACCTATTATATTTTATAAATATATTTTACAGATATATCCTAAAATTTTTCGCTTTATCAGAGATATATCACAAATATCGTAGACCAGCGAGCGGCTTTTTAACCACCTAGAGTATTTTTTTTATTATTTTTTTTTATAAACCTATTATAACTTGTGGTGTATAGGTTGAAGACAAAATTATAAAAAAAATAATAATAGTAATAAGCGAAGAAAAAGAAAAAAAAACAAGAAAATAAAAAAAATGCAAAAAAAAAAAAAACGAAAAAAAAAAAAAGAACTTTTTTTTTTTTAGTTTTTTTTTTGTCTTGAAATGACCATTTTAGCCCTCAAAAGTCAGACTTAACGGTCCAAATTGGACGGAATAGTAGAAATTGGACACGGATGATGAAATTTGAGAGTATAGGGACTAACATGATTAAATTGAAACTAGAGGGACTAACATGATGACGACCCCTAACCTCAGGGGGGTAAACTGAAATTAGTCCTTATATATACTATCTATATCATATTTACAAAAACTCCGGAGGCCCCCGGGAACCGGTGGCCTGAGGCGGCTGCCTCAGTCGGCAGCCCTTAGGGCCGGCCCTGATGAGTATATTGAAAAGTCTAGAAACCGATAATAATAACTTTGGCTCCTCGCAGATAAAAGGAAATCAATTCTTTTATCTTGGCCCTTTGATCAAACGCATGATACAATGAACTTTGTTTGATTAATTCTATGATTTTGATTTCAATTTGGCCGAGATTCCACGGTGAGGTCGAGCTAAACTAGACGCAAAAAATGCATCCCTTGATAAAAACGCACGCCTCCCCCCGCCGCTCCCCTCATAAACCTTGGGCAACAAAACAATCATTAACTCTTTCATGACTATAAGTCATGCCAAAAGGGGGCAAAGGGAATTCATGCAGAACGTGAATAAGGTTGTTGGAGTTTGAAAAATGATATGCAATTGAATAGCTAGCTGGATGTGATATCTATACGTACATAATTTTTTTTCCACACGTGCTGAAATGTTTTCTAGGGTGTTCGATCTACACAGTATATTTGACCCAAATCTTTCAAATTAGAATGGTTGAAAACCAAGTGATGAGAATCCAACAAAGTAGCTATAGCTAGCTGGTATGTACAGATCGATCGAGAAATAAGTTGTTGAGGGAGGAGGAAGGATCATATACATTGTCGGTGCACGAAAGTGATGAAGTACTAGCATGCACTGATGCACAAAGTCGTTTGAGTAACATTCTTCACCACTTAAATCGATTATGGAGGATTTTTCATGTACTTTAATTGCTGAAAATGAATGTAAAACTAGGCCATGTGACATACCATCCATACTTGTGCTAGCTATGCTAGCTACTAGTTTCTTCTATGTACTTAGATAATTTTTTTTTTTCTTTCTTTTAACAAGAATTAAGTTTTTGTTTAGCCTTCTTCTCAGATGCAAATTCAAAACTAGCTAGTATGATGTTTCCAAATGTCGGTTCACATGTTTGTTATGATTCATATAAATAGAATATATGTAAATATATATGGTCGAGTAATTAATCATGGAAATCTCACTACGTACTCATCGTTAAACCTCGATCAAAAGATAAAAGGGAAAATTTTGAGTTTGAGTTTATTTTGTTGACCAAGAAAACACAAATGAAGCATGATCGATGACGTACATGCATGGGCGATGATGAGAATTAATTTTTGTAGATAACTAACTAAAGAGTTAGTTACTCTAATAATTTTAACTTAAAATGCTTTATCGTTAAAAAAAAAAATGGTGTTTTATGTATACTCTCTGATTTATAAGAGTGTATCCCTGGATGTAATACATGCATGTACCAATTAAGTTGTTGTCTAAAGAAAACTTTCTTGTCTTTGACAAAACAAGTTTTGAAGTTTGAATCCCAACCTACCTCTTTTCTCTAACAAGAGAAATGTAGCATAGACAATGGTTTGGGATTCATAAATGTACGAGGATATAATGAGGACAGCGCATGAGGGTAGGCAGAAACCTTCTCAATTAGGCATGTTTTTGGTTCCCGATCGATCTATATTAAGTGTTTGAGAAGGTGAGCAGTAATTGATCTCATTCGATATTGCAAATTTTGTAATGCCGGGTCAGACATGGAGTTTGTTTAAATGAAGAATTTCAAACTATCAATCATTCAAATCCGAAAAGGGGTTTTTGCTGCATACATAAATGCTATACGTACCTAGCTAGCTCATGGATCAGTCAGCTGATCGAAATGGATAGTGTATTGCTGTACGTGTTGTTCAACAGTTCTAACAATACATGTCGGTATTCATAAATATGGATAGGGTTGATCGATCAAACTATTAAGTTGTAGCCGTATTATATAATTGAAATTTAACCCATGCATTAAAATTATTAACATATTCAGTCTTTTTTTCACAAAAAATATGGTAGAGTGATATTTTTGAAAAAATAAGTTAGTTCAGTAATAGGCAATCAAGTCAATATTTAAATTTTTGTGATAAAAAGCTTTGAAGTTTAAACTTAATTCCAATAGAGATGATGCATAGCTAGTTGCATTAGGCATCACATATTGAATTAGAAAACACCACCAAGCCCTTGAGCCAAGAACACCTTCCTTGTCTTTAGTGGAATCGGACTCCACCGACTCAATTCAGTCTTGTAATTAATTTTAAAAACTCTATCGACTACTTTCCTATGAGCTATTACATCACTTTCCTATCAGGATGTAATTAACGAGTGCTCGATTATCTACCATCATAAGGTAATACAAATGTATAAAATCAAGCTGGTGATAATAAAAGGCAGCAATAACGACACTCCGATTTTAACTTCTTCGATTATATAATCTTATAATTCTTTTAAAAGGCTTTTATAAAATTAAATTTTAAAACATAAGGAGGTAAAAAGTAAAGTATCATTATGGCTACTGATGATAAAAGGTTGCCAACTAGCCAACTACATTATAGCTCGAGAAACCTAATACAGTACTCTACCAATTTATATATGATTCCTTTATCCATGGCCAAAGACAAACTATCGGTCCATAGTCATCAACACCTTAGTTGCTTCTAAACCATTATTGGATCAAATAGTAATGGTGTGTTCAGGTAAAACTGCATCAGTACTTATTGGAAGTAATGCATGCTTTAACCTAGCTATTGCTCCTCTTGTATTTTTATGCTAGATTCAGTTGTCAGCCCAGTACGTACTTGAAGCATATGCATGCAAAGTCTGGGTCTCTTCATCGTCTCTGTGGACCTGACTCGGTTTGGTATGTGAATCTGACTCAGATGTACTGATATGTGTTCAACCAAACCCGAGTTGACCGCCTCTACGATCAATATAATCCAATCGATCGATGCAGAAGGGATTTCTTCTGCATGAAAAGACACTATAAATGCTCAGTCAAATTGAAAATTTGAAAGATCAGTACATGACAAAACCGGAGCAAGGATCTTAAAATTATCAGGATTCTGAAAAATGATATGGGGTTGATCCAAATTATTGAGACATAGTAAGCACATAATTGGGCAGATTGAAACATACTTATTGTTTATTATCTTGTAATTCATTGTCATATTTTTTTTAAGGTAATGACTTGCTGATCATGATTTTATACTATTGTCCAATCTGCCATTTATATATATATATATATATATATATATATATATATATATATATATATATATATATATATATATATTATATGTATTGCAAGTAATCAGTACACGACATTATTAATTGATTAAACTATAATTTGGAACTCCATCATAATAATAATTTCCCCTGTTATGTAATAATATTCCATTATTGTTGGCCGGTAAGATGCAACTCTGTAAATTAAGTTTCGCTGCCGGACACATGCAGCTAGCTAGCTCAGGTGCAATTTTAATGATAACTAAACTAAATCAATTAAACAGAAAACATGAGAATATTAAAATCGAGAAACTGATAGAACAACAATTGTGTGCTTTAGCTACTCGAGCCTGTTATAGAGAACACCGTTTAAGTTTTCGTGACTATACCATATCTAATGATTTTTAAACACAGTAACTCGTATCATTTGAATCTGAAGTAAAAATTACAAAAAGAAATCGGTATCTTCACTATCTTGCACGACATACGTACACCGTTATACATTAGACTCTTTGACAATGTTCTTTATAGCAATGACCAAGATACACAGACAAGAATAGGTCCATAGCCATGATTTTGTTAGTGTATATTTTATGACTAATTAAGTTACCAAATCGGCCGGGGTGGTCGTACAGGGTAATAAAATTGCAGGCGAAGTTTCAATTCATTGCCTCAAAGCTGGGAAACAGCTAGCTATAAACAAGTCATTAGCCAGGAAGAACTGCTTTCACTTTCTCATTGTCTATTTTTTCAAAGTCAGTCTCACGTTGAGTATGTACGATCGATCCCATAATAGTTCTGGCTTACTCTGCAAATATTGCAGTTGGTCTTTTATGTGAACTCGACCGAATCCGGTTTAGCCGCCGAGCTTGCCCAGTTTATGTCCAATTAATGATTGACCAAAGCCCTAAACACGTTTCACGACTATTTTGTTTTTTCATTTTTTTATCTTTTCAAAAAAAAAAAATTAAATTCTGTGAATGAACTTACACGAAACTAATTTTAACCGTCCATTAGAGCAGAGCTTTGTTTAATTAATTAAAGAGAGATTCTTGCGTAGGGCACCCGCACGGAACACGTGGTGAGGAGGGCCAATCACCGCCCAGCAGAGAGGTGTTTTGGGTATTGCACATTAGGGAGCAGGGGTATTTTCGGAAAAGATGAAAAATTTTCTTTCCTCTGATTGGGTGGCCGTAAGGCCACGTGGTGGGGAAGCCCCCACCTAAGTATTTTTCTTAATTAAAAACCCAAACAAACCCTTCTGTTGACTCAAATGATTGCTGAATATAAAACTTGGGTTTCTTAAATATTACACAAACAAGAGGTAAAGAATTAATAGTGAGGGAATTGGGAGGATATCTACATTGAAAGTAACCCCTTCCCCGGCAAATATAAACCGCAAGTCAAATTGGGGAGGTCCAAGTCCAACTCCAACATATATGTCATAGATTTTTCGGTTTTGCAATTTTATATTTCCCCAAATGGACAATTGGGTATATATCACTATATCCCATATCTGATTTGATAGTTACATGAATTGGGTACGTTCATGAACTCAATCTTATTTTTTTAATGACTGTATATGCCCTTAATAAGAGCTTGATTAAGCCTTAATACTACAATTCATGCATACAGCATACTCAACTTTCTTAAAAGGAAATCATAGATGGGATTTGATAGCTTTAAGAAAGTTGGATCTAAAACTTTTCACTATCCAAACCATGATTAGTAATGCAAATGGGTCAAATCGGTCTCATGATTTCTGTACATATGTGTGTGTATTCTCCGAAAACGAAAATTTAACTTTTGTCATAAGTGTGAAGATAAACGTAAGCAAATTTAAATAAAAGTAAATGACGTCTATAACCTTAATCTCTACAAAAAGTTCAACCACTCATTTCAATCATTTAAATTTATTCTGAAACTACGTTACACATAGTTAAATGTTTATATTTTCCCATTCACAATGAAAATTTCCTAAATTCATAAATGAACTATTCTTAGTCGAACTTTGTATGGCTGGAAAATTTGAGCAGCATTAAAGTATCATCGTAAATGATTAATGGAATTGAGGCGATAAAAAAGTTGTACTAGTAGCAAACTGCAAAAGTAGAAGAGCTCCCTTTAAAAAATTTCAGAAAAAACAAAGAAGAAGAAGGTGAGCAAGACTAGGCATAGTTCTCCACGTCCTTTTGTTCTGGGTTTAGTATAGTGGGATGCAGACATTCAATCTTCACGGAAAGTTCAACCACTAATTTGAGTAATTTCAATCATTTAAATTTATTCTGAAGCTACGTTATACATAATTAAATGTTTATATTTTTCCACTCACGACAAAAATTCCTTAAATTCATGAATGAACTATTCTTAGTCGAACTTTGTACGACTGAAAAATTTGAGCAGGAAAATCTGAGCAGCATTAAAGTATCATCGTAAACCAGAGGCGATAAAAAAGTTGTACTAGTAGCAAACTGCAAAAGTAGAAGAGCTCCCTTTAAAAAATTTCAGAAAGAACAAAGAAGAAGAAGGTGAGCAAGACTAGGCATAGTTCTCCACGTCCCTTTGTTCTAGGGTTTAGTTCAGTGGGACGTAGACATTCATCGTTTCGAGAGGAAGAGTTGGACAAATTGAACATCTTTGGGGTGCTTTGACGTCCAAGGCCCGGCAACACCGTCTTTCCCGCCTTTTGCGGAGGCGGACAAAATCCAAAATTACCAGAACCCACAGGAAGAAAAAAAAAAAACTCATCCCCCCAAAAAAAAAAACAAAAAGTCAAACCAACCCTTTTTCCTTATCCTTTCCTCTCTATTTAACTTCTTCACCCCCAAACCAAACCCTCCTTCCCCCCCTCCCCACTCTCTCTCCCTCCCTCTCTAGCTTTCTCTTTCTCCTCTGCTTTTGCTTAGCTTTTACACACCACCATCATCATACTAAACCTTTAACAGAACCCACATTTTATATCTCCGACCCCCATATCCCACTTCCCCCTTGCTTCTCTTTCTCAAACCATATCTCTTGCTCTGTTTCTTAAAAACCAAGAAAAGATATATAGTAAGATGGAGAACAACTTTTTCCTCAACGCCGGAATCCCGCCCTCGCTGCACTTTGAACCGGCACAGTCAATGCCCTCGTGGCGTTCTTTATCAACTGCAATGGACATTCAATCCGCCGACCGGAATTGCTCGTCGGAGCGATCGCCGGAGTGCTTCTACAATCCCAACTGGGACAACAAGTCAACCGACCCCCAGAGCGTCCACTTCGAGTCTGCCCTGAGTTCGATGGTGTCGTCTCCGGTGGCGTCCAACTCCAACATCTCCAATGAGAGCTTTGTCATCAGAGAACTGATAGGGAAGCTCGGCAGCATTGGCAACAGTTCCAACGAGATCTCGGCTACCATTCCGGCTAACAATAATTCTTACATGGGCGGTGGAAATGGGAGCACCAACACTTCATGCTACAGCACTCCTCTGAATTCTCCTCCGAAGCTCAACTTGCCGATTGTGGATCATCATTTGGCGAAAGAGAAGCTACCCAGTTTGGGAAAGTCGATGCCCTTGAACTCCAGCGTGGCCGAGTTCTCGGCTGATCCCGGATTTGCAGAGAGGGCGGCCAAGTTCTCGTGTTTCGGAAGCAGGAGTTTTAATGGCAGAACCACCCAGCTTGGAACGCACACCAACAATTCTGAAGTGGCTTATAGATCTAATCAACCAATATTAGGGAATGCGAATAAACTCCCTCGAGTTTCGAGCAGTCCTTCTCTTAAGGCGCTTGGATCTCAGACGGAGCAGAGGACTTCCCAATTGCCCAATTCTCGAGAAGAGTCCAAATCCACAGTAGCATCTGAGCAACAATCCCCAATTGGGGAGACAGGGCTGGTACCTTCTTCTTCCACTGATATGAGTTCCAGGAAAAGAAAAGCAGCTTCCAAGGGAAAAGCCAAGGACCCAGTAAAGGTAAATTAAGCTGCAACATGTCAAACTTACCCAATTTCCCATTTTGATTTAGTCATCAGCATTTAATTTTGTTTTGGCAAAATACGATTACAGGTGGCTGAAGCTAGTGATATTTCGGATTTGAATGCCAAGCGTTGCAAGCCAAACGAGGGCAATGTGAACAATGAAAACGGCTCTGTTAAAGCAGAGGAAGATACAAAGGGAAGTACTAGTTCCGATGAGAAACCAGGCAAGACTGGTTCGAAGCCACCGGAGCCGCTCAAGGACTATATTCATGTACGAGCAAGAAGGGGTCAAGCCACTGACAGCCATAGTCTAGCTGAAAGGGTAAGAATTACTGGTTAGATTCCGTCACGCCAGGCCATTTTCATTGTTTTCGAGCTTTATGCTTACAATGGCGTGTGTGAAAATTCCTGAATAGGTCCGAAGAGAGAAGATCAGCGAAAGGATGAAGCTTCTACAAGATCTTGTGCCGGGTTGCAACAAGGTGACCGGAAAAGCACTCATGCTAGACGAGATTATAAATTACGTGCAGTCATTACAGCGCCAAGTTGAGGTAAAAATAGTGATTAAAAAAAAAGTCAAAGCCAATGATTTTTATGGCAGATTCCTTAATATGTTTATGCAATGCATGTTCTCTTTTGCAGTTTCTCTCCATGAAGTTGTCTTCTGTGAATACCACCAGGCTGGATTTTAACATGGATGCTCTAATGTCAAAAGAGGTATTCCCTCCACAAAACTAATGGCTCTGTATTATTATTCTTTTTCTGTGTCTTTTTTGTTTCAAACTTATTCTGAATTGGGTTTTTGCTGGTTTTAGATATTTCAACAACAAAGTAGTTCTTTGCCACACCCAATATTCCCATCAGATTCCTCGGCACAAGCCATTTATGGTCACCAGCAAAGTCCAGCACATTGCTCAGTGGACCCGTTAGATTCTGCATTATGCCAAAGCCTTGGGATGCAATTACCTCCCCTCAATGCTTTTAGTGAAGCTATGCCTCAGGTAATTAGCCTCTTCTTTTACTTAATTTTTTTTTTTTTTTTGCCGTTTTTGAGTAATTTTCTAACTTTGTGTGGTTTTTATTCATTTGCAGTATCCAGGATTTGGTGAAGATGACCTGCAAACCATTGTGCAAATGGGTTTTGGCCAAAACCCAAATAAAGAAACAGAATTTCATGGTAAGTCAAAAAAGAATTACTGCTTCCTCAAATCCCTACCTATATTCTGTGAATCATAAATTCATAATGGGAATGTGTTTATTGGTGCAGGTTCAAACCAAGCATCCCACATGAAAATTGAGCGCTGACCCCCATTATGTCAGTACTTGATACTGGAGAGAAGGGCTGCTGGTGTTGTTGTATATACATCTTGTATAATTTGAAGAACATTGAATCAAGGCTACTGTTACTAAGCCTTTTATCCTTTGCTTGGTACCAAGCCCCGATTGAAGAGGAAGCATTATTATTATTATTATTTTTTTACTGTCTTAATCATTTTCTTCTTCTTTTGCCAATGTAATTTTTGTTGCCTAATTTTTTCTGGGGAGAGCTTTGTGATAAAGTATCCACTGTAAGATAACAATGCTAATTAATTAATTAGAGGAAGAGAAATTTGTCATTGCAGAACTACTTTCTTGTCTGTTCTTCTAGCTTGTTTAAATTTCCACACAGGTCATAGTCATATCAGTTTAATCACTGTGAAAATTTGCATAATCTTCTGGATTTGATTCTTACTTGTGTTGTAACCAGCTGTATTAGTGGGGTCTTTACCCCTCTAAAAAGTCTATAACTTGAATGATTAAGACGTACAATTGGTTATAACTTATATATCTCAGAGCTGGGGTCAACCATAATTTCTGGCATATTACTGGGCTATGTAATTTTCACAGGTTATCCAAAAAAACAGAAGCTTCTGTACCCTTTTTACTGTCCCAGAATAGAAAATTGAATTATGCAGAAGACAGGTTACAACTTATAAGTTTAAGAAGTTAGAACCACCCCATTAGACAAAGATTAGATTTTTTTATTATGTACAACTATACAAGAACATCAAAGAGAATCCCAGGTTGGCAGTGGTGAGATTCTGACTAGGCCCAATGAATCAAAGAGCTTTATACTCTCACCCACTTTAAAATCTGTATTGCAATAGAAAAACTAAAGAAAAAGGGTAATGTAGTGGAGTTCAGGTTTGGAAAGATACCCTAAAGAAAATTAGGGTAATCTTTTTAATTGAGAGGTGGTTAGTAAAAATCCAATTCTGGGGTTGAGCGATAGATTTATGCATTGCAGCCCTAATCACTTATTTAAATGAGGAGAGTTCTATTATTGTTCTGCAGAATTAGGGATTAGTTTAATCATCAGAAAGATGCTTTGGTTGTGGAGCATATGAACAGTTGCATAACATATTATATAATTGTAATGATAGGCAAAATTAAAAAGAAAAAAATTGCATAATAGAAAAATTGGAGTCTGACAGTCTTGTCTCCATGAAACTTAAAAGCCAATTGCATTGAGACGTGTAGTGTAAATGATTGAAGGTTTGTTAATCTCTGTTTGCTTTGTGTTTGTCCTCTTGTTAATTCTTTATGTGGTTGTTTCTTCGAATGCTTAATTGGGTGGTTCAGGTAATCAAATAATCGGATCAAATAATATTCCTCAGCTTTGGTTGCTAATAACATGGATGACTCTGAAGAAGATGAAAAGAAAAACAAAACTTTACCGTGACAGGGAGAATAGCCGAGCTGACACAGTCACACAGAAGAAAAAGGGACTGCCTAGGCTAGCTTATGCTTTGGTTCTACCTAGTTCTAATTCTTTTATGTACTTAAATTGTAAAGCTTTGATATTTCCTTGGCTAGGTGATCTGATCCTAACAAAATTCTAAAAACCATTGGCTGATCGGGTTATGGATTCCTCATTATCAAGGCACGATAATTGAAGCTTATAAAACTAACTGACCAAGTGAAAAGAAATAATAAATAAAAAATAATAATTCAATTAATATCTGATAATAATTTAATAAATAAAATTCTCGGAAACATATATATTATAACGGAACTGAATAACACTTAAAATGAGCAACTGTTGTTGAAGTGGCAAAGCTCTCTCTAGCAAATCAGTTCGAGGTTTCAGACATTGTTGTTTCTGACTGCTGTCAATTTCAGTCTCATAAATGCTCAAGATTATGTGCAAATTAGTTCAGGGTATTTCTATTTTTGAAATATCTCATCATACAACCTGTAGGTTACGATCATTCAAATTTAGTAATAAAAAATTTGTTAAGACCAATATATTTCATCGCCTCATTGTAGTCGCCTCAGCTTATGACTCAAAACATACATGATAACGAATTCTTGTTGATTGTCGTTAAACTTCAATAATATTAGGACTTGAAAGCAATATATTCTTTTCCAACAAAACGATGTAGCATGATAAGACTACTATAAGCCATTGAATTCAGTCTATTTTGTTACCCCTCCTTGTGGCATGATGCCTCTCCTAAGCTAGTGTTGAAAGAGATTTGGATGTGGGTGAAATATCATATTCAAAATCCTGAAATCTATGTCCTTAATGGAAGGAATTGAAAATATAAATGAGATGCCCTACCATCTACCTAGTAAGAATGTTTGGAGAGATCTCATTTCTCAAGGACAATGGTGGTGGTGGTTTAAGGGCAATTATAGTGGCCAATTGACCATTAGGGTAGGTCATGTCCTCTTACCCAAGTGGTCACTATTCTATCACCCATTTTCATTTTGGGTCACTAATTCCTTTCACCTAAGGATCATGAGAGGTCTCCTGGCTTTGGTTGGTCATTGGTTCATTAGTCATGTATTGGGAGTTTGCTTTAGTTTGGGAGAATGGACAAGCATCATTTGCTTCACCAACCATCCATTATTTCATGCTCTCCAACTGTAAACGTGTTTGTCTCCCTCCGTTTGGATATTCTAGAGGTTCTTACAGTTTGCAATTACAAATCAATGAAACCAAAATGACATTTCCCTTTCACAAAATCTACTTTCCATGAATTCATGTTTATATGTCACAATCCCACCTGATTTTCTCCCTTTGCTTACAATAATGGTGGAGAGTAATCCCCAAAATGTCAAACAAGAAACACAATATAAATTACAAATTGAATTTCATGAGACTTTTTATTATAAACTTGACGTTGACCCCATTTTTTGATCAAATATGAGATGTTTGTAACTACTTTCATTGCAAATGTATATAAAGTTCATCTATTTGTAAATAAAATTCATCCCAATGAACGTCAAAAAAAAAAAAAAAAAAAACCACAACTATTAGTTAGAGTTCTTAAAATTTGAAAACAAGCATCTACTTTTTTGTTTTCTGTTTCTTGTTTCAGTCACGTCACAGTTTTGGTCCATGTCTTTTGCAATGTTATTAGTTATAGTGCCCAATTGAACATTAAGGTAGTTAGTCACGGAGTGAAAGTGGTCTTCCTTGTTACCTATGCCTTACCCATGGACAATGGAGGGGGACACCTGATGTTCATGGGTTCAACATCTTTTTATGCCATATTCATTTATTTGATGTGAAAATGATTTGCATAGATTATCAATTTCAAACTTTTCGTTCTAACTTTAACATTTATTCTACCTTACGATTGAATAATTGTATATAAGGTTTTGAATGGAGAAGTAAACGGTCCACATGCAAATGGAAAATTACCATTTTTCATGGATACTAAAGTGTCTTTTTTTTTTTTTTTTTTGGGGTGAAGAAAAAGCATCAAACGTTTAAAGCAAAGAATGTGCCATTTTGCATGTTAACAGTTCACATTCTGATCTGAGGTGGAAGCCTTTCTTCAGACACCAATTAAGCCCATATTGGGCATATAATCAGAGGCACTGATCCAATATGGGGGATTTGGCCCAATTTCAGATCAAGTCGGCAATTGGGTTCCTCTTGTTGCTTATATGTCCAGCTAAAAACAAAATGGACTACCTTCTGAGGGACTGGTATTACTTGCAAACAAGACTATCACCTTGGATATTATTGGGTCAAACTGGGGGCACCCAATTTATAACCACCGCAAGATATTAATGGGATTGTCAATTAGTAAGTGAAAAATTGCAAGTGAAGATATGATTTGAAATCTAGAAGAGGCGATGCTAGGACATGACATTTGCTACCAAGAACAGAAAATGAGCTCAGCTGCTTTTTGAATTTTGAAAAGCAACAAGCACAACACAACTAACAAAAACCAACTCTTTTAATTCCAAAAAAAAGAAAAACAAAAGCCTTTGTCCCATGGCCTGGAAAAACAATAACTCAAAACTGGCAGTTTTAGTTGTTAAAAATATTTGTTTTATGTTATAGTCGTCGATTTTGGCCTTTGAATTGAGAAAACTTATCAAATCAAAAAAGGTTTATTTGATTTGGTCCACTGTGTGACTGTAATTGTCAATAAATTTAGAAATGAACCAAATTGAATGAGTTAAAACTTCAAACAAGATTCTTATTATAAAAAAAATAAAAAAATTAATAATAAATAAAAAACTTCGAACAAGATAAGTTAATTTAGGTATTGTACACACTTAGTACACTTTTTTTTTTTTTTTGAACCAATAATCATTCATTCATCTCAAGCCAGAATGGCACGGATACATACATTCCCTTGCCAACTCTAGGGCAAGTTTAGGACGTAGTATGCTAGCACCACCCATTAGACAACCAATGCTCACTTATTCAGTGAGCCTATGAACTATGAACATACATAGCAAATAGGCACAAAATAAAACAAAAGTGCATAGGTCCCTAAAAAAATAGGGTATAACTTAGAAAGAAAAAATCTATCTAATTTTGGAGGCCAAACAGACCCAATTAGGAGCCCTAGGATCAATACTTAGCCCAAAAGACAAAGTGAAGACCCAGGCCAATAACCAGCAGCCCGAAAGGACATCCTGCCAGGCCCAACAGCGAAGCCCAGCCTATCTTCTCTCCACAGCCCCAAGCCTTCAAGCTCCACGCACGTCTGCAGATTGCCGCCGTGACCCCGCCTCGCCGCCACCGCCTCCGAGCTCGCGCCCAACCCAGAAGAGAGGGACGAACCGCACCACATATTGAAACTCAACCCCAATATGGTATGGGTCGCACACTCACCGCCGGTTGGAGCAAAACCCAGCCGCCGCCGTCCGAATCGAAACCCAGCCGCCGTCGTAAGGGACGAAACGAAAACCAGTCGTCGCCGTCGATCTGAACCGGTATGCACGAACCACCAGGCCCAAGCTGTTTCAATCCAAATAAGCCCAGCTACCTGTCAAAACCATAAGTAAAGATCCCAGAGGGCTAAACCATGTGTCGCCTGTCCGACAGCATCACCACAACATCAAGGCGATAAGTATTATTTTCTTCTTATTAGAATTAAATGAAAATCATAATGGTTTTCAATTAAATAAATAAAACATAAATACGTCATTTTGTTAACAAAATTTTACAAAAATTTAGAAATCACGGTAGTACATCTTTCATTATCATTTCTAAAACTTCATCTCTTCTTTATCGTCAACCATTATGGCTTTTTAGCAATCTAACAATGAATGTCGTTCACTTTCAAACCTTATCTTTTAACGCCTCTCAGTCGCCTCTTTCGAAGGCTTATTGGTGGTTACGCACCCTTCTTTCTATCTTACCACCAACAAACTCATGTCACCAAACGGATTGTAGAAGTAGATATTCTCGTTCAGCCCTCTTTCTCAACTCCAGTATTAAGCTCAACAGCTTTCACCGTTGATCAGGGGCGGATTCACATAGAGCCCAGATTAGGCACTTGCCTAGACTGGGTTTTTGAGTTTACACTGATTTGGTGTAGGCAAAATATGTGAAAATGGCAGAAATTGGGCAAAATCAAGGCAAAACAAGGTGAATTGGGGAAGAAAATGACATAAATTGGGTAAAAACATGGCAAAACCAGGGCAAAATCTTCATAATTGCCACCAAAATCTATAGTTTCCCTCTAATTTTCCTCTCTTCCCCTCTTGACATTGTCTTGCCTTACTTGAAAAAAATTTCTGGCTCCGCCCCTGCCGTTGATGAACACGTGTGTATCCGAAACTGAACTGAACCGAACCGACTCAAACTCACCACCCCTCACTCTACTACACTAAATGCCAATGTTAAAGCTCGAATCCCAATCCCTACCCCATATCTCCAAGTCCCGACCTACCCCTTTGGAAGTTGTAAAGAAAGAAAAACCACCTGGAGAAGTGTGATTTGGTAAGGAAAAGGAAGGCGAGTATTTTGAGTGGCGTAATTGGCGCGCGTGTGGGGATAGAATACAAGTCTCACATGGCATTGCTCACACACTCTTTCCCAAACCAAACATTACTATACAAACAGGAGAGTGAAATGTCAACAAAGCCTTCCTCCTTTTACTAAATTTAGCCTCTCTTCTCCTCCACATAGCAACATCACACACACACGCGAAAGAAGCAGACTCGTTAGATACACAGAGATCTGAGAAACAACAAGAAGAAGAAGAAGAAGAAGAAGAAATAAAGTATATATATATAGAATTATTAATATTTATTTATGTCTCCGGCGCCGAACAACCCAGAGTTTCAAGAATGGTGGAACAAGCAGAGACAAACCAACCACGAAAACGGCGACGATTCCTCCAGTCACTTGCTCACCGTAGAGATCAGCAGCCCCGGCGCCGATCGGACCGTCGGCAAAGACCGCACCCGGAGCGCCCGCCAGCTCTCCTGGCTCTGGCTCTTGAAACTCCAACAAATCGCCGCCTCCTTCGCCTCCGTAACCAATTCCTTCGTCGGCCTAGTCCGCACCGCCAACCGCCGCATCGCCTCCCCCGATTCGCCGGCCGACTCCGCCTCGTCGCGGCTCTACCGAGTCATCAAGGGGTTCCTGATCTTCGTGCTCTTGCTGCTCTGCGTTGAGCTCGTCGCCTACTTTAAGGGCTGGCATTTCAGTCCGCCCACGGTGGGCTCCGCCGAGGTCATCGGAATCGTATATGCGAATTGGCTCCACGTCAGAGTCAATTACCTGGCGCCGCCGCTGCAGACCTTCACCAACGTCTGCATTGTGCTGTTTCTGATACAGTCGGTGGACCGCGTCATTCTGGTGCTCGGATGCTTCTGGATCAAGTTCCGGCGAGTCAAGCCCAAGGCCACCATGGAGTACAAAACGACGCCGTCCAGTGAGGAGGAGGGTGGGACTGAGAATGTGGAGGATTATCCCATGGTGTTGTTGCAGATCCCTATGTGCAATGAGAGGGAGGTAAGATGATGTAGGTTTCTAATCCCCTTATATATAGTTAGTTATAAACCAAAGCTTCAATTTTTACTGTTACTCTGTAATGTGTATGAAAGTGTTGAAATGTGATTGCATTGGGTGAGGGACAGGTTTACCATCAATCGATTGCGACGGTTTGTATTCAGGACTGGCCGAGGGAGAGGATGCTTGTGCAGGTTTTGGATGATTCCGATGATTTAGATGTTCAGCTTCTTATCAAGGCTGAAGTACAAAAGTGGCAGCAAAGGGGTGTTCCCATAGTGTATAGACATCGTCTTATACGCACAGGGTATAAGGCAGGGAATCTCAAGTCTGCCATGAGCTGCGATTATGTTAAGAATTATGAGTTTGTGGCCATCTTTGATGCTGATTTTCAGCCAGGACCGGACTTCTTGAAGAAGACCATTCCTTATTTCAAGGTATGACATAAGCTTATTAATTAAGAGTTGCTATTAAGTAGTTGATGTTTTGGATACATATACACTGGATAGGGTGAACTATTCATTTTGCATTTTAAGCTAATCTTTATGATCATATTCACAATGCTTAAATACTTGTAGCTTATGTGTGCGGTTCTCAGCATGCACCAAGTCATTTCCTACTAGTTGGTTCCAGAGTTCAATCTTATTAGACAGCATCTTTCCCTGCTGCCATTGCAATACTGTGCAGAATAACTTGAATCCTTGGACAGTATTATCTATATAGAAGATCTCTGTACAAGAGTATTTGAAAGTGAAGTAAAAAAAAGATTTAGCATTTAGTTGGTATACAATATTCTCTAATGATGTCTTTAGGGTTTATGTCACCTATATGACCCTAGGGTTTACAATCTTCTCAAGCTCACATTAACTAATGGTCACCCTAGATGAGTTGCCTGAAAGTTTCACGCCATTGGCATATGTGTAGCATATGATTTTGTTGACAGGTTTAAATAAATTTTCCCTTGTTTTAACAGCAATTAGTGTCTAAATAAGACTAGATGCCATGACAACACAGGACATTCGAAAATAGATGAGATAAGTTCTTGTACTTACTAAATCCAATTAACCTTACATGTTATTGCATATACACCTATTGAACGTAAAGGGTTTTCGAGACAAGGACATAATAACATTTTTTGTTTGTTTGAATATTAATCTCTCCCACTAGTGCGCTGCTATACTTGTCTCTTGACCAGGTTTTTTTGAACTGCTCGTTCTTGAAATGAGAAGTCCTTATTTACTGGACTAAGCATTGGTTCTTAAATTTTTCATGAAGGGGAATGATGATCTAGGATTGGTCCAGACAAGGTGGTCTTTTGTAAACAAGGATGAAAACTTGCTTACCAGACTGCAGAATATAAACTTATCGTTCCACTTTGAGGTTGAACAACAAGTCAATGGTGTGTATATCAACTTCTTTGGTTTTAACGGTACAGCTGGTGTCTGGAGGATTACGGCCCTTGAGGAATGTGGTGGCTGGCTGGAAAGAACTACTGTTGAGGACATGGATGTCGCAGTTCGTGCTCATCTTTGTGGATGGAAGTTCATATATTTGAATGATGTCAAGGTATGTATGTTTTCTATTGCCAAAGTTTCTTCTTACACATTTTAAGGCTGGTAAAATGGCTGACTTGCTGGCTTTTCAGTGCCTTTGTGAACTTCCAGAGTCCTATGAGGCATACAAGAAACAGCAACATCGCTGGCATTCTGGTCCAATGCAGTTATTCCGCATGTGCTTCGTTGACATACTCCGCTCAAAGGTATATTAGTTCCCTTCTACTGATTATTTTATTAATAATAGAGAATCTAAGGCACAGAATCTTCTAAAAGGACTTGATTGTCTGTAATATGAGTAAGTGAGCCTTTTTGATTATGATAAAGATGGAGGATTGTGACATATTTAAGTACATACATGAACATAAGTTTTTGTTGTTTTGACATTCCAGGTGAGTGTGACCAAGAAGGCAAATTTGATATTTCTCTTTTTCCTCCTTCGGAAGCTTATACTGCCGTTTTATTCATTCACTCTATTTTGTATCATTCTTCCACTGACCATGTTCCTGCCAGAAGCTCAAATACCAGCATGGGTGGTTTGTTATGTTCCTGGAATTATGTCCGTCTTGAATATCCTTCCCGCACCGCGTTCATTCCCCTTTATCGTCCCTTACCTTCTCTTTGAGAATACCATGTCCGTCACCAAATTCAATGCCATGATATCAGGCTTGTTTCAGTTTGGAAGTTCATATGAGTGGATAGTTACAAAGAAATTAGGAAGATCATCAGAAGCAGATTTAGTTGCTTATGAAAAGGAGTCTGACCCTCTGCTGGAAACTACTACCGGTCTTCATAGATCGGCCTCAGAATCAGGGCTTGCTGATCTGACTAAACTAGAGACATCTAAGAAAAGTGGCAAAAGGAGAAGAAACCGTTTATATAGGAAGGAACTTGTAATAGCCTTTGTATTGTTGACTGCTTCGGCAAGAAGCTTGCTGTCTGCCCAAGGAATTCACTTTTACTTCCTACTATTTCAAGGGATCACCTTTCTAGTTGTTGGTCTCGATTTGATTGGAGAGCAGGTTAGTTAATGTCTGAGTAGTGTTTCCGAGTAGTGTTGAGCTCTTTCCTGGAATGTACCATGGGGTGCAAGTCACTTCGATCAAGCTTTGAGGCCCATATTGGTGTTTCAACGACTAAGCGCATGCTCTGGTGGGTGGTTCCCCAATTGACGCTATTCCATTGTGCTTGGCATTTGTCTGTAGTTCATATAGAATATTGTATGTATCATTATTGTTGCCAAGCCGCATTTCATAAAGATTACCTCAATTTTTTTTGATCAGGGTAAAGGGGAGTCCAATCTGTTTGCTACCAGTTTACACTTGGTTGCCTGAGCTAAATGGCAAACATTGTTCCATCATCACATTTATTCTTTACACTTGTGTTATTGACAATTTGTGTATGATAAATTACACTTTGATTATATCAGTTTGAAATTCATGTTCCCAAACTCCTGCCCTTGTGAGTTTGGTTGCTTCTGATGTTAGTTTGCCAAATATGACATTTGATGTGAAAAGCACTGACGTTTCAGATAGAAGAATGAGATCATGAGCAACAGCAATTAAACATGGCAAGGAATAAGTGTCCAAACATTCATTGAAATCAGAATTAATTGTCAAGGTGAAATGTAGTACCAATGTAAAGAATCATATAAAAGTAAAAGCCGGACAGAGCAAAATCTCAAACACTCATCAATGATGCCTAAAATGAAACAAGCATGACTTTGGCTGTTGTAAATTATCTCAGATGGTTGCATATATGCCGTATCCTGTTGGTAGTAGCAAAACAAAGGTTTTATGCAGCAGCACCAGCTGCCTTTCCCTTCTTCCTCTGGAGTTTCTTCATGTAAAACTCTAATTCTTTCCCCTCCAAAATGTACCTGTTATACAAGTTCAAAAGTTATATATATGAACTTGAATATGATTCCAAGGTGATTAAAGAAACAATGGTCATCATGCTTACCCATCAGATCTTCCACATTGGCCTGGGCGGGAAGAAATGCAAGCCAACAACCTACCACCACTGAACTGCTCTTCGATGTGGGAATCAAGAGTACGATCTTTCTGGCGCTTCTCAAGCTTCCTCAGGAGATTGCTGCTCTTTTTGGTTTCTTCTGTGGTGCCATCTGCCTCCTATAATAGTCACCAGCAACATATAAGAGCAATTCATTTCCATTTCATTCTCGTAGAGTCTAAGAACACATAGTACACTGCTTTCAAATTCCCAAAACTCATTGCAGCTTCATAAACAATAATAGAAAAAGGCCGCTGCTGTATATAAGGCATTGATAGGGTATTATAAACTCATCACCTCTGTAGCAGCATCCTTGGCATCCTTTTTTGCAGCTGTCTTTTTCTTCCTCCCGATATCAACATTGTAGTGCTGTAGATACCATTGCCTAAAAGGAGCAGCATCCACCTGAACAATTGCACTCTTCACAAGAGTCTGTGTCCTAACAAGTTCGTTGTTTGAGGCATTGTAAACGACATCAAGAATACGAGTCTTGCGAGTAACAGCCTCACTACCCCAAGAAAAGTTCCCAGTATCCAATCTCAGGGCCCTCCACTTCACATTGCCACCTCTAACACGAATTCTCCTTACAGTTTTGTTGCTCGAGATCTTGGTATTTGCTGCCTGACGACCAAGCTCATACCTTGAAATCCAAACAAAGGGGTGTATAAGCAAAAGTACAACTTATATTAAGTGGGAGCCATTGAACTAAATGTCTCTTTACCAATTGACAAATATAAGCACATTCTAGGACTATCAAATCCGAGAAATCATACAAGTAGAGAAATCTAAAACCCCAGAAAACAGAATTTAAAAAAACTTAAGTAAGCCAAGAATCATAGTTAATAAAGATTGCACAGAGAGACTTACTTTCGCTTCTTCCTCCAAGCTTTCTTCTTGCCACCAGTGGCGCGCCTCTTGTGCATAGAGTCCCTGGAAATACCTGAAATAAAAATACAAATAATCCGTAAACCCAGAAACAAATCATTTTGAGCAGCGAAAGAGGATCGATTGTATACCCATTTTGCTCACTGATGATGATCAGCTGCCGCTCTAAAATTCCTCAGTTTCTCACTCTCTCAGTTTAATATGAATGCTCTGAAACCCTAAAAACCCCAACACTTACCGTGAAGGGTCTTTACGTCATTTTACATATTTTCATTTAAAAGCCAATAATTATTTTTATTTTTGGGTAGTCACTTCATAAAAAGCCGCTACTTGTTTATCTCCAATTTGAATTTTTTTTTTTTTTTTTTTGAGAAGATTATATTTTCATAGTCGGCATCATTTATCTTTCAAAACATCATGTCATTCAATTCATACAATTGAATAACTAAACAATTTCAAGTTACTAAGAAGTTATTTTACTCTTTTTTTTATCGAAATAGGTCAGCTCTTTCATTAAGTTCAGTTTTATCGAAATATGTCAGCTCTTTCATTAAGTTCAGCAAGCAGTACAAAAACGAAACACCCCTTTGGGGTCGACAGAAAGCAATCGTTCCTTAGAACCTCTGAAATCCCTATTCTAGAAGAATAAGAACCCAACAAGTCCCGAGTACACCCACCTTTTAGAAAATCCACGCGCCTTTATTCTAACAAAAACCAAGAAACCTTGAAGCAGACATAAAATGGAACCAACTAAGGCTCTGGTTTTTGCGACCCAAACAAGAATTAAATTAAACTATCAGTAGAAGGTGACATAACACCTTCCACTTTACTCTTGTACACACACACACACACACACACACATATATATATATATACCCCTTTTTTTTCTTTAATCGAATAAGTGATTAATTATGCAGTTCAGCAAGTAGTGTAATAATGACTTGTTCCTAAGAGACCGTCAGAAAAAGTCATTACATAAAATGCACTCAATATATATTTTCTCAATATATATTTTTTTGAATTCAAAGATTTTCATTAGATGAAAGGCCAGAGCAGCACATACGTACGGTCCTTATATGACTCCCAGTATCATTCACTGTAATAGAATTACAAACTGATGCTCAATTATTTAAAGAGTTTGCAAACTAATCTAAATAGGCTACATAAAATAAGTTTGAACTGAACTTCTCTTTATCAATGTACGCAATTGTACTTGGTGTAAAAATAAACATCTTATTATGCAACATTGCAAAAACACCAAGAAGGAGGAGGAGCAGGATGTTCAGTCCTTATTTTTTTTACAAAAAAATGTGACAAATCAGGCCGCGAGTTTGAATCGTGTATGTGCCGATTCGGTCCCAGTCTTGAATTTAAAAAAGAAAGGGAAATTCGTCCAAACAGTGTCTGAACTTTTCCAGACTATTAATTTTCATACCTATACTTTGAAAAATGTCATAATAGTACCTGAAGTTTTGGCCCCGACCCAATTTCCATACCTGGCAACAGTAAAAACGTTAACTCTGTTAACTTTTAAAGGGTTTTTTCGTCATTTTACTATTCATCCTCCTATCTTATCTGAAACCATCCTCATCTCCATCCTCTTCTTCTCCTCCACCGAAACCATCTCCATCTTCTTCTTTCTTTTCTCTCTTCTCCTTCCTTCTGGTCTGCAGCGATGGATGGTTTGCAGGGAGGCGAGGTCGGGCGAGAGTGGATGCTGTCAGGCGGGGAGGCGTGTGAGGGGCCGCGGAGGCCTGGGGTGCAGTGCTGGACAAGGCTGAGGCCCGTGTGGGCTGGCGGGGATTGGGGATGAGTGGGCTACTACGTCGTCGCCGATCTGGGTGCTGCGACGGTGGAGAGTGCCGGCGAGCAGTGGCCTTCTCGGGTCGTGCGAGGCTAGGCGAGGTGGGCAGCCGGCCGTGCGCGGCTAGGCGAGAGTTGGGCCATGCGTACAGGTGCAGCAGCGCCGTTGCAGGTGAGGAGGCGGGGTGTGCAAGGCGCGGGCTGTCGGACGCGAGTCTACTGCAGGCAGGGAGGGTGGCAGGCCAGTCTGGGGAAGCCGAGGTGAGGGTAGGCTACCTTGACTTGTGTAGTTGCTCAATTTTGCATTTGTTTGGTAGAAATTGAAGAATTTATGGTGTTTTAGGTGGATTTGGCTTGGTGGGTGTGTTGGGATAGCTGAAAGTTGTTTGATTTTGTGTAATTTTGCAAAAAGTTTGAAGCTTTATGATGCATAATGTATGTTTGGGAGGAATGTATATGAATGAGCTAATCGGTCTGAGTTGAAAGTAAGAGAAATTGGCTTTAGTGCATTGTTAATTTGTTATGGTGAGCTAATCAGTATATGGGAAATGTAAGGGAATGCTGAAAACTTTTTTGGATTTTGTGTGCAAAGACTGAAGCTTTGAGATGGTTTCGGTGGAGGAGAAGAAGAGGATGGAGATGAGGATGGTTTCAGATAAGATAGGAGGATGAATAGTAAAATGACGAAAAAACCCTTTAAAAGTTAACAGAGTTAACGTTTTTACTGTTGCCAGGTATGGAAATTGGGTCGGGGCCAAAACTTCAGGTACTATTATGACATTTTTCAAAGTATAGGTATGAAAATTAATAGTCTGGAAAAGTTCAGATACTGCTTGGACGAATTTCCCAAAAAGAAAAGAAAAAAGCCTGATGGATCCGGTTATCTTAATTAATATTCTTCTTCCCTTTTTTCTGCTCCGGTAGCATGACCTCATCTGCAAAGCCACCCAAATCCTCACTCTCTCCCCACAAATTCCAAAACCCCTCCACCTCTCCAAAGTCACACTCCCAAAGACCCAAACCCACTTTGAGAGATTAACCCCAGACCCAAATCATCTACTAATACATAAGTCTTTTCAGCACAAGTTTAGAATTCTGGGTTCGTCTACAGTACATTAATATATCAATATATCAACTAGACTAATTTGATTAGAAATAAACTAGCATATCAACTAGGCTAATTTGATTAGAGATAATTTGAGATTAAGCTAAATAGTAAAGAATGCATGAAGTCATTCCACGTTTATTATCGAACCTAATATACTTGATGTGTCAATACACTAATGTACCAAAAACTTTCCTAGAGAACCTATAAAGGGGCTGTGACCACTTACCTAATTTCAGGTTAAAAATTCTCTACTAAGAGTTTTTTAACCCCATTTACCCAATCTAACATCTATTGACATTTTTGCCCCTATTAATTAAATTGAAACCCTTCCCTCTCCTATCAGACTCTCTCTCTCCCCCCGATCTCCACCTCTAGTTTCTCTCTCTCTCTCTCTCTCCGGCCGACTGCATCGCCCTGCCGGTTTCGCCAGACCACCTTCATCATCCTTTCGCCACCGTCGCGCCATGGATCACCACCCCAGCCAAACAACGCCTTCTCCAGATCGGATCCAAGAAAACCAACCCAGATCGGGTTCGTCCAAGCAGAGCCCGACCACGCCGCCACGACCATGGCACCCCCGAGCCGCCTCCGACCGCACAACCCCAGTTCCCTCGCTATTAGGGTCGGCATTGACTTGATGTCGGCACCGTTAGTGTCGGAGATTCGCCAGATCACAGTGCTTAGGCTTCCACCTCCACTTGACGAGTTCGCGGCAGTTGGATTTATTGCTGGAAATGCAATTCCAGCCCTTGAAGATCTCCTTGTAGGTGTTGTCGTACATGGGAGGAAGTGTTTCTAATGCAAGAGAGCTACGAAGATGGTGATTGGGTGCCCAAATCAATTTCTAGCTTCTTTTTTTTTTTGCTACCCACAACATTTTCTGGGTGGTCAAATTTTATTTTGTGTGGTAAACTATGAACTCTGAGAATGGAAGGAAATTTTGCCAGTAGTGATTGCTTTTTTTTATTATGATTTGGTTGGCAATAATAAGATTATTGGAAGGCAATAATAAGATTACTGAGAGGAAATAAAATGTTTATTGGGGCAATAATAAGATTATTGGGGTCAATTATAAGATTATTTATTTGGATAAACCTCCGAAAGCTTTCAAAATTCAAAACATCTTCATTTTTCACTAATTATTGATCCCCAATAAGCTTGTTATTGGGGAGCAATAATATGTTTATTGGGGGGCAACAATATAATTATTGGGGGGTAATAATATGATTACTAGGTATTATTGGGGGGTAATAAAATCATGGGCCGGAATCTGGTCACCTGTCCGGTAGCCGGATTTGGGATTCCGGTCACCGGAGTCCGCGGCCGGCCACTGGTCACCGGAGTCCGGCAAGGTCTCCGATCACTTCTCTCTCTAAGTGACAAAGAAGGAGAGGGCAAAAATGTCCCAAAAATAAATAAAAAATAATAAAAAAAATACTTAATTGGGTATTAGGGAAATAATCTCTTAGAGTGTTTGGGTAAGTGTGGTTAATTAACCCCAAAATTAGGTAAATGATCATTTTCTCAAATATAAATGCAATTACATCTAATTTCCCGAGTTAGTGAACCCCATTTCACTACATATATCATTTTCAAAGCCTCAGACTTGCCTTTGGGCATGTACAACTCATTTTCCGTGTGTATCGGTTCCAGCGATCAGATTCTCCAATAGCTAATTAGAATTTGGATATGCAGAGGATGAGATGCCAACCGCCAACCTCTCTCTCTGGTATTCTTCAAAGAGAGGAGCTCCCTCACCCTCCAGATTAGGGTGTTTGGAAGGACTTCAGTTGTTTGGTTTTAGTTTCTTCTACTGCAATTTCTTCTTGTTCTTCCTTTGTTGTACTTCGTGGCTTTTGCCTTTCATTAATGAATTTTCCAGATCAGAAAGGGAAAAAGAAAGAAAAAGGATGAGATGCCACCAGAACAAATTTTGAGGAGCACACCAGTTGGAAGCAGGCTTAGAAATAAAAGGCGTACAAGAAGATAAAGGAAAAACTCCATTGTTAATTTTACTAATAAAAATCCATCCCAATAGTCATTCAGGTGAAAAAAAGAAAAAGAAAATAACCCATAGCAACTTCCTAGTGCCTGACCAAGTTGTATTCCTACAACTAACTGGAAGTAGCAGGTAATGCAATTTTGCACTTCCTCCCCCTCCGCCTATGCCTAGCTGTCTACACTCATTGGTTCAGCATCCTTCTGCAAAAGCCAAAAGAATGAACCACCAATCAATCCCAGAGAATGAAACACAGAAAGAATGAAACATGAAATGGATACTTACATTGGAATTTGTAGTCAGTTTAGCAAACATGTTGCCATAAAACTTTGCCTCCTTTTTATTGAATTCTTTCATCTTCTCCTTCAAAGTTTTGTACTCCAGCTTCACATCCCTGTTTCAACATTAAACCCACGCATCAATACTTTTACTTCAACATGTAATTAATTACTGTAAGAGCAGTGGAGTCACAAACGAGCATATACCTGTTGTTAGGGTCTATTTCAAGAGCTTTCTTGATGTCAAGCTCAGCCAAATCCAAATCAGCCAGCTGGATATATGCCTGAGCTCTTCTGTACAGGGCCTTTACATTCTTACCCTCGAGCTCCAACACCTATGTACAAAGGCATCCCCATGGGTAAAGGAAAAAACCAAGCACAAAATAGGACCTCACAAAGGTTTCTCAAGTAAAAACTGCTGACCTTGGTACACAGCTTTTCAGCCTGTTTGTACTCTTTCAGCTTCAATTTGCAAGCAGCATCATTGAGATTGCAAGCAACCTTCAACACCTTAGCCTGTTTTTTCTCCTCGTCAGCAAAAGCCGAATCATACTCGATGTACTTCACAGCCTGCATGGAAAGAGGTTCAGTGAGCATAAGAATAAAGGTTGAATCACCAGGTTCATGAACCAACATGTTAACCACGGTACCTTCTCATATCTCTTGGAAGCTTTTGCATATTTACCAGCCTTAAAGAAAGCATTCCCTTCTTCCTTCTTCTTACCAGCAGCCTCAATTTTCTCCGGAGTATTCATGTCCCATGATTCTTTGTCCTGGGTAAAGGAGGATACAAAAATCATTAAAACAAAAGAGACTGGGAAGGCTTGAAACGAATAGACACATAACACTTGACAAGCTGCACTATTCACCCACCTTGACAAAAGATACAAGCTCGACCTCATAATAGAGGGTTGAATTAGGAGGCACCACTGCCAACTCCTGCTGGGACTCTGACGAGCCAAATCCATACTCAGGGGCTATAATCACAAGAGCTATCTCACCCTTCTTCATTGTCACTACAGCTCTATCAAGCCCGTCAATGACTTGCTCTGTCCAATAAGATCAACTCTCAGCACAACTAAAGACCAAAGGAACACAAGGAAAAAAGAAAAAAAAGAAAGAAAAGCACTCTGAAGTCTTATTACCCTCATCAGTCTTGAACTCAAATGGTTCTTCTCCTTCACCATGACCTTTCTTTAAAAATTCCTTACCATCTTGCAGCTTTCCAATCAATTTCACTGCCAGGCACAAAACAAAAACAATTAAGGAACTGTTTAAGCTGGTATTTGTAAAATAGGCATCTCTAATTCAATGAGTAACAGCAACCTGTAACAACAGCTCCTTCATTTGGACGCTCATACCCTTCCCCTTCTTTTAGGATCTTCTTAATAACTTTCTTGTCATCTGTCAGTTCTGAGACTGTTCTCCACGATACCAACTCTAGAGTAATATGAAGAGTTACATTTGGAGGAACAGCACCCTCATCACCAGATGCAGGCTTACCCTTGTCCCCAAATCCATCTGGAACATAAGGCAGGTAAGAATAGATGAGAAATCATATCATAATTGTCAATTCTAATTTTTTATCAACTCCCGTGGAGGTTCTAGGCAACATACATTGTGGTTTCACCGTTAACAATACTGTTTCGCCCTTCTTCATTGTTTTCACAGCCTTTGCCAATGCAGGACAGAAGTAACCTGTTCACAATCGCAAGATTATAGGTCATCAGAAGGCAAATGATAAAAAATGAATACCAGTTGAGAAGAAACAATACCCTCTTTGACAGTGAATTCCACGGTGTCAGATTTTGCTACGAGTGTTTTATCTTCGAGATGGGCCTCAAATTTAACTGCATAAAGCACAGGCAGGGGGTGGATTAATTAAAGGCCATAACATAGTGAAGAAGCCAACAACAAGCATGAAAAAGAGATTTACCTATGACTTCATCAAGGTCTTTTGGGTTCTCCCATTTTTCTCCCTCTTTCAAGACCTTCTTAATAATTCCACCATCCTTGGTTATGTCGTTCACACTGGTCCATGATAGCAATTCAACATTGAACTGCAACGTGGCATTTGGAGGGATGGTTGGGGGAGATCCAGACGCACCATAAGCCATATCAGGAGGAATGGTGAAAAGGGCATCCTCACCTTTCTTCATTGTTTTAATACCTTCATCCCATCCTTTAATCACTTGTCCTGCACCACAACATCATAAACCCATCTTTGTGAGATGTAGTTCAACCTCAGTAGGTTCAGATTAAGAACCTAAAGTGACCACCACACAGAATCAAGTAATCAACCTGTACAAGAAGCATTAAACTCGACCCCAGACAATGTAGATTGTAAAGAAATGCTCACAGTCATACAAAAAACTATTCTCCCTCCCCTGAAGAAAACAAAAGACTCTTCTTTCCACTCCTCATAAACACCAAGTCACTTTAAGATGTTGCTTCGGTCTCTGATGCACTACCCAAAACACTCAAAAGCTAGGACTACTGCATTATACAGCTTTTACCCATTTCTGAAGACAGGTTCTTCAGCGACCATCCATATTATATGCTACAATTATCATACAAATAGCTGTAATGCTTCCAAAGAGAGCAAAAGGACAAAAGAAAGCTTTCCCAAAAACTTCAGCACAAATGCTTCTTAACAAGATCTCGTAACTGATATTACCAAATCAATCAAACTTGTGTAACTAATATAAACAAGTCAGAAAAGTAAATAGAAAATAACAAACAGTCAAGAGTCGGATTGAAGTTATATACCATACTACAAAATGAAAGCTTGATGCATTTATGCCTCCGAGAGCTTCTATTCCATCTAAATATATCAATGCACTACTTTCCAAAGATCGCCTCTATAAATCCTATTCTTCTACAGCCAGTATTTATTCATTGCTTTATATACTAATAAAAAGTTGCCGAAATATAAAAGCACAAAAACTACACATGTTTTAATTACCAATTTAAGCTCTCTTGTTCATGATAACATTCCATGAGACCAATCATGAATTCCGATTGAAAATCACTAATCTCATTAACCAAAAACACAATACGCATCCAGCTCGGAGCTTAATCAAGTGATTAGAACACAAGTGAAAGGCCAAAGATCCCTCTCACCTTGACCGAGAGTGAACTTGAACGGCGTCTCCCTATCGCGGCTCGAATCGAACTGAGTCCCGTCCAGCAAAGTCCCAGTGTAGTGTACTGAAAATCAATCACAATCACAATAGCAAACAATCTCAATCCAAAAACAACCAGAAAAGCACAAATTCAACAACAGTTTAAATGAGCTCGGGAGCCGGACCTTCAACCTCGTCGCCGCTCTTGGGCGTTTCCCAGCCTTCACCTTCCTTGAGGAGCTTCTTCTTCAAGCCCTGCTTTCCGATCTCCTTCTCCTCGCCGACCTTGAGCACCGGGCCCTCGTCGGGGAGGTCAAAGTCGTCCATCATCTCGCCGCCGGGCGCTGCCATGTCGAAGTCGTCGTCCATTTTTGGTAAACGGCGTGAAATTCGAGAGAGAGAGAGAGAGACTGTGTGCGAATTTAGAGTAGAAGAGAGTGTGCGTGTGAGTGAGGGGAAACAAAGGCCTTTTTATGGGAGAGGGAGGAGTTCTAGACCCTTCTGAACGGGGTTTAGGTTAACGGTTTACCCAAAAATAAAATCACAGAGGGTCTTGATGCTTCTGGAGGGACCCACTACCGTGATCAGGTGCTGCTACGGTGTATCACTAATCACGAGTCCCTTTATTAACGGCTTTTTTTTTTTTTGACAAGATATCCTTTATTAACGGCTTAGATTACGTATGGTTATGAACTACGTGTCGTTTTCTCTGTCACGTCTCAGTCAGTGACGCTTTTGCAGTAAAACAGTGCAGTAATTTGGAAGGAACCTCTTTCTTCCGAAATGGGAAAGCGTCATAAGAGAGCAAGATAACAACTGTAAAGAGATGGAATTTTGCAGAGAAATATCTTTGAAGACATTTACCACAGTAATTGCATGTGTGTTTTAGGAATCCGAGAAGTTGAAATTACTTTTCCCTGTAGGCTACCATGACATGTTTCTCGGCTTTCAACTGTGACCGATTAGGTTCTAGACTTCTAGCTGTAGCTGAGGCCGAGTAGTAGTGTCTGGAAATAAGACGCTAAACTATGCAGGTGTAACAGGAGACCATTATCCTTGAACAAACTAGGCGACTGAAAAACTGAACAAATCGAAATAGGGGAGCCAAAACTCAAAAGTGACTGAACAGTAACATAACTTCAACCTTGTAGTCTGATAATGACTATAAAGCAAAATAATATTTTGGCTCGTCAAGCCACTGGTTACCACAAGTAATTTCTTTAGGAAAACTAAACATGAAAAAAACATAAAAGGAAGCTCAAGCTGGAAATCATTCCACTACAGCTCCCCGTCGTTCTTTGAATCTCTCCCCAAAATTTCAACGAGCTCAGTGTCGAATATCAGTGTGGCACCACCTGTAATGTTCAAACAACCACAATTTAAGCCGTCTTAACTATTTTCATCAATTATTGTTAAATGTACTCCAACCATTTTAGTTCCTTTACATATATCCTCTTTGCCCAAACAAGAGAATCCCAGAAAATGGAAGTAATTATTACCTGGAATAGTTGGTGGAGAACCCTGATCCCCATAGCCCATATGTGAAGGTATTTTCAACTTGCGCTTCTCGCCTACGCACATTCCCGCAATTCCTTGGTCCCATCCTGCAAAGAAGGAAATTATGTCATGCGCCAAAAATCAAATGTTAAGGCTATTTACCTATCATGGCATTACATGCTGCATATCCCATCAAACTGGTCCTCACTTTAATTGCATGACAGTTGACACAATAGATGAATGCAGAAACTTCTCACCACATAATCTCACTCACGCGCGCGCGCACACACACCAATCCTTTTAGTACTTACAGATACAATTTCGGCCAAAAGATCTCAGTAGATCTTGTACGGCAGACTTAATGGTGTCAAATCATGCTTAAGATGCATTGAGGTTTAGAAAAACAAAACTAGAATTAGTGTCTAGTTGAAACAGGTATGGAAGTCTGGACAAACAAAGCCAGTAAGCTCTTAAGCCAGCAGAAACCACCATTCCAGTGACACTTATAACTTAATTATCCCAACCACTGGATAATCTCCTTTTTTTCTTTTCTTTTTTTGGTATGAATGATCCAAAAGGATTGTAGCATAGCCAAATAAGATATGAACATCATCAAGAGTATGTTTTTCCATGATGGTATAACCGTATAACCTATACTGCATTCCAATCATTTGTCATTCGTAACAAGGTGCCTAAAGTAAGAATTATCACAGCATTCACCTTTTATAACTTGACCAACCCCAAGCTCAAAAGAGATTGGATCACCCCTTTCAAAACTAGAATCAAAGACAGTTCCATCTGTGAGTTTTCCCTGCAAGTGTGAAAGACAAAATAAGTTTAGCCCAGCCAATCAATCTTCACTATAGTAGGAGAGACGAGCTAATGAATGCGACTCATAGTAAGCCAACTACATTAATGCAGGTATTCAAAAAGCTTCTGATAAGATGAAAACTGTAAGTGAGGGAGGAGACATGACTACAGCGCAGGTACTATTAGATTTGATTTTAGCTGAGCATAAGTTCCCACATATGTAAAAAGACATAGAATTACAGAAATAGGAAAAACACAATGGTAGGCAGCATAAGTGCAAAATAGATCCAAGAGATCATGAAAAAACATTTGACTTGGTAACAAGCTAATAATCTTCCAATTTCTCAACATGGGACTTCCAATTCTTCAAAAAGGGAAATGACTTCCACTAGAAAGTTAAAAGATACAAATTTACTCATTCAGACAAAAAGTTTAGAACCAATGTCAAGCAGCAAATAAGGCGGTGATTAGCAGGGCTTGAACTTGAAATGAATGGCGATCAAAGTTTTTTTTTTTTTCTTTGGTTATGATAAGATTATGCATCGAAGCAGAAGAATTGAATTTTGTGGGCAGATAACATCTTAAGATAATGAACTCAATTACAGATACAAGCTTGCAGCTGTACCAAACTCTTACCCGGTAGTGTACCCTGACTTTATCACCTTTGCGAGCCTTAAGTTCACAAGTTTCTGGCTTGTACTGCAAAATAGAAATAATTTTCCATGTTAAAAAAAAAAAAACAAAAAAGAACAATAACAAAGATGTAGTGGGGATGAGTCCCAAAATTGTGGCATCAAACCCACCAACTTTAGTGTCCAAGGCTCCACACACAGACAGAGAAGTAGAGAACAATAACTCACTGATATTCAGGAGTCGGCCATGTTAAAAGCACTTTATAGAAGAATGCCAGGACACACAAGAAGACCCAAAAGAAGTGAAAGATATCCAGGATTGTGAAGAAATTCTCATAAAAAAAAAAACATAATAGCTGCAACAATCCAATACCTAAGAAATTTAAAACTCAACCAAGCAGATGTCAGAAATGTTGCATTGCTTCACGCAATCCAAAGCCAAAGGTGATAGTCAAAACTAACTTCACTTAATATAGGGAAGGATTCTACTTGATAATGCAGCCGATGGTGAACCTAGTGAACATTCTTACACCTAGCAGTAGGTGCCAGTTTTCCTCAGGGAACATATTCTCTAAGAACTCTATAGCATCGTTTTCTAGAGAAACTTATGTTTGAAAAGGCCTATCAAGCAAATAATTAGGGTTTATAGTGCCTACAGTAATCAATCCACAAACAGAAAACAAAAACTTCTAAATCTAATCCATCACAACAATTGGAGTAATAATATCCATTATACGTCCAAAACAAATTACCATATGCAGCAACACCCTTACTACAATTCCAAAAACTCAACCAAACAGTAGCTCCAGACACACCATAACCGAATTAGCAACTACTTTTTCAAAGAAACCAATAAATCTCCATCAACACAATTCGCATTACAACTTGGATTTAAAAGAGAGAAACGAACAGAGAAAGGAAATCTACCTTGACACCAATCTGCAAGGTTTTGACATCGGCGACCTTCCCGGCAAAAGCTGGATTACAACAATACACAACGAAGCAAACAAGAAACCATCAGTTCAATAGATTTGAAATTGCTGAATAGGCAACAAGAATCTATAAGTAGCGAGAGATCTACCCAAGGCCGAAAGAAGAGGCAGAATCAAGAGTATGGTTGCGGCCTTCATCCTCATTTTGAGTGTCTCAGTCAGTCTCCGAGTGTTGGTCCAAGCCTTTCTGCTTCTGCTGGGGCTCTGTGTCTATTATACATAGGGGTCTAAATTTCCTTCTTCCCATTGGTCATCAACACGTCGATATAACTCATTAGTCTTACGTGGCAGTCGCCTATTTATTTTTATTTTTGGGAACCTAGTGATGCTTGTAGTTTTTTCTTTGAGTGCGGCTATTGCCATCATAATATTTTTAATATTATTAATTTATCCTACAAATATTTAAATTATTAACAATTATATTATTCAGATGTAAAATGACTAATAAGTACATTAATTTTTTAAAATTCAGATCTGTACTGAAAAATAAAAGGGAGCTTCTATTCATACCTCCAAAATTGGTATTTGGACCTCCTCACTTAATAGACCTCCAACTTACTTACAATTTAGCTGAAAAAAAAAAAAAACCCTTACTCTCTCTCCCCCTGCTGCTTTTCTCTCTCTCTCTCTCTCTCTCTCTCTCTCTCTCTTATTATCATTTGTAATTTTATAGAGGTTGTTTACAGCCTTGTACGTGTGAACTCTTTTCAGAAAATTTTCAACGTTTTATGATCTTATGGAGGTTAGATAGCTTATGTTTCTTTTTGTTGAATCAATGAAATACAATGACTGTTTTTTCTCATTTAAAAGGAGCCCGAGTTTGATTGACTTAGTCTTCTAGCGAACCCAAACGCGGCTCTTCGCCCAGCTCTAGGGTTTCGAGCAGACGGCGGTGCTTTGCCTGACCGTGTCCGGCGTCGGTTTGACTAGGCGCGGTGCTTCTCCTTTCTGGGGTTGCTCCTCAAGCGGGAGGAGGATCGCAGATTGTCGAAGCGGTGGCTGGTTGGCTTGGTTGTTGATCAGCGACGACTGGTTGAGGAGGTAGATTAAGTTGCGCGCGTCGAGGAGGCGGATTTGCAGGTAGGCTTCGCTAGTCAAGGAGGCGAATTGATCTCGTGCAGGTGGGGTGGTTACATTGTTCAGTACCACTCGAGATTGGAACGACAGTCGGCGGGTTTGCCGGTTCTTGCTCTGATTGCCGGTGGGTAGACTCATTGATGCTGGGCTGGAAAGGCCGGCCGCCTGAAGGTCTGGCGCCGGCGATGATGGAATGGCAGAAGGGGATTAGGGCTTCTGCCCATTTTACTCGGGTTTGGGCTGGGGTCTTTGGGCCTTGGCTCAAATCTGGGTTGTTGGGCTCTATTGTATAGGCTTGTAAGGAGGGTGTCTTGCCACCCTCATTTATCACTTAGTGGTGAGGGTAGGCATAGCCTAAGAGGTTGACATGCTTGGGCTTTTGGGTCGATTTATGGTCCAGAACCAATCGTTTCGGATCATGACTGCTTCGGGAGTTGGTAATTATTTGAAATAAGATTGGCTGTCAAGCGGCTTATGGACAAGGAGTTGGCTCCTATTTGTTTGCTAGGAAGTAGCGTTCTGTTGGTACCACAATTGCGTGATTGGCTAATGGGAGGTTAGAATATGAGTTTGCCCTAGGAGACACAAAGTTGTTCTTTGTACTATAAGCTCGCTTCTAAGCGAGCTCTAAACAGTCTTGTAATGGGTTTGCATTTGCTTGGTAGTGTTTGGAACTTATCTGTTTCCTATTCAAGTGCATGTTAGACTCTAGCCCATAATTATGGCTATTGAATCTGATGAAATCAATATCCTGTTCAAAAAATGAAATACAATGACTCTTTCTCCCCTTGTCAAATCTTCTTTCCACCATCATTCTTGCTAACAGTTCCACAATTTTTTGTTTCCTTATTTTTTATCAGTTTCATAGCTGAAGCTCTTTTTTCATATGAAACCTATTTCCATTGATGGGTGATCAACCACAAAGTTTAGAAAATTTTGACAACAACATAGACAACGTTTACCGATGTATATTTTAAGGTTCACGTTGGAGGAGAAAATTTTCTCCAATTAAATATTACTACTATACGTAGAGGTTCCCTCTTTTGTGTCTTTATTGGTAATTTGACATGAGTTGACAAAGTCAACTATTATTTGAAAAAAGAGGGAGGTCCAAATAACAATTTTGGAGGTATGAATAGAAGCTTCCAAAATAAAAATATAATCAATTAATTAAAAAAAATACAAAGGCTACTTAAATTCTCATTGGATAACATTAAGAGAGTTTCTATTGAGACCTCCACATTTGCTCATTTGACCTCTCATACTCTTTACACCTCCTTTGTGCTTTTAAATACAAATATTTGCTCACTAAACCTCCCTTTGAATTCCTCAAATAACCTTAGTTATATTATTCACATACAAAAAAAATAAAATACTCTTAGAAGTATAATTCACTAACTACACCTCCATTCCTTTTTATTTTTTGTTCTTTTTTGCATGCAAACCTAAAAAATGCCCAAAATAAATTTCTAGAACTTTAAATCATGAATCAAATGGTCATAACACAGAAATTGATCAAGCAGTCATAAATCAAACGGTTAGACATGATTCCTATGTTTTTAACACTTATAAAAAATGAAAAGGTTATTCAAAAATAAAATGAAAGGTTACAAAAATTGATATAAAAAAAAAAAAACCCGGAACACAAAAAAAAAAAAAAAAAACAAAAACACCGTCTCCCACCCAAAGCTCATCCTCCAACCAAACATTGAATGAAGTCTAGTTGATTATAATTCATTGTCTATAATTGTCATTTTACAAGAGGATATATTTGTAATTCATTAATTCAAAAGATATAGAGGTCAAATGAGCAAATTTGGAGGTCCCAATAGAAATCGTCTAACATTAATCTTCATATTCTCCACCCAAATCTAAATTCATTACTTTTTTTTTGTCTTTTTGTTTCCTCTTTATCATTAATTCATTATTCAGTTCACAAAACCATTAGTGTTAACTTTATTAAAATCTTTGCAATACCTTTCATGAACATCAAAAATAAAGATTTATAACAAAAAAAAAAAAAGATCATTCATTTTTTTTTTTTTGAGAATAAACGTCAAATCCATTAATAATAAGAAATATTACAAAAGACAGATATAGAAACTACATCATAAATGAAAAGTATGAAAATAAAACAATGAACATAAAACGTAGCAAAGATACGATTGGATGCAAAAATGCATTTGAGGACGCATCGGGTGTAAACCGTGCTATGTGAAAAGTTACTAATAGTATGATCGACCATAAAAGGGCAATCTTCTATCAAAGTAACCGGTGGTATGACTGACCAAGCTGATTCCTCATACATCTTACGTCGAAAAGAGTACAATCTTCCACCTAAGTTATCGATAGTGTGACCGACCACTAGAGGGCAATCTTCTAACAATGTAACTGGTGATGTGACCATCCCAATATCTTCCACGTAAAAAGTACGCCAAATAGAGATCAATCTTCCACCAAAGTGATATGTGAAACAAAAAGATGAAAACCAAATGAAAATCAACCTCAAAGCCCAGTACCAAGTCCAAATCCAGACCCGACCCGTGATCCAGATCCAGACCCAAATCTGGATCCGACCCGGATCCCAAATTCGGATCTTCGGACCAGTCTGCTCACAGTCGTTAATTTACTAATATTCTAACATGGATCCCAATAAATAAAAAATAGAAGTAAATTAGATTACTGTTCAAGTAAATCCAGAATATGTGTCTGGCCCAAACTCAAGGTTACTTGACCTAGTTGTAATAGAGTTTAGAATTAGAGATATTCTCGAAAATATTCATAGATATCCGATTAATTGTACGATTATCTTTCCTTGTACAACTCTGATTCTATGTCTTGTAATCCTCTATATAAAGAGGACTCTATTATCAATGAAAGTACGACTCAATTCTCCCCCAATTTCAGTTTTCCTTAAACACGTTATCAGCACGAAGCCCTAACCCTGAAACCCTAAATTCGTAGCCTTCAAACCCTAGCAACCACCGCCTCATATATTGAAGCCCTCAATCCAAGGATTCCAGATTCGGAGGCGGAACCACTAGAACCGGCCGGAAAACCACCGAACCGGCCACCAGAAGTATCGAACCAGCCCTCCAAGAAGAAAAAAAAGGATCCCTGCACCGGTTCACCACCTTCCGGACCTCTGATTGCTACCAAATTTTGGCACCAGCAGTGCCTCGATCCCAGGATCCAGGAACTGGAAACATAACTCTAAAAACAGGTCTAAAAGCCGCTGAACCGGCCTAGAAAAACCAGCAGAAGAAAGAAAAAAAAAAGGAAAAGAAGGCAGACCAGAAGCCCAAACCCAAGCCTAGAGGTCCACAGACGCGGCCCACTGCCACGTCAGCACAGGGACCCACTGCCACGTCAGCAACTGGACCCCACTGCCACGTCAGTAACTAGACCCCAACGCCACTTCAGCACCGGTCAACTTTCTGGCGACATTTCCGAGCACTTTTCCGGCGACTTTTTGCAGTCAAATTTTCCGGCGACCTATTTCGAGGTATTTTTTACTAAAAGTTCCCGTTTTTATTTCTTTTTTCGGGGACTGGCAACATCCCTTCTTCTACCCCCCTTTCTTCATCATAGGGGAGACCTAATTAAGTCGAACTGTGGGGGTTCGTGCTCACTCCAAGTTTGGAGCTTGTTGAGATCTCCAAACTTAGAGTTTATAGAGAATTTATGATCGATCACTTACGTCATTGTTTCGATCTAATCCAATACCTCTTGGAATTGAATTTCTTGGAAGCGATTACGCTCAGAAATTTTATATGTTTTCGTGGTAGCTTTTTCCGCTCCGAAACTAACCCTTTTCCTTGTTCTCTTTCAGGATGAGTAACCTGAACAAATTGGACTTTGCTCCATTAGGAACAACTGGCTCTGGATATCACAGGTGGGTTCGTGATGTCCGCCAGCATCTCAAGGCCGATGGAATCTTGGATACGATTCTCGAGTCTAGCCAGGACGTGCTAACTGTTGAGCAAGCTCAAGCTTTGGAAGCAAATAGAGCAGCCTTAGAGGCAAATAAGGCAAAGCCATCATTCTAATGACTCGTCATATGGATGATTCGCTCTAGTATGAGTGTATGAATGAAGAAGACCCTAGAAGGCTGTGGGTCTCACTGGAAGAAAGATTTGGCAACGTCCGTGACTCCCTGCTTCCTGACCTAGAAGTGAGATGGCATAGCCTCTGCTCCTGTGATTTCAAGTCAGTTCTTGACTACAACTCAGAAGCACTTCGCATTAAATCCTTAATGGAATTTTGTGGTAAAGAGATCATAGATGTGATGTTGATTGAGAAGACTCTCTCTACCTTCCCCGTCTCTGCATTGATGGTTGCTAAGAACTATCGAATCGATGTTACTGCAGGACGGATCACAAGGTTTCATGAGCTTATTGGAGCTATGAATGTCGCTAAAAAGCATGACAACATCCTTGTGAAGAACTATAATTCGAGATCCATGGAAACAGAGCATATTCCGGAATCCAATTATAGTAGCGTCCCTAAGAGAGGGCGGCAAGAGCGAAACCCTAATCTTAGGGATACTTCTGGACGTTTTAGTCCATATAATCGCTCTACTTGGGAAGGTAACCGCCAAAATAGGCGAACACGGAATCGAAGAGGTCAACATGGAAAGAGAGAGGGAGGCAACGCCTCTGGCCATGTTGGTGGTGCCACCAACACTAGGAGCCATCTAAATGACGCTTTTAAAGCGCCTCAATCAATGGAGTATGAGCAGAGAGATGTATGTTCTCGATGTGGAGTATCCGGTCATAGGGCACACATTTGTAGAGCTCGTGAAGAAATTGTCACCGCCTACAAAGCATATTGTGAAGCAAGAGAAGCTCACGATGTGGAACAAGAAGATCAAGAAGATGATCTAGAGTGAAGGATTGAAGACTACAAATCTGGTTGGGATCAATAGATCGCCAATTTTGTTTAAGTCTTTATTTTTCCAAGAGATGTAATAGGCAATTGCCATATACTTTGTAGTAAATGCCATTGGTTTAGTTTTTCTTCACATATGCTCATCCAAAATGAGTATGATGTCTAGGAAGGTTTTGAGATAAGTGGTACTTAAGCGAGCTATGCTCCACCGACATCTCTCTACTCACCTGGTCATATTTATTTTGGAGTTACCGAAAGAAGTAAAACGACTACCTTTGTTTTGCATTAGCTAGCATTTTGATTAGATTCTCCTAATGGTTAAGAGACAATGATGTACTATGTTGGCTTATGAATAAAATTTCGAGTTTTTTCATTATGACTCTATTTTGATTATGAGCATATTACTTTGTGAATACGATGACTGAGCCATCAGTATTAATTCAAGGACATGGAATAGCCCAAGTTCCCCTGCCAAATGGCACCTTGATTATTGTCACAGAAACTCTCTACGCTCCTAGAGCAAATCGCACCTATGAATAGCCAACGGATTCCATGTGAAAACGCATGTAGATAACGGAAATAAGTTCCTTTGCAATACCTCTAATGATTGCGAACAAAGGCACATGTCAGAGAAGTTTATGTGTCTCTCTAGTGGACTCTATGTCATTATTCGAGCTATTAAATCCAATAAAGTCATGAGAGAAGATCTCTTGGATTTAGACACATATTGGCTTTGTCATGACAGGATATGTCATCCTAGTTATGATATGATGATCCATCTACTAAAGACTTCACATGGACATCCATTGTTTCGAGCAAAACAAAGCATGAATCAAAAGTTGATTCCTGGACTAAGAGTGACCGCCGATGCTGCCTCTGGCGCTGCCGCCGTCCACCACTAGCCTTGGGCAAGCACAGTCCCTATCCATGACACCATGGATGGCATCCATCATGGTGATGACGCCCCAGGTGATGCTGCAATCACCAACTTTGCTTCAAATAGCGTTTCAGATGCTCAGGCCCAACCAAAATCCTCATTGGTTACTTCTAGGGCCTCTCGCTTGTTTTACAAAGCCTGTTCCTTAGGGAAATTAGGACTCAGACCGTCCTATGCAAAGGATATGACAATACTCATTATGTTCTTACATAGGATTCTGTGGACTGATTCAACCAACTTGCGGACGTTTAAATATCTCATGATGATTGATTGACACGCAAACACGCTAGTCACGTGTTGTGCCATTATCCACTTGTAATGCTGCTTATGCTACACTCCTAGCAAATATCATATGACAACGGGCTCACTCCCCGAATCATCATATTCCTTCAATTGGACTTGACTATGCTAGAGAGTTTACATCGAAGACTTTCGATGGATATTGCAATGGGACTGATGTTGGACATCATATTCCCATGAACACACCCAAAAGGTCTTGCGGAAACAACTACGATGGTAGTCCGGACATTGGTAATGCTCACCAATCTCCTTATATCCGCTTGGGGTGATGCAATATCGCATACAACTATGCTAGTTCGTCTACGACCCACTGCCACTCAATCTACCTCTACGTTACAGCTCGTGACTAGGTACAAGTATTTCGTACTTACGCATATTTGAGTGTGCCATTTATGTGCCAATTGCGCCGCCACAGCGCTCTATGTTGGGTCCTTACAGACGAATAGGCAACTACGTTGGATTTGAGACTCCAACAATCATCCGCCACTTAATGCCCTTGCAAGGCGATCTCATTACCGCTAGATTTGCGGGTTGTCACTTTGATGAGACAGTCTTCCCGTCGTTAGGGGGAGATAAGAACACAAATGTTCAACATGAACGACAGGAATTGTAGTGGCCTGTCCCCACTATGTCTCATCTCGATCCCCGTTAAGGTGACGAGATCACACAAATATGCTACAAACATGCCTGCAAGGAAGGACGTCCCAACGAGAGGACGTAGCGCCACCTTACACGGAGGTAGGCATGGCGCCAACGCCAAAGAGAGTGGCACTCTGGCGTTATAAGCCATGGCCCCAGCTAGGATGCATAGGAGGCCCGTGGGTTCGAATGATACTTTGGCACATTCCAATCCTTTGATCATCAAGACTCAAAATCTGTCTCATAAGTATCTTCCGGGTTATGGTTATTGTTGGGGGACGCCTCAACGTAAGAACCTATTCCTGAGAATATAGAGCTCTATGAAAATTACACTAGTGTACATGAGACGTGGGATAGAAACTTCATAATTGATGATGTAGTTGCGCATTTCGTTGCGCATGAATTTGTTGAGTTCGATGATATCGAACCACGCTCCGTTGATGAATGAATGCCAACGTAGAGAAATTTGGCCTAAATGGAAATATGCGATCCTGGTTAAGTTGGATTCTCTAACGAAGAGGAAGGTTTTTGAGCCAGTGATGCCAACACCTCCTAACATCAAACCTGTTGACTAATGGGTCTTCGTTAGAAAGCGTGATGAGAAAAAGAGATGGCAATCTCGCCTTATGGCGCAAGGCTTCTCACAAAACGCCCTGGAATCGACTACGATGAGACATATTCTCTCGTAATTGATGTCATTGCACTCCACTACCCTGTCAGTTTGGTAGTTTCCGAATAACTGAACATGCAGCTTACGAATGTGGTCACTACGTATCTCTATGGGGATCGAGATACGATAGAGATACGGAATATACATGAAGGTTCATGGTGGACTTCATTTACCCAAGTCAAGTGGCTCTAGACCACGGAGCGCGTTTGCAATAAGATTGAAACGCTCACTAAAGTGACTACTTGATTGGGAAGGGATATGCCCACGCATTTCCATAACAAGTTTCGGATTCTATCGCGGTTCATGTTGGACATGATCTTCATTAGAAGCCCTTAAAAAGTTAAGGGAAACCGCTGAACACTTGAAATCTGAGTTTGAGATGAAAGATTTTGAGAGAACACGATTATGTCTCGGTTTGGAACTTGAGCATCGTGTTGATAGATGCTTAGGCATTTTGACAAGGTTTTTAATGAGGCAACGAAAGGAGCACCACGTTTGGGTGACACAAGGGGGAGTGTTCAAGTAAATCCAGAATATGTGTCTGGCCCAAACTTTAGGTTACTTGACCTAGTTGTAATAGGGTTTAGAATTAGAGATATTCTCGGAAATATTCATTGATATCCGATTAATTGTACGATTATTTTTCCTTGTACAACTCTGATTCTATGTCTTGTAATCCTCTATATAAAGAGGCCCCTATTATCAATGAAAGTACGACTCAATTCTCTTCCAATTTTAGTTTTCCTTAAACAATTACGATTTTGTTACGAAAATATAATATATTTTAGTTCTTTTATTCATATAAATTAAATGAGAGATTTTGGTTAAAATTTTCTTTTTTAATTGGATATGTCATATATGAATATTTCTTGAAAAAGAAACTGGTTAGATAAGTAAATTTAATACTGAAATTAAAATGTATGATGAAATAAACAAGTGAATAAAGAAAATGATAGGATGACAATAGCCGCACTTTTTTTTTTTTTGTCTGTATTGATGGTTGTAATTTAGAAAATTGAAATATTGAATAGGAAAGAAAAATACATCGAGAAAAGTATGAAATTATAATACAACATTAACACGAATTACGAATGAAACTATAAGTATTTGGATTGAGATTTATCGAGTTATTGAATAGTTGTGCTACCCGACACTCAAGGGAGTAAATTGGAATATAGGCTTATAAGATCGAAGATCATTACCGACTCTTCATTTCATTATAGGGGAAGCCTTGACTTTGAACTCCCATCTTGGTGTTTTTTTTTTTTTTTTTATAGAGATCATACAATATCTTCAAAAGGCTTTTTAGGCCCAAAGACTAATCCATGTCGGATGGTGATGTCAAAACTCTTCATCTCTTTGACCACCAAGAATAGATTGAGATTTAACTTCATTCGGCATTGACGATATTTGAACCTACATGTGGGTGTATTAAACCTGACGGTATTCGAACCTGTCGTGGTATTTCCAAGCTAACGAAAAATACAGTCGGATTAGAATTGATGTCTCAAACTGGTTTAGATAAACCATCAGCTTGTATTTAATTCATCTCAGTTTTCTCGCAAGTAATATTATTGGTTTTCTCCAAATGTAAGAGACTACTTTTCCCCATGACCAAAAAAAAGAGAGACTACTTTCCCCTTTAGCCCCATTATCTATTAAGTTTTTCTTTTGCATACCCCCACATACAGAATCCGAAAGTGTCAGCATGCACGATGTGATTCCAGTGGTATTGGGTCTCCAAGTCAAGTCACTTTCTGGAAATGTAATGAACCGACACAGCAGCTCGCAAGCAAGCTAGCAAAAAGTGTAAAAATCATATAAAGTTATAAACAAAGGGACATCTCCAAATAGACGTTGGCAATTGCCATATAAATATTGCAATAATGTAGGAATAGAGAGTACAAGGGAAGAGAACTCAATGACAATATCTAGCCATTACTAATAATACTATAATAGAGGCTTCAGACACATATAGCCGTTAAAAAAAGAGTGTAGGGACTAAAAGGAGGTGCCAAAAACGGTGCACAACAAAATGGCAACGGAATAGCACCAAAATGTGGATTTGAAAACCCATTTTGATCTCAAAGGAGGTCCAATCTGGTTCTAGTTACCTAAGGCCACTCCTTTGAGAATAAAAATGACGAATTGATGGAAAATTAGAGTTTTCTTTAGCCTAGAAGAGACCCTCTATAAAATTTCTAATATCAAGAATGATGGGGGAGGCAAAGTAACTGGTCCAAGAAACAAATGGCGGCAGCTTATTGAACGAGTTTTAGAGGAAGAAGAGAGAACAATGCACCGCCATTGTACACCTTCCGAACTCATAGCTTAGCACCAGGGAACTTGCATGATCCATAACCTGAAGAAAGACAAAACACTATTCATAAGAAGAAAGCACTAAAAGCAATATATATGGGTATGTCTCATACAGCACTAGTCTTGGAAATTGGAGTTGTACCATTAGAGAAATCACACTGCTATTTATAGATTATCAAGCTAATTGTATCACCAAATTATGCAACTTACATAAATGCTTACTACACATTTAACTATCCAATAGTTACTGATCAATGCTACTATATATACAATCATCGAGAGCAACTATTACCGATTGACATTCATCCAAGTATCACATTGATATAACAACAAAAGTACGGGAAGAAAAAAGAACTCAAAGGTATCCTGTTTGGAGGTCACCTTATAGAATGCACAAGACTAATTCAACAATTATTGGAACCACTCCATTTCACCCTTTAAATTGCACAACTATTAAGGCCTAACTGCTAAAGCATATTGATCTAACTAATAACTTGTACTACTAATTATTTAATATGCCTAACTACTAAAGCATATTGATCTAACTAATAACTTGTGCTACTAATTATTTAATTAATGAGCAAAAGAAAAAAAGGAGCACGAATTACTCACTTGGATCCTCGATGGTTTGAACAGCTAGACCACCGAAGTTGCAGCTACCACCGGCCTTCCTAAACTGAGCCCAATACGCACTGAACGCATAGCTCGCATGTTGGGGCAACGAATTGGGCTTAAAGCACTTCCCTCCGGGTTGAATCGGGTCACAAGTTTTATTCCCCTGCGAGCAAGCGTACGACAAAGCCTCTGCAACCGCAGTCTTATTGGCTCCCTTCTTAGCCAAGCACCATATCGGCCCCGGATACGGCTTATTATTCGTCGCCGGCGGCAAAGCCTTGAACTCGGACTCCGGCGTGATCCCGGTCAAGTCAATCTGATACACATTCGACCCGTTCGGGTACAGCAAACCGAAATTCCGCTCCGTACTCAGACCCGGTTTCGTGTTCTCGTTATACAGAGCGAATATGAAGCTCGGGAGCACCACGCCCGGTCGGGCCGGCGTTCCGACCGGCGGTTTAGCCGTGAACTTTTTGATCACATTGCGGTTGTAAATAGCGGCGTTGTGGATGTTGGCGCCAATCTGGTCGTAGTCTCCGCCGCTGGGCCAACCCGTTTCGGCGATCCAGACCCGGATATCCGGGTACCCGAGTCGCTTCATCGCGAAAATTAAAGCGTCCACCATCTGATCGAAGAGGTTGTGGTACGTCAGACCCGAAACCGGGTCCGTGTACGTCACGTTCGTGGATTCGAGTAGAGCGTAGCCCAAATCGATGTTGGTCGGATCGGAAGACCAGGGGAAGTAAGTATACACATCGACGAAGAAGAAGGACTTGGTTTTGAACAGAAACTTTAACATGGGTTTGATGACGGAGCCGGAGATATCCGACCGGAACGTACCGTTGGACGGCGGGAACGAGGACTCGAGGACGTCCATGGCCGACGGAGTCCCGACTTTGACTTTGGTGATTCCGTGGGTTTTGAGAGCATGCTTGATTTTGCGCATTGCCGGAACCAGATTGAACCAGATGGACTTGTCCGGCGCCGAGAGGATTTCGTTTCCGACGAGGAGGTACCGGATCAGAGTATGTGGGTAGAAGGGGACTACATTGGCGTGGACCCATTGGTCCGCGAGGGTTTGATTGGAGGAAATGTTGTTGATGAGCTCATTGGGTACCATAATCGAGACTTGGAGGTCTGTGTTTTGGAGAGCCTTGAGGATTTTGGGGTTGGCATCGTAGATTTTGACTCGCTTAGCTTTGAGGGTTTGGATGAGCTTCACAGATTCTGATGGAGATGGTAGATTGTTGCCCAGCTGGCCGTAGTTCACACCCACCTTGCCCGAGAACTCTGCGCCTGTAACAAAAACAAAACCCGGTCAGGGACATAAACCCAAATGTGGAAAACAAGTATAACCAATTTCGTGATTTGGAACAAAGACTTACTGGAAATCGAGATGATGAAGCAGAAAAGGAGAATGAGCAGGGGAACATGACCCAGCTGCATCGTTGCTCAGCTGAACTGGAAATTATGACAAAAGAAATATGGGTTTTCTAATCTAACCTATGGGTTTGAAGCAGAAACAAAACGCTGTGGAGCGTAAAGATTGGATCTTTGGGCTACTTACTTACTGGGGTGGGTTTTTTTATGGGTTTCTGATGCTCTGCTCGACCTTTGTGAAAAGATAAAGAAAAGGGAGAAGAGATAGAGAATCAGGTCATTGGATGGAGTGACATACTGACATGTAGGTTAGAAAAGTTCAAAGCTTTTTCGATTTTAGAGTGTGGGACATGATTTTAATTTTGAGGGTTAATATAATGCTCTGTTTCTAGGAAGGTGGAGAAAAGCTGGAGTGATGACTCATAGCTTAAAAGGTACAATTAGCCGTTTGAATGGTGGCAGCTGGCAACTCCATAATTTTGTAGCTCACACAAGCTTGTTCCTCACACTTGTCTGGGCGAGTCAGAAGGAGATCGAAGGAGATATTTTGAAGGTAAAAGGGGTTTGTTTATGTAATTTCCAGTAATGATACTTTCAGTCTTTTTCATTGATGACAACCTGCACTTCTTGTTTATCTAACTTAATTTGCAATTTTGCATTTACTTGGTCAATCTAGTTATGATGGCAGAAAATAAATGGTAAATGCCAAATTGGTCCATTTTCTCTATTTTTAGGGAGAGTATCCTCTCCTCAGCAATGAAATTGCCTAACCTATCTGAGCTTCTATCTAGATGTTGACACGTGGATATGATGAATCCAACGACCTACAACAAGCTTTAGCTTCTTTTTTTTCTTCTCTTTTTCTTCTCTCGTTATCAGTCTCTTCCCGTCCGTCTTCCTTCACTCTCTTTTTCTTCTCTCGTTATCAGTCTCTTCCCGTCCGTCTCTCTCTCTCTCTCTCTCTCTCTCTCTCTCTCTCTCTCTCTCTCTCTCTCTCTCTCTCTCTCTCTCTCTCTCTCTCTCTCTCTCTCTCTCTCTCTCTCTCTCTCTGTTCTTCTTTAGAGCATCTCCCATGGTAGGCTAAAAGCCAAATGGTTTTAGCCTACCAAAAACATAATATTCCCTCTAATATGCTCTTTTAGCCTACCAACAAAAAACAGTGTTGTCACCGTAGGCCAAATTCTGTAGGCCAAAATCAAATATCATCATATCTAACGGCTATCAATATATTCCTAGCTCAGAATATATTTCTGAGTATGGTTTTGACGAGGCTATCAATAAAACTAGTCGATTTAGTTAAATGAAAATAAGTATATCATAAAAATTAATGGTTACACATTTATTTTAAAAATTCTAAACATATCAAATATTGGGCTCATATTGAATATCTCAACAAGATATTTACAATGATGTAATTTTAATATTTAATAACATTATAAATAACCTATGTATATAGGAAAAATGATTTTTCTTAAATGTAAAATTCATGTTATTAATGAAACAAAAAAAAAAAGTCAGCAGGGCCCACCATTTGGCTTACCAAATCTGAGCCCAAATTTGGCCTAGCAAATTTGAGAAGGCCAAATTTTTTTCTTGCCATTTGGGATATAGCTTACGATGGGAGCATGTTGTAAGCCATAAATAGGATTATGGCTTACGGTGGGAGATGCCCTTACGAGTCTGTCTACAACTAAGACTAAACAAGCTGTTGGGAGATTGGAATACGATTATGACACCATTTTCTCTTTACCTAAAACTCTGCTCCATCAAAATACTCCATATCTATTCCCTGCCCCCAATAAATGATACATCCCATTAAAGCAAAATCCTTCAAGAATCTTCCCTACAGAAAATGTAATCCTAAGCAACAACATATTATGTTTGAAGATAAGCTCTGATAACTGGGAGTAGACAGTAAAGGAATGGAATAAGATTCAGATCACAACAAATATTCAACTAGACATCGTCACACATGAACTGTTGATCAGCAAGACTAGAAATTGAACTGAAAAACTTGGAGAAAGAACAACAAGAAAATGAACCAGAAACTTCAAAATTCAAACTTGAAGAAATTCAAATAGAATAGAGATGTTACTTTGAAATTTGCAAGAACCCAACTTTGAAATTGAAAATTGGGAAAACATGGAAAAGAAGCAAAAATTTTAGGTGAATAAAAATCTGATGCTGTTCTTTTCCATTGTACAGAGAAATTGGTGTTCCAGATGGGATTGTTCAATATCATATTCCATTAGTTATTGAAATTTTACAGGGAAGAAACACATCAATGGAAAAACCAACCCCAAAAATCGAACCCATCAATTGATCAAATCCCAACCAATTCCAGGAGAAATTTATCAACCACCAAAACCCATAAGGACGAGTCAAGATTCAAGAACTTAAGAGAGAGCGAAAGTCTTCTCTGCGGAGATCTGCCATTGAGAGAGAGAAAGAGAGAGAGGGAGATGTGGAAGACAGTCGAGGTTTCTGGCCTTCTGGGTACTGGTTTTTGATGTCAGTCACTACGTGGCACTATTATAGCCACTAGATGTTGTTTCTACATGTGTCATTATTTGGTTAAAAGCTCAGGAAGCTCAGGTAGTTTTATTGCTCAGGAGAGGATCGGGACCCCTATTTTTATTCTTGTCCCTTGTTTGTTACCAAAAAAAGGGACTTCTCCGCTAAGGCGCCAACAAAGGTTGGTTCAGTTGGTAAGGACGGCTTTGTGTTGGAGCTCCCATTCAAGTTCTAATCCCGCTGCCGACTATCCATTGTTGGTGGGTAATTTAGAAAATGTCCTGTATAATTCCATACCAATGAGCCGGGCTAGAACACTGGCCAGTTTCGTAAGTCCTGTTGGGTCAAGGTTGTAAGTTTGTCCTGACCCTGATAGTGTAGGGAAACCTCCCTCTTACCTGAACTTTTCAAAAAAAAAAAAAAAAAAACAAGGGACTTCGCCGGTCCACGTTTAGGTCACCAATGTTCAGTAAAAAATAATTATTCATGTGTAAACTTGAGGACTGAGGATTGCAGTTGGACTCGTATGATGAAATTAAAATATTATATTAGAACAAAAGTCAAAGACTCAAGAGACCAGCCATGAATAAGGACTTTGGCGTATGAGGAACATGTTGCCCATAAAATGACAATAACAATCTGTTGCTTACGATCTGAGAAAGCGTGCATGCACCTCATTGTTTTTAAAATGGGTGTGGTGTTCTAGCACTCAAGATCTTAACTTTTCAAGTCAATTAAAGCTCAACAAACCTTAATCATTGTGTCATTTCCTTCATCATGTCATGAGCTCTAAGCTTACCTCACCCAAAATAATTTTCATGGTTAAAATTATAGAAAATTATTCACAAGTGTCATTTTAAAATTTTAATTAGCTATAAAGCCACCTAATATTTTTTGTACATATAAGGTCATTTGCATATCCAAATTATTTATTTTCTGACAATTTTACTCTCTCACCTAACAAACCCAATTCCATCCGGCTTTACATTAGAGCAAGTTCACCCGTAGTCAAGAAAAGGCAAAGTCGAGAAGTCAAGAATTCGACCAGTCAAGTTACTGTTCACTGTAGGTATTTATAGAGAAATTTTAGATTTTTTTACAATTTTTTTCTTACCATTTTATTAACGTTACAATCCTATACATAGCTATTAGTTCCATTACCGTCGGATCCACCTGTTTGATTGAAAACAACGGCCCAGATCAAAGGACCGTTGCTTTCAAATTTGGAGATATCCAACGGCTACATTCCACGCGTCAAGTTGATGCGTCCCAATTCAATAACGCTAGGCGACAAACGCATGCATCCACGCGGTCAACAAATGCGGCTCCCTGATTCGTGCGTGCCCACAACGCAGCCTCTCCACCGCGTCTCTCTCTGCTTAGTTGACACTGACGTCAACCACGTTGCTTCTGGGCCGAGCTGGCAGCTGGGCAAGGAGGGTCAAACAATTAGTCACGGGCTTGCCTTTTATTTTGGCTACGGTCATCAAAAGCCAAAATTTGGCTGGACAATCTTGGGCCGGTGGAAGATAATTAAAACTCGCAAGCGCACGAATCATCGTTAGTATAGTGTGCAAGTACGAGGTCGTTCCAACTGAGGATTGATAATCAATTTAAATCCTAACCTAATTAATCCAAACACAAAAACACATAAACAATCAAACTAAAGAAGATATGGTTTTAAGGTTTTCGACTAAACAAATAATGTCAAAATTAAAGAAAGAAAGAAAGAAACAAACAAATAATGATAAAACCTAGGGTTTCGGAATCAACCACTAACAATCCTATTTATGTTTCAATGCAATTAACAGATTCTTTTGTTTCTCTAGATGATAATTCCCGTATCTAAGTCCTTCTCAGGTACTCTAGACCATAGTTTTCCTTAAGTGTATGATGCTCTCCCTCTCGGGTAAAGATCTTATATCCTAACTATGCAGTTTATCCTTCTCAGGTATAAATTTAACATGCAAGACTCATTACGCTTTAGAAAACAAGGGAATCAAGCAAACCATTAGTCTTTCTCAAGTAATAATGTAATTTACCACACTTAATCACAAGAAGCTAATCAAATTATATTGCATCTCTGCTTCAAATTTGTCTTCCAATTACTATATGCAAAGCCCTAAGGTGATCAATCAAAGAACTTAAACATAAAGCATCAATTCAAATAGTGATTAAGCATTCATCATAAAGAAACTATAAATCCATCAATAAAACATCAAAGTACATAAACAATTATGATAGGGCATCATCATAAACCTAGAAAAAGTTTAACAAAAGATAACTAAATAAAACATAGAAAAAACATAAAAAGAATGGAAGGGGAAAAGATGGGGAAGATGGATGAGTCGTCTCCGCTCTTTGGGCATCTACATTGTGCTCCGAGACTCCCTCTCATGTAAATTCGTGCTCCCTTATATAGGGAAGATTTCTGCTCATCTTTGGCTTCATGTTTCCTTGTAAAACTTGGATTTAGATTCCTTTCTTCATTTGGAATGGGAAAACCTTGAAATATCTCTTGTAGAAGTAGGAATAAGTTCATCATTGAATCCTCATCTGAATTAACTTCCTTGAAACATTAGGATTGATGATCTTGTGCAGCGAAACTTGAGTTCTCCACGAATGGTTGTAAATTCCCGAGCAGATTTTCTGTCTGACCTATCTTCACTCAAATAATCATAAATTTCTCTTGAAATATCGAAATCGAGATCCGTAAAATTCTGCAGAAAGTAGACATCTGTAGCTTTCCATGCATATAAGGATCATTGTCTGATTCGATCTGGTACTTTCCCAGTAATTCGGCGAAGTTGGATGTTCTGCACAGGCAGATTCTGGGACTTGGGCGTCTTTCAATCCTAGTTAGCTCATTTTAGCTTCTTTTCTTCTCTTTATGAGACAAACCTACAAAAATATTATAACAACATAAATGACTCGAAATAAGGAGGACTAAGCATAAATACTAAGATTAAGAGGCAAAGAAATATAGGAAAATATGAGTATATCAGAAGACAGTTTTTGCAATTGTCCGGTCACCACATCATCATTCCCTCGATTTGCCCGGTCAAAACGAGACCGCTGGACTTGCTCTTACAGACCTATCTCTTTTACAGATCTATCTATATGTCTTCTTCTTCTCTCTCTCTCTCTCTTTCTCGCCGGAGCCAGAGTCTTATCCCAACCTCTCCTTTTATCCTCTAATGGCGATGGTGAGGCCTCGGCTACTCCCCCCTGGTTGTTCGACGAGCTTCCCTACGCTGACTCGCCTTACTGCCTTGTGCTCCTCGGCTCCGTCGTCTCCATGTTCCTCGGTGATCGCTGCAATTACAGATTGGAGGTGCCTGCAATTGCATCTTGGTGAAATTTATGAACAGAGAAGAGGTGAGACATGTAGTTCTTGCTGCTCTGGGATCCTTCACCGGAGATAGGTTTGGAGGATATCTATGACCGAAACAAAACGTTCCATCGCCTCGAAGCGGTAGTTGAGCTCGGCGTTATGAGCCCTAGCGGAGATTCAAGGTATATTTTCATTTTACGCTTGCTAATTTACCAATCAGTTAAAGTTAGCTCAAGATTTATATTGTTGTAAGGTTCTGGTTGATAGATTGCTCTGTTTGCTTAGTTAAAAACCTAATTAATCTTTTTGTTTACCCCGTTTTTATGTATGGATGGTTAGTGTGTATTATCAAACTTTTTGTGCTTCATAACCTCACGATAAGTAGGATTGGAATATTGATTTGAGTTTTTCTAGTTTGTTACTGTTCGTAGTTTTTTGTATTCTTGTTGGTCCTGTTTTGGGTCTAAGTTTATGAACCATTAGTTTGTTGTAATGAGGGGAATTTATGGCTTACTTTGTACATGGGAAATCCTATGGATATCTCTAGATGCCTGAAGAGAATGTCTTGGTTTAAATATAGTGATAGTATACAGTAATCCTCTATAACTGTTATAGCGGCTTTTTAACATCGTGATAGTATCTTTTTATGTCTATGTTAGTATCTTTTCAGCCTAATGTCAGTAGCTTCTATTTTCATTTTCATTATTTCAAGTTAGTAGCTCCTTATAATTGTTTAGTGGTTTTTCAATATAGTGATAGCAGCCTTTTGTGTCTATGTTATTATTTTTTCAAGCTGATGTCAGTAGCTTCTATTTTCAAATTAGCAGCTCTCTGTAACTATTGTAGTGGTTTTCCATTACAGTGATTGTAGCTTTCTATACCTATGTTAGTATATTTTTAAGTTGATGTCAGTAGCTTTTATATTTTCATTTTGATTGATTTTAAGTTGTTTTATGTCAATACCTTATCAAATTTGAAAATTAAGATTTTGTATGAAATTCAATTTTTTTTTTCCTGTTGTGATTTCGTAATTCGTATCACTAGCATTTCTTGTTTGAGATTTGTGTTACACTATGAACATGGATAATCAACTGGTTTTTGTTGCAATTAATATCCCTGGCAGTAGCTTTTCATTTCTAATCCAGTAGCTTTGTACATGTTGTACATACTAGGGAAGTCTCAACTAAGTTTGGCACTATCGGCTGGGCTCCATCGGTACTCCCATGTACTATGCCATGGGCCGGGTTCACGACCCACCATGGCGGGATCCGAGAGATGATACCGATTCGGACGAACAACGGCCCGGTGCCGTGGAGGACATTGAGGAGGTGGTGCTATCAGAGCAGTTCCCGGACAGGACTGTTAAGATAGGTACTAAGCTGTCTCCGGTTATCAGGGAAAGGTTGATCTCGTTCCTCCGCTCAAACACATCTGCATTCGCCTGGTCATATGAGGACATGCCCGGTATACCAATGGAGATAGCCACGCACAATCTTAGTATTGTCCCTTATTCAGCACCGGTAAGACAAAAGAGAAGGGCCTTCACACAAGATAAGTACCGGGCTATCCAGGCTGAAGTAAAGAAGTTGATGGCCATCAACTTTGTCAGGGAAGTAACATACCCCCGGTGGTTAGCCAACGTGGTCATGGTGCCAAAGAAATCTCAGGGATCATGGCGCATGTGTGTGGACTACACAAACCTCAACCGGGCATGCCCCAAGGATAGCTTCCCGCTACCGCGAATTGACCAACTAATCGACTCCACTGCTGGGTACCGGTTGCTCAGTTTCATGGATGCGTTCAGTGGGTACAACCAAATTCGAATGAACCCGGCAGACGAGGAGCACACTGCCTTTACCACAGACAAAGGTCTCTATTGTTACCAGGTCATGCCTTTCAGATTAAAGAATGCAGGTGCCACTTATCAGCGACTTGTCAACTCTATGTTTGAGGAGGTTATCGGTACTATCATGGAAGTTTACGTGGACGATATGCTGGTAAAAAGTTTAACTCCGGAGGACCACGTAACCAACTTGTCAATCGTCTTCACCATCATATTACGCAATGGTATACGGCTTAACCCGCAGAAGTGCATCTTCGGGGTCGAGGTAGGAAAGTTTCTCGGGTACATCATTAGCCACAGGGGAATCAAAGCCAACCCGGAGAAGGTGCAGGCTATATTAGACATGGTATCCCCAACCTACCGGAACAAGGTTCAATCTCTTACAGGCAAGGTGGCCGCCCTGTCCAGATTCATCTCCAGGCTGACGGAAAAGTGTACTCCTTTCTTCAAACTGCTAAAAACCCAGCACGTCGAGGTAATAGCCTGGACAGTTGAGCACGAGACTGCTTTTATTGGCTTGAAGGCATGCTTGTCAGAGGTACCTCTACTTTACAAACCTGTTCCAGGAGAAATGCTCTACATATATCTGGCAGCATCTTCAACGGCTGTAAGCTCAGCTTTAATTAGGAAGGACTCCGATTGCGAGTACCCGGTGTACTATGCTGGAAAAGGGTACACTGGTGCAAAATCCAGGTACCCGGACATTGAAAAAATAGCACTGGCCCTCCTGGTATCGGCCCGGAAGCTTAGGCATTACTTCCAAGCACACTCAATCACCGTTTTCACTAATCACCCGCTGAGGCAGGTTTTGCAGAAACCAGAGACATCGGGCAGGTTAATTAAATGGGCCATCGAGCTGGGAGAGTTCGATATCAAGTACCAACCCCGGACAGCTATTAAGGGCCAGGCAGCGGCAGATTTTATTTCTGAGGCGATTCCCTCCCATAACCCGTCCCTGGAATCACCTGAACCACTAGCCCCGGATCCACCTCCACCAAGCACTTGGCGATTATATGTTGATGGCGCGTCCAACAAAAAAACAAGTGGAGCCAGTATCCTGCTAATTAGCCCGGACGATCAAGTCTACGAGTACGCCCTCAAATTTGCCTTCAAGGCATCCAACAACACCGCAGAGTACGAGGCACTCATAGCAGGTCTGCAGATCGCCCGGGAACTAGGGGTGCAGCACCTTAGTATATTCAGTGATTCCCAGTTAGTCGTAAACCAGGTCAGCGGTAACTTCGAGGCAAAGGAGCCCCACATGTCCTCTTACCAGGCTCTGGCTCGGGCATTAGTGCAAAGATTTACCTCCTACATTTTTACCCAAATACCAAGGGCAGAAAATGACAAGGCAGACGCCCTTGCTAAGATTGCATCAACTTCCCCAAGTCCTACTTATGGAGCTACTAAGGTCGAAATACTCGAGAGACCTAGCACTTCTAAAACGGTGTCAGAAATATTCGCTGTGGATCACACAGCTTCGTGGATGGACCCAATTTTGAAATACATGGTCGACGGCCTAGCACCGGATGATAAGGTCGAGGCCAGAAGACTGCAGTTAAGGTCAGCTCGATACACGATCATGAATGGCAAATTATACCGGAGAGGCCACTGCTTCCCCAGTCTGAAGTGTGTAACGCCGGAGGAGGGTCACAAAATAATGAAGGACATACATGCTGGTGTATGCGGTAACCATGCCGGAGCCCGATCCCTCGCACACAAGACCCTTAGGGCAGGATATTTCTGGCCAACCATGTCGGCCCTAGCCCAAACAATATCCAATTCTTGCCACAAGTGCCAAATGTATGCAAATATCCCAAGGGCACCGCCCATAGCCCTCTCCATCCTCCTTGCACCATGGCCGTTCTGTCAGTGGGGTTTGGACTTGATCGGTAAACTCCCCACAGCAGTGGGACAATTCAAATACGCCATCGTCGCTGTGGACTATCAAACAAAGTAGGTTGAAGCAGAACCTCTTGTCGCCATCACCACGGAAAAGGTAAAAAATTTCCTGTGGAAGAACATCTACTGCAGGTTTGGAGTCCCGGACACTATAGTCACGGACAATGGTACCCAGTTTGACAATGATGAATTGAGGGCTTACACAGAAAACCTGGGCACCAAGATCCTCTATGCATCCCCGGCTCACCCCCAGACCAACGGTCAGGTCGAAGCTGTCAACAAGATAATCAAGAAAATACTGAAAAAGAAGCTCGACGAGGCCAAGGGCCTTTGGGCTGCTAAACTCCCGGAGGTGTTGTGGGCTATCCGGACCACGGCAACAGAGGCCACCGGAGAGACCCCTTTCTGCATGGCTTTCGGATCAGAAGCGGTACTCCCTATTGAAACACAAATTCAGAGTCCCCGGATCGAATACTTCGATGCGGGTACCAACTCAGAAGGCCTACAGCTCGATGCTGATTTACTCGAGGAACGAAGGGATGTGGCCCACATGCATAACTTAGCTAACAAGCGGAGGATAGCCCGCTATTACGATGCCAAGGTACAATCCCGGACACTGAAGTTGGGGGACTGGATTCATCATGGACAGGCCCTTACGAGATCATTGAAAAGGTAGGTCCCGCAACCTTTTTCATCCGGGACATGAACGGGGTTGTTTCCAGGCATCCATGGAATACCCAGCGCCTGCGGTACTATTACAAGTAGCTCCGGGAGCATCTTGTCCTAGCTTTTGCTTTTTGACCATATAGCTATGGCAAGCTACCCATCGGGTACTCATTCTGTATTTAACCACCATGTGGTATTTGAATGGAAAAATGAATTATTCAGACCATTTCTAGCATTTTTTTTTACCTACCCCGGACATTCCCGGACATAGCTATTGTCAGTTACTCTATTCCGGTAATAAGTGATGCAAGTAAATGCTCAAGGTACAAAATCCTAGAAATTTTAATTCCTTTCCAATTCCCATTCAAATTCAAAAAAATTTAATCCACAAAAGCCTGGACTACCAGGCACAGGAATCAAGAATTACGCCTTTGTTCAAGACAAGGATAACTTCTACTAAAAAAATATATATATATATGGATTAAATACTCGTTACTCCCCATACTTTTGCATGAAAAACAGTTTAGTCCAAAATTTTAAAATTAAACAGTTTAGTCCTTATTCTTTCTAATTCTCACACAACAGGTCCTAAAATGACTATTATACCCCTCACTTTTTATTTTCTCTCTCTCTCTCTCTCTGTATATATATATATAGTGTGTGTGTATATATATATATATATATATATACACACACACACACACACACACACACACACACATATATATATCTCTATATATGTGTGTGTGTGTGTGTGTGTGTGTGTGTGTATATAATTTTATATATATATATATATATATATGTGTGTGTGTGTGTGTGTGTGTGTGTAGAGAGAGAGAGAGGCAGAAAAAATAAAAAGTTAGGGGTATAATAGTCATTTTAGGACCTATTGTGTGAGAATTAGAAAGAATAAGGACTAAACTGTTTAATTTTAAAATTTTGGACTAAACTGTTTTTCATGCAAAAGTATGAGGAGTAACGAGTATTTAGTCCTATTTATATATATATATATATATAAAGAAAGAATCCAAATACTGCTCGCCACCGGTACTCTGGGAACCACCTGCACCAGACCTGGCTGCCGCCTCCTTGTCTTTCTTCTTCTTCTCAAGAAGGCCCCGCCTGAATTTGGCTTCATCCAAGTACCCGGCCGCCACCCATTCCTTGAACTTCATGATAACAGCCTTGTCTTGGGCAGCAGCCAGCATAGCAATGAGCTCTTCGGAGGCCTTGTACGCCTCTACGGCCTCGTGCTTCTCCACGGGAAGGCGCTCCTCCAGGTAGTCTGCTTTCTCCTTCCATGATGTGGCAGACTCCGCAGCCTCTTTTTCGGAGTCCCGGGCACTTTCCACCTCTTCCCGCGCTTCAGAGATTTCACCTTCAAGCTCCGCGATTCGCTGCTTGGCCGCGTCCATCTCGGCAACCATGGGAGTCAAGGACTTAATCTTCTCCTTCAAGGAGTCTCGCTCCTTCTCCAGCTTGGCCTTCTCACCATGAAGATACTTCACCTGCCCGGAGAGATTGCTAACCTCCTCCTTCAGTTGAGTATCTTCCTCGCTGGCATCCACCGCGTACACATTGAAGAGTGCCTGCAAGCGCACCGATTAAAATGTATAGATAGTAATAACCAGCTACAAGGGTAAAGCAAACCCATACCCGCATCATGGATTCCCGGGCAAGACGGCGATTCTCTTTGGGAGTATTGTCCTTCAGGTCACTAAGCATGGACCGCACGAACTTCTCATCAGCAACCCCGTACTCACTCAGCAGCTGCTTGATGGGCTTCTTGAGGATTACCGGAAGGGCAGGAGACAACAGGGCAAGCGAATACGACGACTCAGGTCCCGGGTGATCCTTCTTCTGTCTCTTCGCACCGGACCCCTTAACGTCCCGGCCGGTATACGTGTTGTCTAGCCAGATCTAAGACCATGTTGAAGCGCGGATCACTCCCCACTTCAAGCGAAAACCCAGAAAAACCCAGAAACGCAAAGCAAAATCGAAAAACATGCCAAACAGAAACACACAAGAGAAACCAAAAACCAAACCACTTTCTCTTACCTCTTTTCCTGCAGTCGCTAATCCGGCCAAAGCCTTCTCTATGATTGCACCTCAAAGCTTTCATCTTCACTCCTCACAGCAACAGAAGCACACAGAGAGAAGGCAAAACGCAAAATTCGCAAATTCTCAGAATTTTGGAAAAAGTGAGAAGGGAAACAGTCTGTTTCCCTCTTAAATTCAATCTCCAAAGCATCAGGGCTGTTGAAGACGAAAAGCCCTCAACCACAGGATCACTACACGTGTCCCACGTCTCGAAAACCTTCAGTTGAGGGGACGGGCATTTATTGCACACTCAGTCTGCCCCACGTGGCTGACATGCACCGCCTACCCCATTAGGTACCGGAGGCTCACATCCTCTACCCCATCGGGTATCAGAGTCAAGTTCTCACATCCTACCCCATCGGGTATCAGAGCCAAGTCTTCTCTACCCCATTGGGTACCGGAGGCTCACATCCTCTACCCCATCGGGTATCAGAGCCAAGTCCTCTCTACCCCATTGGGTACCGGAGGCTCACATCCTCTACCCCATCGGGTATCAGAGCCAAGTCCTCTCTACCCCATTAGGTACCGGAGGCTCACATCCTCTACCCCATCGGGTATCAGAGCCAAGTCCTCTCTACCCCATTGGGTACCGGAGGCTCACATCCTCTACCCCATCGGGTATCAGAGTCAAGTCCTCTCTACCCCATTGGGTACCGGAGGCTCACATCCTCTACCCCATCGGGTATCAGAGTCCAGTTCTCACATCCTACCCCATCGGGTATCAGAGTCGAGTCCTCTCTACCCCATTGGGTACCGGAGGCTCACATCCTCTACCACATCGGGTATCAGAGTCGAGTCCTCTCTACCCCATTGGGTACCGGAGGCTCACATCCTCTACCCCATCGGGTATCAGAGTCCAGTTCTCACATCCTACCCCATCGGGTATCAGAGTCCAGTTCTCACATCCTGCCCCATCGGGTATCAGAGTCGAGTTCTCTCTACCCCATTGGGTACCGGAGGCTCAACCCTCATCCTATCGCAGTGCGTAGATTAGCTACCTACAGCGTAACCCGCTCAAGATATCCCTTGAACAGGAACTTGGGGGACTCCCTATAGGCACACTAGTGCCAAACTTCCGAGACAATAAGAATAAGTCCCCACCCAAGAAACATCTTGAACGGGAACTTGGGGGACTTGTACATACTAGGGAAGTCTCAACTAAGTTTGGCACTATCGGCTGGGCCCCATCGGTACTCCCATGTACTATGCCATGGGCCGGGTTCACGACCCACCATGGCGGGGCTCATTTGGGATGCCACCCCGGGTACCCACGGCCCTGGGCAAGGCTAGCACAGCCCAACTATTTACACAACAGAAGGACTGATATGGCATCAGAAGAACAACTTGTGTCCCACATCGAAGATGGAGGAGACTCCTTTCACATGCTCGAGTATAAGGGCATTAGCACAACCACCTTTTACGGGTAATAACTCCTTTGTCCACTATTTACTTGATACACATCTATATTAGTTTCTCACTCAAGCATCGGAGAGGCGTAAACCGTCCAGTACGGTTTACCCCTCTAAGCGTTTGTTCTCGATACAGGGTTTAGGAGTTGGATCGGTACCCCAGACGGTATAGCATTCTGTGTGAAGTACCCGGAGAAAGCCACCAGAAACACATGTACTATAGTAGTTTTCTGTACTTATGTCAGTAACCTTTTCTTACTGGTGCAGTAGCTTTGTACATATTTTATAATAGCTTTCTGTACCTATAGCTTTTTAGAACTGGTCCAATAGATTTGTATGTGTGTTATAGTAGCTTTCTGTACCTATAGCCGTTGCTTTTTAGATTACTTATTTTTTATTATCTAGTTGATAAAGCGTGTCATGTTTGCGACGCAGCGATACATTGCCGTTTTTAATTTCATTTCAAATACTAATATTTTGTTGTATCTTTATTCTTGCAGAATTCTTCCATTTGCATTTGTAGTAGTAGATTTCGAAAATCATGTGAATTTGAATATTGAAGCCTCCATTGACCAAGAGATCGTTCAGCTAATCAAGAAATGTTTGAAATGAAGTTTCGTGATGAAGGGGCAAAATTATGCCTATGGGTTTAGAGCGTCACCATTGAAAAATTATAGTAGCATTATAATATTGACAGTAGCTTTATACAACTATTGTAATAGACTTTCACAACTGTGGCATTGGTTTTTTACAACAATGGAAGTAGCTTTTTACATAGATATATGGATTAAATTATGTTTAGTCTCTGTACTATGACCCATTTTTCGTTTCAGTCCCTGACATTCTCAATTAATCTGAAAAGTCCCTAACGTCAAAATTTCCGTCTGATTGGTCCCTCCCGCGTTAAATTAGGAGTTGGCCTGAGGTGAAATGTCCAATATACCCCTCTGTTATTTCTTTTTCCTTTTTAATTTCTTTTTCTCCTTTTTTTTTCTTTTTCCTTTTTAATTTCTTTTTTTCTTTTTCTTTTTAATTTTTTTTTCTTTTTCTTCTTTTTTTCTTGTTCCTTTTTAATTTTTTTCCTTTTTTTTTTTTTTTCCTTTTTAATTTCTTTTTTTCTTTTTCTTCTTTTTTTCTTGGTTCTTTTTAATTTCTTTTTTTACTTTTTTTTTTCTTTTCGTTTTGCCTACTTTCTCCTTCCTCAACACACCAATCCTATTCCGATCAAACTCCACAATCCATCTGTTTCTCTCCCCAAATTGAAACCAAACCCAGCAAAGACCTAACTTGGCGGTGCAGAGATGGACATCGAGCAAAAGCAAGAGGCTAGGAGCTGATCGATCACTTCTTCACCTTCTCTGAAGCCATCTCCCTCTGTTAGGATCCGCTCTCGCCTCCATCGTCGCCGACGCCATCTCCCAAACACAAGCATATCCCAATCAACTTGGAAATTCGCCGCTAAACCACTTCCCTCTTGTTTTCACAGCCTACTTCTCTGTCTCCCACTCAAATCTCACTTTCTCTCTCCACATCAAGCCTCAATTTGGAAACTTTTCACTGAAAACTACCATTTTTTCAGACCCTGAGGTTTTTGGGTCTTGCTCAAAATGGTGATTTGGATTTTGGGTCTGGTTGAAATGATGGTTTTTGATGGCCAAGCTGACCAAAACCAGAAGTGAAGAAGAAGAATAGTGATGGAAAAGAAAAATGGCCGCTGGCGTGGAGAACAATAATTGGGGTTTCGGGTCGATCTGGATTGGTTCGCTGACGTGGCGCTACCGATGCAGCAGGATACGATGGTCATTAAAAAGGAAAAAGAAAAAAGAAAAAAGAAAAGAAAAAGGGAAAAAGAAATTAAAAAGGAAAAAAGAAAAATTTAAAAAAGGAAAAGGAAAAAAGAAAAAGGAAAAAGAAAAAAAAAGAGGGTCACCGGCGTGGAGAACAAGAATTGGGGTTTCGGGTCGATCTGGATTGGTTCGTCGACGTGGCGTTACCGATGCAGCAGGATACGATGATTATTAAAAAGGAAAAAGAAAAAAGGAAAAAAAAGAAATTAAAAAGGAAAAATGAAAAATAAAAAAGCAAAAAAGAAATTAAAAAGAAAAAAGAAAAAAGAAAAAAAGGAAAAAAAGAAATTAAAAAGGAAAAAGAAATAACAGAGGGGTATATTGGACATTTCACCTAAGGCCAACTCCTAATTTGACGCGGGAGGGACCACTCAGACGGAAATTTTGACGTTAGGGACTTTTCAGATTAATTGAGAATGTCAGGGACTGAAACGAAAAAAGGGTCATAGTACAGGGACTAAACATAATTTAATCCTAGTTATATCATTGTTGAACATTGCATACTTTTTGTATCATTGAATATGTTTTCTTCTCTCGATTGCTGTAGCATTTTTATTTTGGTTGTATCATTTTACATTTCCATAGCTTTGCTAGTCTCTAATAATAGCTTTCTCAATCTCTTGGTGTAGCTTTTATTCTGCTTGGTAGTAGTTTTTGTTTTGCTTGGTTATTGCTTTTGAGATTGATGATAGTAAATTTTGCTGATGGTAAGAGTAACTTTTGGTGTTGGTGACAGTAGCTTTTGTTAATGGGGATAGTAGTTTTTGGTTTTTGGGAGCATAGAGTTTTTTTGGTAAGGAGTAGCTTTTGTTGCTAGTGATAGTAGCTTTTATCACCTCGCCGGAGGTTGCTGGAAATCTCACCAGAGTAGCTTTTGTTAGTAATAGCAGCTTTTGTTGCTGGTGACAGTAGATTTTGTGACCTCACCGGAGGTTGCCGGAAATCTCACCAGAGTAGCTTTTGATGTTAGTGACAGTAGTTTTTATGGTCGTCGGAGTTCGCCGGAGGTCGGCCAGAGACCTGCCGGATTTTGGTCGGAGACTGGTCGGAGTTGACCAGAGGTCGACCGGAGACCCGCCGGAGAACTCGCCAGAGAAGAGAGAGAGGATGATTGTTGACTTTTTACTCTAGTGGCATTTATGTAAATATGTTGATTTTTATATCTAAAATTTAACACATTTTTTAATCTAGTGGCCTTATGAGGGAAAAAAAGATTTGGTGTTATGGCTAAAAAAACATTTAAATATGCACTTATATGTAATTAACCCTTAAAATTACCCATAAACAAATCACTCAAGATAAAATAAAATATCCATAAATAAATAAAATATATTATCACGTTGTTGACGCTTTTTTGATCGAGACTGCTAAATGCACATAAGAAGAATTTATGGTAGAATAATATATTAAAAAATTATAAACGTGGCCAGAAAGAACAATTCTTAGGTTCACTCCTAGGGTGAATGAGCATATTCACCTCCGTTGTCGATTAACATACTTTTACTTAATAAATTTATAATCCAACGGTCTATATATTAAATTATCCTTTAAAGATCATCTCTGTGAAAAATCAATCAAATCGGAAATCGTTTAATTATCTAATTGAATCAAACAAATGGATGGTTCTAACAACACTTACTACTACTATGATGAATCATCCATGTATTTCATAAAAATGAATAACTAAAAGGTCTTCAATTTGATTGATTTTTTACAGAGCTATAATCTTTATATTACGTTATACAATATGAATGGTTAGATTAGAAAATTATAAAGTTATTATGCATTAATCGCAAGAGAGGGTGAATTTGCTCATTCATCCTAGGGGTGAATCTAAGAATTGTTCGGCCAGAAAAGAGGCTCCAATGCTATGTTGGCTATCTGTTTGATGAAGTAATGATCACACCATAGGCATATAACATACAACAAAAGAAAGAGTAATTGAAAGTAAATGCTACTCTGAATCGGATGCAATTTCTGCTTCCATCTGATAAGAAATAGCATCTAGATTATCAAGTAACACAAGACTTTGGGAAAATTTTGCAAACAGTACACCAAGTAAAGGCCACTAATAATTTTCATACATAAAGTTTCAAACCGAGTATTTTGGTACACAAACTCTCGAGCCCGACCCACTATATAGACACGACGTCAATGACGCCGTTAATTTTAATGTCATTATTCATTTGTCGAAAGATAATTTACTAATTTAGTACTTTCACACTCTGGCTCATTTTTTTGGTAAAAAAAAAAAAAAAAAACGTATCTCCTCTAACTCTCTCCACACCCAGAAAGCTCGACCTGGCGACCACCGTATCTCCTCCACTTTCCAAATCCATACCCGCCAAACTCAACCCCACTTCTAATCCCACCAAAACCCTATTCTAATCCCAGCCCCATCTCCATCATTGATCACCACCGCAATCCCTACACCCATCCCCATCATTATGTTCCTTATCATTCATCGCACCCTCCACCGCCTCATACAGATCTGGTCCGAATCGGCCAGTCTCCGAAAGGCGCAATTCAAAACCGACAACACCAGCCACTTGAAAGACCAGGTGGTGGAGCTGATTCAGCAGATGGACCGCCACAGCTCCTCCTCTGTGGATTCGCTGGCGAAGATTGCGCGGTTCGCCAAGGAGTCGGAAGAGAACAGGAAGTTTCTCGCCAAGTGCGAAGGGTTTGTTACGCTGCTCGTGGAGGCTCTCGGCGGCGGCGGCAATGCTGGCGACGGAGGTCACGGGAGCAACAACATTCGCATTCTCGAGCAAATCGTTAGGATCATTCATTTTCTGATTGGAGAAATCCAAGAGAATGATGAATTGTTGAGATTGATGTTGAAGAAGAGCGGCGCCGGCGCCGGCGGCGGAGATTGCTTGGCTTCTCTGCTGCTTGGTGGCGGAGCAAGTCGGGTTCTGGTCGGGAAGGACCGGAAGAGGCAGTGAGAACCCAGAGTTGTTGTTGTTGTTGTTGAACACTGGGATTGGGATTATGGTAATGGGTGTTGATTCAGCAGAGGTGAAATGCTGTGGATTGATGGTAATAGTTGGAATTGTAGAGGTGATCGGGATTGGGAGAGTGGAAGAGAGATGGGTGCCCATGGCCATAGTGAGAGAGAGAGAGAGAGAGAGAGAGAGAGAGAGAGAGAGAGAGAGAGAGAGAGAGAGAGAGAGAGAGAGAGAGAGAGAGAGAGAGAGAGAGAGAGAGAGAGAGAGAGAGAGAGAGAGAGAGAGAGAGAGAGAGAACACGCTGGGTGCATAGAGAGAGCAAGCCGGGTGCTCAGAGTAAAAAACTGAAAAGACCATATTATCCCTCAAATTAACGGCATGTCTACATAATGGGTCGGGCTCGAGAGTCTGTATACCAAAATGATCGGTTTGAAACTTTATGTATGAAAATTATTAATGGCCTTTACTTGGTGTACTGTTTACAAAATTTTCCCCAAGACTTTCTACAAAATAATCGAGGAAGTAGCATTTCTGGTACCCATTAATTTTAGGGAAAATTTCACAAACAGTACACCAAGTAAATGCCACTAATAATTCTTATACATAAAGTTCCAAACCAAACATTTCGGTACACGAAATATGAAACTCGACCCACTATCAGTACACGACGTCAATTTTTGACACCAAAATGTCCATTTTGCCCTCAGTTCTTTTTTTTTTTTGATAAATTTTTTTTTTGTTATTTTTTTTTCCTTCGTTTTTTCTGTTTTTTTTTTTCCTTCGTTTTTTCTGTTATTTTTTTTTCCTTCGTTTTTATCTCTTTCTTCTTCCTTCTTCCGGGCTCACTCCCTCGCTTCCAACGCCGCCCTTGCCCTCCAATTGGTGAGATTTATGGTCCTACAACTTATATTTGTAACTCAACCAATATTTAGTCATGTGAAAAGAAAGAAAGAGATAAAAACGAAGGAAAAAAAAAACGAAGGAAGGAAAAAAAAAAACAGAAAAAACGAAGGAAAAAAAATAACAGAAAAAAAAATTTATTAAAAAAAAAAAGAACTGAGGGCATAATGGACATTTTGATGTCAAAAATTGACGTCGTGTACTGATAGTGGGTCGAGTTTCAGATTTCGTGTACCGAAATGTTTGGTTTGGAACTTTATGTATAAAAATTATTAGTGGCCTTTACTTGGTGTACTGTTTGCGAAATTTTCCCTTAATTTTAAAAGGACTAACACCATTGGTTTTAGGATCCACCAATTTCACCACTGCAGGATAGTATTTGAGCAGCACCTCATTGTTCTTTATGAAACGAAAAGGCTTGATCTGAATTGTCGGTGTTAATTTGTATGGTAAATAGTTTAGCCCACGACTGCATCACGCCATATTCCTTCATCACCCACATGTCAACTTGTTGCCGATCATCTTCATAGCGCTCAACGAAAGATGAGCAGTTACAAGTTCCGATTACATTGACAGGCCGGACAAAATATGTTTCTTCGGAAGCTTCAAATGGAGTTATAAGCTTGGTGTGCTCACTAAATGGAGGGTAATCCCAATGCAACGAGAAAAGCCCAGGACCATCCCTACCTTTTCCGTCAGGTTCAGCATGCATGTATCAGAAGGAGTCGGTGTTCATCGTCTTTTTGATTGTTGGAGTGGATTGTGCCGCTGATATGGGTTTTTATGAAGGTATAGGATCGGATCATCTCCATGACTTGCACACTACTGTAAATCTGAATAAAGATTTGCTAGGCAACCACAGAAGGATTTCGGGGATGATTTCTTCGGGAAGTTGGGAGAAGACTTCCAAGTCTAACTTTTCTCTTTTGAATGACATTCTGACTCTAATATGTTTTCAGTTTGTTGGATCGAGAAGGCCTTTATATTCTGACTCAGATAGCAGGGCTAGGAAATTGTTCTCCTGGTCCAAGAAGGACTCCAGCGATCTCAGCAGGTTTTGAGTTGATATGGTTTATCAATAATAGCCTAGTATACAAGTCATCATACATGTGTTTGTGTCTATATTGATTTCTTCAGTATTGAAAATAGTGGTTAGTTTATGGGGTTTCGAATTTTTGATAGCTCTGGTTAGCAGATGCAGAATTTTTGCCTTATAGCTACATTATACGCATTGGAGCTAAAGGTAAGGAAACACTATCTTCAATCAACCACTGCAAGCTTTTTTGAAATTTAACATAAAGCCAAACTGAATTATATGGATCAAATTAATCCTTGATGGAGGACTTGAGGGCGAGATCCTAGATAAGAAGATAAACCTTACTCTCTCTTCAAGTCTGTTGAGGAGCTCAAGAAAGCAGCAACAAAAATTAACCAGTGAAAGATACCAGTTGATAGTGTTTCTTATAAATTATTATATATCTCGACTTGGATTTCACAAATGTCCTAAACTTGAAGCATAAACTCTACAGGAAATAGAACAAAAGAAAGGTTGGCCTTTAATACGTACTGAAAAAATATCACTTTAAGCTGGGAAGCTAAATGACAGACTAAATTAATGATGGCAGAGCTTCCATGTACAGATAAAGATGGACTATTTTGGAAGGTCATGTTTGGTATGTTCCTTTTAAAGTTTCAACGGAAGTCTATCCATTGTTCTTTCATTTGATTTTGATCGTCGATATGTGTCATAATAAGTTGACTTACATAAACCTTAACACCAATCTTGGATTGTGTTAAGTATAAAATAGACCTAACAAGCTAACAGTGTAAAGTTTTTGCAAACTAGCTTGCATTAGTGTAATGTTGCATACGTGTTGTTCCCTTTTGAATTAATGAAAGTTGGAATTACCTTATTTGTCTAGCTAATTGGTGATTTTCAGGTATCTCCTGTGAAGGATTGTAAAGAATAGAATGGATATCATCAGTTCATCACTACATCAGTTAATTTACCATCAGGAAAAGATGTGCTGTTACAGATTTTTTTGGAACCAATTAATTATCCGACTCACTGGTTAAGATGTTGGTCCCTTCTCATGATGCTCAAACTAAGCTCATGAGCAAAAAAAAAAAAAACATTTACTTTCTTGGCTTGAGATTTCGAGATATAGGTCAGTGAAGAGCAGTGTAGTTTAACTATAAAAAAGATGAAAGAAAGATATATGCTTCTTCCAACATTTGAAAGTTCAATAATCATTCACCTATCTGCAGTTTGCGTACTTGGAAGTGAGTGAGAGCTTCTGTGGGTCATAAATCTCATATGCAATATCATCAGTATTCATATATAGTCTACTGGAATGTTATATATGATCATTCTTTTTCTGCTTCTGGAGCTATAAGCAAATTAAGTTGCCAAATGAAGTTTTTTTTTTCTTTGAATCAAGCCTCGCAAATGCGAGGAAAACAATTTGTTAAAAATAAAGGGAGATACAAGCAGGAGGAGATGATATATCCTACACCGTCTAGAAATAAATTAAATACTAATGATGAGGAAGGACAGTCAATAACCCGCCTTCCAAAACATAAGAAATCATCTAAAACGAAAACTAGAAAGACCAAATTTGTCTCTAAAGCAAAATTGATTAGTGAAGCTTGGAGATGAATCAAACCATGCAAGTAAAGCCTGTACCTGAAGCACCAAAATTGGCCAATGCATCAGCCACTTAGGCTCCGTTTGGGATTGCTTCACTTTAAAAAAAAATCAGCTTTTGTTCAAAATTTTAGATTTTATTGTGTTTGGTAAATAAATAAAAAACAGCTTTAATTGGAAGTTATAGGTCACTGGCAACATATTTTAGAAGCAGCCCAGAGGTTGCTTTTAGAAGTTGTTGTAGATCAAAACACACTCTGCAGTTGTTTTATGTACTGACAACACTTTTAAAAATATTATTTACCAAACACGAAACTGTTTTAATTCACAGCTGATTATTCTCACAACACAGCAGCATCAGTTTTTGTTAAAAGTCACAACAATCCCTGAATCCCAAACTAGCCCTTAGTTCCCTTCAAGAAAGATATGCGAACAACGAAATTGCATCATTGAAATTCGATGCACACAATTCTTCCATGCCACTTGTAATTGCCAAGGTACCATTTGGGGAGAGTGAAGAAAATTTAGAATTAGAGACGAGTCAACTTCAAGCCAAATGTGCTTCCAATCTCGAACCCAAGCAAGAACGATTGTCTTGATCACTGTCATAACCTCAGCAGCAATGGAACTTGGAATGTCAGGGATGATGTAAAAGCACCGAAAACCTCCCCACGAAAATCTTGAAAAACTCCACCATAACCTGAACGATCCTCCCCTTGGTTCCAAGCACCATCCGTGTTAATTTGAACCAACTAATAATGGGTGGATGCCAATTCAACTTGTAAATTTTTGGAGCATGACGTGGCCTACAAGTAGCACCAAACCTCTTCAAGACATAAAGCTCCTGTATGTTGTTAAACATATGTCCAGTAGCTATGCGACTAGACGCATGAACATGGTCATTAATTAACCTGCAAGGCATAGCAACATCTGGAGTGATGCCATTATATCTCACCTTATTCCTTGTTTGCCAAATAAACCAAAGAGAGGCATAGAAACAAGCAACCCATAATTCTCTCAATTGGGGGCTACGACCAACCATCAAACCCAATGCAAATAGCTCATATAATGAATTAGGAATGAGACCCAACTCAAATTTTTCCAACATATATATAAGACCATATAGACCTTGCATATGGGCAGAGAAGAAATACGTGCTCTTTGGACTCCTTTTGTTGTCGACATAATAGACACACTGAGCACAAAGAGACACCACGTCGTTGTAAAAAATCTTCAGTTAGCACCCTTCCCTTCAATACCTTCCAAACTAATATTGACATACGAGGTGCCACATATTTACACCAAACCAAGCTAGCTAATCATAAGAGGAAATGAAGTTTATGGTCATGAAAATTGTAGAAAAGAATGCAAGGACCCTTATGTTATGAAATTGGAGTTCAGGCATTAAATTTGTGATTGGTTGGACCGAAAGAAAAGATCTTTTTGTAGATGACTCTCAGGTATTCATATTGTGCAGAACTGTGCAGATACAAAATTGCAATTAAATCTTCTTGTTGTTTGGCACTGATCCTTATAGTTCTCTGGTCTCATCGTCTGACAAGCATTAATTCAATGCTGTCTCGGCAAAGTTGCTGAAGCATTTGGGAATGATCTCACTTACGGTTCAAGGCTAGGTCTGATCGAAGACTCTGAATCCATGTACCCAAAGTTACCTCTGGCAGCAGTGGTGGTGACATAAGTGTTGATTAAAAGAGGACCTGTTCTTCACAAGCCAGGATCTAACACCTTTCATCTAAGAGTAAGTTCACCCGTTGGGTCACCAGGGCAGGAAACTATTCACTGCCACTGGATCTTTGCTTCCACCCGTTGGGTCAGGGTCACCAGTCAGTTACTGTTCATCAAATATTTTATTAATTTTTTTTGAAAATGAGAAATGTATGATGTAAATAAATAGTATTGATAAACAATTTGAAAATGCAACCAAAGAAAATTTTATTGGTAGACAAATTATATGTCCACCGACACTTTTTTTTTTTTTTTTGTTTAACTCCACCGACACTTTTATCACATATACCCACCGACAAAGTTTTTGAAAAGTGTGAAATTTTTTTTAACTCCACCGACACTTTTATCACATGCACACCACCGACAAATTTTTTGAAATGAATGAGTGATAACCCACCGACACTTTTATGTGTGAAAAAATTCAATAAATAGACATGATGTTTTCACTACATACACACACCATCCGAGCTTAACAAACCTTCACCCTTTTCATATCTCTAGCATTACATATTTCCTAAATTTCTCTCGTTGCAATGAACAATTTGTGGGATCAAATTCGACAGTCTCAAGATGAAGATGATGAAGAGATGATGGCCACCAACGCCATTGTCATTGCTGCTGTAGCAGAAGAATCTGGAAACCAACACCGAGGGCGCGGTTCTCATCCGGGTCATGCACCAAATGAGGAACGACTTAGAGAAGAAAGGGGCAAAGGTATGTTGGCCGACTACTTTGTCGACCGGACAGTGTTCAAAGATCCGGTGTTCCGAACACGTTACAGGATGAGTCTCAATCTCTTCAAGCGTATATCTACTGACCTTTGCCAGTATGATCGTGTCACGCGCCGAATTTTGAATAAAGATATTCGAATCCGAAACGCGAAAACATAACAATAACAAGAAAACACACATAGAAAATTTTTCATTTAAACTAAGCAACAAACAAACTAAACTCACAATGTCAATACCGACTCGTTCTTTAGAGTCACATATTACATTACAATAGTTTACAAATTAAACTAAATATCAATTCAACGTGTAACCACTCTCATCAACTCACTACACAGCGGAAGACTACAAGTATAAGCGTCCTTCTACACCACGTGACGGAAAGTCCACCTCAGCTTCGATAACGATCACCCGATATTCTAACCTGCACAATAACCCCTACACCATAGAATAGTGCACCGGGAATGTAAACAACAAACCCGGTAAGCCTTTCAGCCCGTATGAGTAAACTCAAATAAAATGACTCACGTCACTCATGCTTATAATTTCTCAATTCGTGAGATAATTAAAGCAACAATATTTAATTAACACAACAAAAACATCAAATTCAAATTAATCAATATCATGCTCAATAATTTCAACCCAACTAAAACCCACATGCTCTGACTCTCAATTCATTTTATCTCACTTCCCACAATCTCCAATTATACAAATAACTCCCAATATTTTAAACATTTTACGTCCCCACAATCTATCAGATCACCATTCCTTTGCCTCAACGGTACAACCAGGAAAACATACTCATTTCCCCCAACATGACGTGGTTGCCAAAATCATGCCACCCCAACTCATTTTCCAATCACTACAGATCACAACCCACAACTATACCCACAATAAGAATTAAGCAAAATCAGTAATCCCTGCATAGAAACTTAGTTCAGGAGATCACATGAAAACAAACAAAAGAATTCATAGTAATCCCTGCATAGAACTTAGTTCAGGAGATTACTTAAAAATCAAACAAAGAAACCATAGTAATCCCTGCATATAGTTTAGTTCAGGAGATTACATTAAAACAAACAATACAAAAGGCAGTAATCCCTGCATATAACTTAGTTCAGGAGATTACATAAAAACAAACAATTCAAATAAAACCAAAATCAACTCCACACTCTAGAAAGAACTCAAGTCCCTCAATGGACAATAAAGGAAAGAATCCACCCGAACTCACTTTTAAAAACATGTACCCTTGAGTGCCATAACACAAAGTTATCCCCCAAGAAGTACAACTGCAGACAGCATATACCCTTGAGTGCCATAACACAAGTTATCCCCCAAGAAGTACAATTGCAGACAACATGTACCCTTGAGTGCCATAACACAAAGTTATCCCCCAAGAAGTACAACTGCAAGCATCCGATATCATTACACCCAGGTTTACCACTGTAACCTTCGGACTTCAGACCTTTCGGCCCTCAGAACATAACCCAGGTTTACCATTGTAACCTTCGGACTTCGGACCACTTGGCCCTCAGAACAATACCCAGGTTACCACTGTAACCTTCGGACTTCAGACCTTTCGGCCCTCAGAACATAACCCAGGTTTACCACTGTAACCTTCGGACTTCGGACCACTTGGCCCTCAGAACAATACCCAGGTTACCACTGTAACCTTCGGACTTCGGACCACCTGGCCCTCAGAACAATACCCAGGTTTACCACTGTAACCTTCGGACTTCGGATCGACCACTTGGCCCTCAGAACAATACCCAGGTTACCACTGTAACCTTCCGACTCACAATTGTCACATCACAACTCAAAATCACTCTTTCAACAATATAAATCATCAAAAGTCTACATTTCAAATGCCACACCTTCCAGATATATATATTCCACGTAAATATATATATATATACGTAGTCATTCACGCAGGAATGACCACTAATATCAACAATAGTTTTATAAATTATTCCTCTCGAAAATCATTTTATATCAAAACCATGTTTTAACTTACCCATGAACCGTTGTCGATCAAGTTCATATATTTTAAAACAAATAATTTATTTTGATAAATATGATTTTGCATGCTAACAATTAAATCTACTAAATTAAACATAACCAATTTATCGACCGAAACACCGTGAGATTTACTCACCTCCAAATCCTGCTGCGTCTTCACACAAACCAAGACAAGCACAAAATCACAATCACAACCGTCCGTCCAAAACAAATCCGTCCATCACCTAATCAAATACGGTCTCAACTCAGCAATTGATTCATAAAACACATTGAAACGACGATCCAACGGTTGGATCCTCACAGATCGCCCTTGGGATCATCCTATCAAAATTATACGAAGATCCAACGGTCGGATCCTCGCGGATTGCAAACCAAAGATAATACGTAAAACCGAAACCCTAGCATGCATCAACTTTCTCCAAAATAACCTTATAATATATCAAAACGACCGTATCGACGCGTAGATGCATAAATTGAAAACATAACACAAAAACAAGGCTAGACGCGCCACCACGCGCCGCCACAAGCGGTGGTTCAGATTGTGGTCAACCACGGCGGTCAACGCTGGATCAACCACCTCCGATGCCAAAGTCACCAACTACAAACATGGTCAAAATGAAGAGGTGAGCCACTTTCATACCTGGAGCAAAGTGAGATTCGGTCTAGATCGCCCTAGATCAAGCTTGGAAGTTGGATTAATCTCGTGCGTCTGATCAGATTCCAGATCGAATCAGAACCATAGAAAAAGTCAAACCTTGATCTAGCGCTCTACACCCCAAATCGTGATGCAAGGAGGATATGAGGATGATCAGGAGGAGGAGGACAACCCAAAATTGAGGAGGATCGGCCCGTGCAACGCCGAGATCCGATCGGGTCGGTTTCGCTTGGCTGGGCGTCTTCGATCCGGGTCTGGGGGCAACGGCTCGGCAAAGCGACGGCAGAGGGCGGCTGGGCGTGAAGCGACGAGCACGGTGAGGGCAAGGTCATGGCCGGAGGACGCCGGAGCAGAGAGAAAACGCCGGGTCGGGTCGATCGGAACCCGAGGGTTCTGAGGAGAGAGAACGGAGAGAATCTGGGGAGGAAAATATAATTTCCGAAACTTTTGAGATTTATGAAAATATCTCAGATTTTTCCATATTTATAGAAAAATCCCAAAACTTCAATCCTCCATAACTTCTTCATACGAACTCCGATTTTCGCGTTCCACATGTCCACGAACTCGTATCGACGCGCTCTACGACTTTCGTGAAGGAAGTTTTCTGAGAAACCCAACGTATAAAAAGTCAACCATTGCCACCCCCCTAAAACCATATTCTTCGACTGATAATTCGTCCGAAACACTTCCGCTCCATTCACGAGCCACGAAATCGTACAAACGAACACTTTACTAATCCCAGAAAACATTTAGGAATTAATAACAAATTTCTGAGGTCTTACAGATCGTTACTTTGTTCAAAGGTCAGATGCTACCGGCAAAGTCGAACTGCTTCCGGAGCAGAAGATGACAGCTGCCTTGCAAATGCTTGCTTACGGTGCAGGGGCAGATCAATGTGCTGAGTATTGTCGGATGGCGAAATCCACCTCCGTCGCAGCCCTTCAGCACTTTACACGAGGAATTGTTGATCTTTACTCAGCAGAATACCTCCGCACTCCTACTGCAGCCGACCTCAGACGACTTCTTGCCAAAGCTGAGAGGAGAGGTTTTCCAGGAATGATTGGGAGCATCGACTGTATGCATTGGCAATGGAAGAATTGTCCGACAGGTTGGGCTGGAGAATATAGTGGTAGGAAACAGATCCCCACTATCATCTTGGAAGCAGTCGCATCTTACGACACCTGGATTTGGCACGCATTCTTTGGAATGCCCGGGGCATGCAACGACCTGAACGTCTTGGCAAAGTCTCCGTTGTTTGATGAGCTTACTGCCGGTAGAGCACCTCTGATCCAATTCCAAGCTAACAACAGAGCTCACAGTTTAGGGTACTATCTCGCCGACGGTATTTATCCTCGATGGGCGACTTTCTTGAAAACTGTTCGAAATCCTACACGCCCCAAGGAAATCGAGTTTGCAAAGGCTCAAGAGGGGTATAGGAAGGATGTAGAAAGATGTTTTGGTATATTACAGTCACGGTTTGGTATTGTTAGAGGAGTTGCTCGTGGGTGGCATAAAGAGGACCTTCGATACATTATGTTGACGTGTATTATATTACACAACATGATTGTCGAAAATGAACGACCTGAAGATAGCGATGATGAGTTGGAGTCCGATGATGATGAGGATAACAATATGTGGCCCATGATTGCTGAGGTATGGGAGGGACCAACCGGTAGAGACTTTGATCTTGTTGGTAGAGATGCTCATCATATGAACGGATTCATGGACCGCTACCAACAAATTAGATCTGAGCACATGCAGTCACTCCAACCTTCAGGAAGACCTCATTCAACACTTTTGGGAATTTCAAGGCAATAAGAGTATCTAGATCTGCTATTTGTGTGTGTTTTCTATTAGTTTTTATGTTTTTAATTATGTTTGTGTGGTTTCTACTTTAGTTTTTATGTTTTTAATTATGTTTGTGTGGTTTCATTTAGCTTTTCATTTGTAAGGGTATTATTCAAATAAATTTTCATTTCATCAATCTAATATTACATAAGTGAAAAACCAAGCATTGGAATCATAACAATACAATTATTTAAAATATATAACTCCCTAATTTTCCTAATCCTCATCTGCATTAGGAATCCAATTTGTGTTTGTGGGGTCATCCATATGGTTGGGGTTGGTGGATTCACCCGAAGAGAAAGGTGGGGAAGGGACACCACCGGTGAATGGTGGTTGTGGGAAGCCACCGGGGAAAGGAGATTGTGGATAATACCCACCGGGGAATGGTGGTTGTGGATAGCCACCGGGGAAAGGAGGTTGTGGATAGCCACCGACAAAAGGAGGTTGTGGATAATATCCACCGGTGAATGGTGGTTGTGGGAAGCCAGATCCACGGGTTGCATCTTCAGCTTCTTTCTCCGCAATTTTTTTTTGTTTTCTTTGCCAGTAATTCTTTTTGGTTGGCATCATCTTACTTGTGTCCATCTCCATAATACACTCTTCCCTCTCTTGATTTTTGAATTCCCTCTCTTGAATATCCAATTGCAAGCGTATATAATCTCGTTGTTGTTGGTCACGGAGATGTCGAGCATATTCCTCATCACGTTTCTCCTTGGCAGACAACATTGATGTTTGGTTGGTTACTATAGTCTCCACAGCGGCTGTCAGAGGACTGGAATCATTAGATGCTTTCTTTCCTTTCCGAAGAGCTTCTTTGACAGCCTTCTTTCCTTGAGGCCTCACCGAAGGATTGGGAGTTTGCATCGACGTTTACCTCATCTGCATCTATGTCCAACTGGACATGAGAATCAGGAACGGATTGTTGTGTGTGCATCCGTTCAGTTCCTCCCCTGGAGGTTCCTCTAGCCGAAGAGGAATGGTTTGGAATGTCATCAAATTGTTGAAACCCCTTAACAATCTCGTAACATTCTAAACTAATGAAATCACCTTTTTTTGGCTTTCCTTTCAATTTGGTCATTGCAGCTCTCCACAAATCTTGTGTTTGACGTAGCTATTTAATTTAAACAAAAAAGTATAAATCTATTAGTACAAATATTAACGAGGTACAATGTATCAATTATTTAAATATAAGGTGAGTATAATGTATAATTTAAATAAAATGAAGTCTAAAGTATGATTATGAAGTACTAATTTGAATTAATTTTCAACTAAATTTTAATATATCAACTAATAATTTAAAGTATAATTATCAACAAAATATTTCAACTAATAATTTAAAGTAAGATGTATCAACTAATTAAATTTTAATATACACTAAAAGAATCATAAAAATTAATATTCGTGTTACACTACAAATTCATACCTCATCAATCATATTCGCACCACTCTTGTACCAACTTTTCGCTTGCCTTAACGCACAATGTCAAGCATAAAGTTCGACTTTCAAGGTTTTCCACCTCCCTTGAAAAGCTTGCAATGATCGGACATATCCATCCCAATGTTCGGCATAGTGTTGGCGTACCTCTATCCATAGATCATCTTTTCTTCGTTCCGTACCCTTTGCCGGATCTTGGCTAACAGCCCTCCAAGACTTGCACAATTGAATGTCTTCAATAGTCTGCCAACGTGTCCCGTTAATACTTGGATCTCCTACGGTAACGACAATCGTATTGCCTCGTACACTCATATTGGAATCAAAAAATTGTAGAGTATGAAAGCTATGAGGAGAAGGAACAAAAAATTTTGAGGAAGAAAGATGATTTTTTTGGTGTAAGAAGTAAAATAGGAGGTGAGGTATTTATAGGAAATTGTGATTATATTTTTTTTGTTACCGTTGAAATCTAACGGTTATTATTATTATTTTTTTTTTAAAACCTCTTGTACCAGATTTATAGCCGTCAGATCCCTTTAATTATCAAAATCAACGGTCCAGATCTGTAGACCGTTGCATTCAAACTGAAAAGTAGCCCAACGGCTACACGCCACGTCGCACCCCCACGCCACTAGACGACAAAATCGTGGCGCCCAACGCGCCTGCTGTCCTGTCGCCGCTAGAAGACAAGCGGTTGGGCTTCACGTCTTCGGCTACGCACGTCTCCCCTCTTCTCTTCTTCTTGGGTCAGCCTGGCAGCCTGGGTCACGGGCTCAGTCACCATGGTGTCCGAGATGGTGCCCTGGGCCTCCCTCTGTAGTCTTGCCCCAGATCCGGTGGAAGGATGAACAGTCCGAAAATCCTCCCCCCAGCCTCCTTTTGACGTGGTGTCCGGGCAAGAACAAGCCCGGTGAACTTGCTCTAAGAAAATGTTAGTCTTCTTAATTAACATATTTGTAGATGAAAAATGGTTTGCAGTTAAACTAAGGTGTCAGACTTTGGCCTGTGCCGAACAGGCTAGGGTCCTACTTCTAACACTCATGTAGTCATTTCACTACTGCTGCACAAGCTCGCTCAATCCTCTTCACAACGGCATAAAAAGACGTCAAAATACCAGAACATCGATCGAGGACTCATGAGTGATATTCAAGGTTGGGAATTGTATCTCTTAAATTAAGAATTAAGAGAAGTCATCACTCATCAGAGTAAATGAAGATGGGATTCGATCTAATACGTACATCTGTTGATGTCATAATTTGGTTCGACAAATACTTTTGACTTTTCAACCTATTCCACGTGGTACGCGTTGAAATGTCAAAAAGTCCACGTAGAACTCTGACATTTCAATGCACTTAAACCTTTCATCGAGAAAGAAAAGATAACCATAAGATGGAAATAATCATGACTAGTGAGATGCCTCACTTTGGTACTCCAAGTCTTCAACCTTGGATCTCCACATCTTAAGTCTTGGACGGTCACCATGTGATTGACTCACCATCTTGGATGGCAAGGAAAAAGCATATCACGACCTCACTACTAGAATAGCACAGTCCAAAGGAACCAAGAGTCTCAACCCCCAAGACCATGAGTTCGACCCCCTAGCTTAGAAGCCTCGACCTCTAAGGATCATGACCACGAGCTCCAAGGCTAAAGCCTCGACTTCCAAGCTCACGCACATGTAATCGTCATGAAGAGACATGGAGCACCAATCAAAGCATAATCAAACCAACCATGCCACGTGTCAAGTTCCGACATAAGGCATGGCCTAAGAGTAATTCCAGGAAAAGGGAAGCTTGGATAGGCGACACCTGTCTCTGGCCCTTCACCAACCATATCGGACCACATGGTGGTGACACCTGTCACCAACTCTGTCAAAGCCATCCCTTGGAGTGTCAGAAAGCAGAAAGTATGGGCTGACACCCCGATTTTAGGGAAGAACCCATACTTTGTCCTTTCCATCTCAACCAACCTTCTCCTATAAATACCCAGCCTTCAGAAGGCTGAAGGGAGGACTTCAACTCTCTCTTTTCTCCCAAAGCTATGCCAAAGTGCATAGTCCTTTCCATAGAACTCCGCCAACTCAAGGAGTTGGAGGCCCAGCATTAAGTGAAGGAAGTCCGAGACGAGACTATCAGTTTCACCCAACAAGGAGCTTGGTAGCCCAACATCAGGTGAAGGAAGTCCGAGACTTCACCCAACAAGGAGCTTAGAGGCCCAGCATTAGGTGAAGGAAGTCCGAGACGAGACTATCGGTTTCACCCAACAAGGTAGCCTGGAGGCCCAGCATCAGGTGAAAGAAGTCCGAGACGAGACTATCAGTTTCACCCAACAAGGAGCTTGGTGGCCCAGCATCAGGTGAAGGAAGTCCGAGACGAGACTATCAGTTTCACCCAACAAGGAGCTTGGTGGCCCAGCATCAGGTGAAGGAAGTCCGAGACGAGACAATCAGTTTCACCCAACAAGGAGCTTGGAGGCTCAGCATCAGGTGAAGGAAGTCCGAGGCGAGGCTATCAGTTTCACCCAACAAGGAGCTTGGAGGCCCAGCATCAGGTGAAGGAAGCCCGACGTGAGGCTATCAGTTTCACCCATGAAAGGAGCTTGGAAGCCCAACATCAGGTGGAGGAAGCCCGAGGCAAGCCTATCAGTTTCACCCAAGAAAGGAGCTTGGAAGCCCAACATCAGGTGGAGGAATCCCGAGGCCACTCTGTATCACTTTCACCCAACACGGGAGCTTGGAAGCCCAAGACCAGGCACAAGACCACCGAAGCCATACCTTCAGTCACAAGAGGTGGACGACCAAGGCCACACATATAATCAAACTAATCGAAGGAAGAGATATGCCCACTTCAAGAAAGCAACCCCACTACTTTATACTTGGATTTCAACGGAACTTCCGTTGACTCGTTGATGCTGAAATCGGCACCAACAACATCCACAGAAAAGTACCTATTTATACAAGATTAGAGGCCTAACAGAACCACACTAGCTAGGATTTACACAACTGGCGCCGTTGATTTCTTCTCTTGTGAGAATGCCGACTTTTCTGCAGGTAATGGCCATTGATTTAACAGTTTCTGCCGGACCACCGCAGTCTGCACTCAACATTTTATACGAATATGAATCCAAACAATAGATGTCAGATAATTCATATCAGACGATCTGTCACATATTCATAAAGTTTTCTACTATAATAATTATACGTATTCGATCTTGTATAACTGTATATATAGTTGCAACGACCCATTGTTGATTCTCTTCCCAATAAAGCGTTTTTCAAGGCATTTATACGACAGCTTCACTTATAGTAGTAATATCTTTCAGGATACCATCAGGGTTTAATCTTGCAGTACTTAGAGTTTGACAAATCAGAAATGATTAGAGGAGCCTAAAACGAAGAGTCTAACAAACATGAAGAATTTATTTCATTCTACTTTGTAACATTCACACCTCGAATTCGATTTTAGGTGTTTAAAACCTACCAACAGCGAATGGCATTGGTTCAGTACCATTATATATGCTAAGGACGAATAGACAAACCAATTCCCACAAATCCACAATCTTGATTGACGTAAACCAGAGGGCACCTGGACTAAATTTTTTCGCTGCGGTTTTAAGTTTTTGCTAGATGTAAACTGAAGTCAGTTTTCCTTGATGAGTCACAGTCAGTATGTACGTTATATTGTTCTTTATACGTATTTATTTGGTAATTGTTCATGGTTGCTAAATAAGATGTTGCGTCGACGAAACGTTGCGACACCAAAGAAGAAACACGAGTGCATTGTCCAGAAACTTATATAATGAATGTTCTTTGTTTTACTCTATTAACACCAATTACCAACAGAAATTCTATCTAGCGCTAACCTTGTCCAGAAACTAATTAACCGTTGGTTAATGTTTGAGCCCTTTGTTTATCATGCATGCAGGATGACGTTCAATTAATCCAGGTGTATGTGCTCCTCTAGCTAGGTCTTTCCAAAGAGGCAATTAAAGAGCAATTTTTTTTTTGTTTGGTTCAATAAAATATATCGGGGCATTTCGAGAATCGTATAGATGATCAATAGTTACTAATTAGTAATTACAGTAAAACTAACTTTGAAGTGTTAAGTATGAAGTTATTGATCCCAATGGGCAAGTAAATTTCTTGAGGACTATCAGCAGCTTCATGTACATGGAAGTGCGCGCGAAAGTTATAGGAGGGAGAAGACAAAATGGCAGAACCCTCATAATGGGCGTTTGAAGGTGAATGTCGATGGTAGTTATCGGGCTGATTATGGTGATAGTGGAGTGGGAGTTGTGATACGTGATGAAGATAGTCTGTGCCTGGCAACTTTGACACGATATTTCCCACATGCTTCATCTGTTTTACACATGGAGGCTGAAACATGTAGGGCTGGACTATTATTGGCAATCCATAAGGACATGACCACTATTGACTTTGAGAGTGATTGCTCCCTTGTTGTTACTGCTCTACAACGTGATGTGGAAGATAGATATGAAATTGGGCGTATTATCGAAGATTATAAGTTATATTTGACATCTTTACACTCTATTTAGGCTAGACACATTTTCCGTGAAGCAAATAGTATTGCCAACAGGTTAGCGCACCTTGCTAGTTTTAATTATATTTCTGATGTATGGTTAGATGATGATCCAGTTATTATTCTCTATGAGGACTCTCTTGTAGTGACTCTCGAGGTCAAGACTTTATGTCCCTCTCAACTAGTGGCAGAACCAATGAAGGACGAGTGAGGGCCACTGCCCCCAGTAAAATATTGAATTTTGTTAGAGAAAAATTCAGGTACCCTCCCCAAATTGTTCTGCCAAGGCCAATTTGATACCCGAACTCTCAAAAGTATCAGTGTGATACCTAAAGACATATTTTGACATCAATGTGATACTTCCGTCAAAAATTCCTAACGGCTTCGTCTATTTGCTAACGTGGCAAGCACGTGGAGACAAAAAAAAGAAGTTAAATGACCAACTTACCCTTTTTTTTGTTATTATTATTTTTTTTTCTCTTCATTTCTTCTTCTTCTGGGATTTTGTTCTTGCCAAACCGCCGCAACCTCCGAAGCAAGCTCCGCCGCCACATTTCCTTACTTACCTGATAACGTTATCAGCCACCAACCACCCACACCAAAATGAATTCCGATTTCGGCCTCGAATGCGAGCTCGGCCCCGACGACAGTTACCACCCCCAACATTAAGAATCTCACATTACATGCAGATGCAGCAATTTGACAACTTCTAACCCAATTCAAATTGAGAAAACAAGAACAAACAATGTCTAAAAACAAGAACAAACAATTCAACTACTAATCCAAAATTTCAATCTCTCATCTCCACTACCAAAATTGGAATCCCACCTGAAAACTTTCAGAGTCAATATGAGAGGCAGCCGGCGACCCAAGCCGTTGATGAACCTAAGGCCACCACCACCATCAAGGCCGCTCGACCACTTCCGCCACCGCGACTCCGATGCTAGCTTTGCCAGCAGCCGCCCATAACCCTCGTCGCATTCTCTAGCGTCAACGGCGCATTCCAGCGACTCTCATCCTCTCTGATCGCTCTCGTGATTGCCGAATCAGAACTTCCTCCAATCTCTTCTTCTTTTTCGCTGCTACCGCCATTATCACCCTCGACGTCGTCGTTAATCTGAGTGACGACACTGCCCTCTGTGCCTGGTTCCCAATTCGCCGTTGGGGAGCTGTTTGAACCTATATTTGGCAAGGCCCATGTAGCAGATAGGTGGGCCTGACCCGCAAGGCCTAATGAATAACCGCGGCCAATTAGCCGCGACACATTAAATGTTTATTGTCAAATTTATGATCAAATGAATTTATGACCACGGCAGAGAGCCGTTATTAAATCGGGAGAGATCAAATGAATCACAAGGAGTAATGAATGACCGCGGACTCACAAGTCGTAATGAATGACCGCGGCTAATTAGCCAATTAGCCGCGGCACATCAAAGAGGTTGATTGTCAGGAGAAACGTTACCAAAGCTTGGGGCAATTAACTTGAATGAGCATCAGGAGGTGTTATTGCCAATCATCAGTTACAAGACCTGATTGATTTCTCATGAAAGAATCAATCATTGATAACGTCAAAAATATCACAAACATGAATACGGTTCTATTTGTAATCAATACGGTCTTAGTTGTAAAGGCTAACATTGCTTCTTTTCCTTGATTCAGTAGTTTAGCTTCACTATAAAAAGGACCATAGGATTCATTGTTAGAAGTCCTCGACCAAACACTCTACACGATTATTCAAATTTTATCTCAATACATTTCAACATTTCAGCAACACTTATCAATCTTTACGTGTTTATCTTATCGCTTTCTTTTCCAGTATTTATCTCTCCTGCACTTTATATTGTTGCTCTTTACATTCATGCAATTTATCTTTTCGTTGTGACTGGGCCGCGTGTCACCGGGCTGAGGGCTTCTTTGGCTTACACATGTCATTCTGGAGTGGTGACGTGTGCGCGGGCGTGCCAACTCGCGGCCGGTAGGCCAAGTGAGGTTTTGTTTTAGATTGTAGATCTTGCGCCGATCTGACTCCTGATCAGTTGATTGTGGGCCGAGGAAGGATCGATCTCGGCCGTGAGGTTCTCTCTGCCTTGAATGCAAGGACTTTAGCACAGATCGGCCTTATCTAGTCGTAGTGCTGTGTAACTCGGTGATTGAGGTGAAAGTGAAGTGATGATGATTCTTTTTGTGATTTTGTATTTTGTATAAAGTAAATAACGTAAAGTAAACAACAGAAAATAAAAGTGCAGCAAATGAAGATAACCAACAAGAATGTAAACCGTGGGAAATAAAGTGCATACAAAGTAAACAACGAAAAGATAAATTGCATGAATGTAAAGAGCAACAATATAAAGTGGCAGGAGAGATAAATACCGGAAAAGAAAGCGATAAGATAAACACGTAAAGATTGATAAGTGTTGCTGAAATGTTGAAATGTATTGAGATAAAATTTGAATAATCGCGTAGAGCGTTTGGTTGAGGACCTCTAACAATGAATCCTATGGTCCTTTTTATAGTGAAGCAAAACTACTGAATGAAGGAAAAGAAGCAATCTCAGCCTTTACAGCTAAGACTGCATTGATTACAAATAGAACAGTATTCATGTTTGTGATATTTTTGACGTTATCAATGATTGATTCTTTCATGAGCAATCAATCAGGTCTTGTAACTGATGATTGGCAATTACACCTCCTGATGCTCATTCAAGTTAATTGCCCCAAACTTTGGTAACGTTTCTCCTGACAATCAACCTCTTTGATTACAATTAGCCGCGGTCATTCATTACGACTTGTGGGTCCGCGGTCATTCAGTACGCTTTGTGATTCATTTGATCTCTCTCGATTTAATAACAGCTCTCTGCACACGTTATCTTCGGTCATAAATTTGACAATAAACATTTAATGTGCCGCGGGCAATTAGCCGCGGTCATTCATTAGGCCTTGCGGGCCGAGCCCACGTATCTGCCACGTGAGCCTTGCTAAATATTGGTTCAAACAGAGCCCCCCTAGTCCTTTGAGCTTCGGCATAGATGCCGAGTGGTTAAGGGACTAAAAGATTATTTCTAGAAAATTCTCTTGCCAAGGCACACACTCTATTATAAGCGTTGCTGACATTCATCATGTCGCGGCTATTCAAGCATTTAACTGCGATCCTAAGCCAAATTTCTTGCAGGCCCTACCCACCTCTATGTGCCATGTGGGCATTGCTAATTTTAGGTTTAAACAGAGCCCCCCTAGTCCCTTGAGCTTCGGCATAGACGCAGAATGGTTAAGGGACTAAAAAACTATTTCCAAAAAACTCACTTGGCAAGGAACACTCTATAAGCGTTGCTGACATTCCTCATGCCGCAGTCACTCACCGTGATTCTTCGTTATGTCGCGGCTATTCAATCGTTCAACCGCGGTTCTATGCCAAATTCGTTGTGGGCCCTACCCACCTTTCTTCCATGTAAGGCTTGCCAAATTTGGATTCAAATAGAGCCCGCCCTATTCCCTTGAGCTTCGGCATAGATGCCGAGTGGTGAAAAGGCTAAAGGATAATATTACAGGCTTAATTGGCAAGGTACACTCGATACGCTTCTTGCCTAATGTTGCTGACATCTATCAATATTTGGCATGTTTCTAAGCTCATTACTCCATGGCCATTTAACCATGGTTCAATTCAAACACGGTCTTTTGTTATGTCGTGGCCATACATCTGCTGTTATTTGCTAGCCGTGGTTCTTCGCTTGCTACGACCATTTAATTGCGGCCCTTCGCCAGCCGAGGTCGTTCAACCCTAGCCTTCTTCAGCCGCGGCTCTTCACTAGCTGCGGTCATTCAACTGTTCAACGGTTCAACCACAGTCCTTCGCTCCTCATGCTTCTTTTGTATCGCTTGATCCTGTCCCACCATTTCCAATCTTCTGGCCAAGGCAAGTTCTCGTTGCTGCCGGCGTTTCTGGGTTTTGGATAAAGGCTCAATGCAGTGATCTCTAGACACTCTACCGTACCACCTGTTATCATGGGTGATCGGAGGTTTGTATGTCTGTGGCCTTCTTTCATCATATCCTCGGGTGCCTCCATTGCTCTGAGTGGAATTCATGTTGACCCAACTAGTGCGGCTAGTTTGGTTGTACCCAACTAGAGACTTTCCCTTCTCTCGATCAGTCTGGACATGCTTCGTTGGAGAACTTTCCCTCTTGCTGCTGTCATAAGGGGGATTATCATAATAAAGCCTCCTACAGACGGACTTTGGCTCAAGCTTTGCGGCTACTGGTCTCTTTCTTTTAGCATGCTCTTCTCCACGTCTCCTATAATAACTTGGTTTTGTGGTAGAAGATATTTTCTGACCGCATTGCGCTTGTGACTGAGTCCTTTGACTATTTGCTCACAATTAACTTGGCTCTGTGGTATAATAACTTGGTTCTGTGGTGCATTAACTGTTTGCTCACAATTATCATACGGCTCGTTGACCTGCCCATAACCATGTTGGCTATCAAAGCCATTTCGGTGATCAAAGCCATATTGAGGTAGTATTGTGGGATTTTGTTGATCCCAATATGCATGGCAGTTTAAATTAACAAAACTATGGTACGCATCGTGGTTATATCTGCCATCAAAATCATACAATTGATTTTGGCCATATTGGCCACTGTAATCATTTATTGAAAGAGAGCCAGGTAAATTCGGCTCATGATAACTCATTAGTGAAAATATATAATATGTAATGTCTCACTAAATGGTCTAACATTCACCAAACCAAGTGTGGTCCCACTGGGCGTGCCAAAAGATGTTCGCTCAAAAATCATCTCGGCCTCGTGTCACTGGGCCGATGGCTTCTTTGGCTTACACGTGTCCTTCTGAAGTGGTGACGTGTGAGCGGGCGTGCCAACTCGCGGCCGATAGGCCAAGCGAGGTTTTGTTATAGATTGTAGATCTTGCGCCGATCTGACTTCCGATCAGTTGATTGTGGGCCGAGGAAGGATCGATCTCGGCCGCGGGGTTCTCTATGCCTTGACTTTAGCACGGATCGGCCTTACCTAGCCGCAATGCTGTGTAACTCGGTGATTGAGGTGAAAGTGAAGTGATGATGATTCTTTTTGTGATTTTGTATAAAGTAAATGACGTAAAGTAAACAACACGAAATAAATAACATAAACTAAAGCGCAGGTAAAGACAAAGTAAAGTGCAGGAAAGATAAATACCAGTAAAGAAAGCGATAAGATAAACAAGTAAAGATTGATAAGTGTTGCTGAATTGTTGAATTGTATTGAGATAAAATTTGAGTAATCGCGTAAAGCGTTTGGTCGAGGACCTCTAACAATGAATCCTATGGTCCTTTTTATAGTGAAGCTAAACTACTGAATGAAGGAAAAGAAGCAATCTCAGCCTTTACAGCTAAGACCGTATTGATTACAAATAGAAAAGTATTCATGTTTGTGATATTTTTGACGTTATCAATGATTGATTCTTTCATGAGCAATCAATCAGGTCTTGTAACTGATGATTGGAAATAACACCTCCTGATGCTCATTCAAGTTAATTGCCCCAAGCTTTGGTAACGTTTATCCTGACAATCAACCTCTTTGATGTGCCGCGGCTAATTGACTAATTAGCCGCGGTCATTCATTACGACTTGTGGGTCCGCGGTCATTCATTACGCATTGTGATTCATTTGATCTCTCCCTATTTAATAAAGGCTCTCTGCCGCGGTCATAAATTCATTTGATTATAAATTTGACAATAAACATTTAATGTGCCAGGGCTAATTGGCCGCAGTCATTCATTAGGCCTTGCGGGTCAGGCTCACCTATCTGCAACATGGGCCTTGCCAAATATAGGTTCAAATAGAGCCCCCTAGTCCCTTGAACTTCGGCATAAATGCCGAGTGGTTAAGGGACTAAAAGATTATTTCTAGAAAATTCTCTTGGCAAGGCACACGCTCTATTATAAGCGTTGCTAACATTCATCATGCCGCGGTCACTCATCGTGGTTCTTTGTTATGCCGCGGCTATTCAATAGTTCAACCGCGGTCATTCATTAGGCCTTGCGGGCCAGACCCACCTGTGTTCCATGTAGGGCTTGCCAAATTTGGATTCAAACAGGAGCAGATGCGAGTGGGAAACAACGGCGTCGTTTTGGGGATGGTGATCCTCGTCGTCTTCGGAATCGACGGCTGAGACTGGCTGATAGTACTCGGCGGCATCGTCGTCGGCGATGTTGGTGTCCGAATCGGCTAGTCGTGGAAGAGTACCAATAGGTACTATGGATATTGAAGCATGGTGGATGGTGAAGAAATCAAGGATGAAGTTGGTGAGAGAGGGGAGACGGGGGTTGAGAGATGGAGAGAAAGCGAGAGACTGATAGCCTCCAAAGCCATCAAAACCCAGAAACCCAAAAACCAGAACCAATTAAAAAGACACACTTATAGCAGAATTCCACAAAGCCAAGCAAGACCCATGATTGATCAAGTGCACACATCAATTTCGACCCTCCCAATACGAGTTCAATACGAAGAGGTCGAAGATTTGTAGAATTACCAGAGACTATTGAAGATTTGTTCACAATCTGCAGCAGTTTCTTTTCAAGATTCAAGTTTTGTTCATACCAGTTTTTTTAGCAATTCTTTCTCAAGGTTCAATCTTCAAGCTTTTCATCTATGGCGTCTCCAAATTAAGCCTGTACTGTTTTCAGATGCATCATTACCTTCGTGGCCATGGTTTTCTGAAATATGTTAATGGGTATCACCGAGAGAGAGAGAGAGAGAGAGATGGAGCTCTTTGCTTCGTTTTTTTTTTTAATTAGTTAGTAGTAAAAGACTATTCTGCCCTTGATAAAAATATCATATAGGATCCACGTGCTTGCCACGTCAGCAAATTGACGGAGCCGTCAAGAATTTTAGACGGAAGTATCATGTTGATGTCAATATAAGTCTTTGGGTATCACATTGATACTTTTGAGAGTTCGGGTATCAAATTGGCCTTAACAGAATAGTTTGAGGAGGGTACCTAAATTTTTCTCATTTTGTTAATTGAGTTTCTTTTTGCCCCTATAGCTGTGGGAGCATATCACCTGTCTCCAATTCATATGTCCCTATTCTGTCCAACCAGTTATATTTTGCCATCTGTCTTCCCATTAACAGAAGTTAACACTGTTAACTTGCATAATTTTCAGTTTAAAAAAATAGAAAATAAATTGGACTATTGATTTTTATTTCCCTTCGTTCTCATCGCATCCGCTCTAATTATAGCTTCCGCCATAGTTTTCCAAACGGAGTTTGTCCCTTACCTTCTCTCTAATCAAACACATATAAGATTGTCCATACTCCAGTTCCTCACCATGAATCATAGAAACCCACTTTTATTTCATCAGAAATTTTTGTTGATTGTAGATTTTTGTAGGAGAATTCAAGTTTATGGTTATGTAAGAACTAAGAACCCAGAAGTTAAATCAGAAATTCCAAGTTTATGGGTATGATTGCAGATCGTTGAATGTGGAATGGTAAGAGTCGATCTATAGATATCCCCTTCAGAAATTTCATTTGTCATGGAAGAACCCAGAAGGCAGATCAAATTTTCTATCTAATGCAACTTATCTAATTGGAACCCAGAAACTAATTCCCATCCAACTTATCTTCAGTTAGATCAAGACATTGTCGGATGAATGTGAATAAGGACCAAAAAATTTTGAGATTTAATTTATGAAATTGGTTTTGGAGTGGTTTAATGGAGATTCTGATAATAATCCACATTTTTTTTCTTGAGATTTTATTATTTTGTTAAGATTGAGTTTACAAATTGAAGATATAGATGAATTTTATTCAAATCAGAGCTTGAAGAGACTAGAAATTAGATTTTTGAGAAGATTGATGTGGATTTTAAATTGATAGAAGGGAATAAAGACCATGAGAGAGAAAACTCTCTGAGTTCATGAGTGAGGAGAGGCAGAAAAGGAAAATTTTTTTTTGCCCCTGTTTATATATATTCCTGCCTCCGCCAGAGAGAGATAAAGAGAGAATGAATTTCTTTTCGTTTTGGCCAGAGATTGATCATGGAGTTAGTTTTCTTCCATGAAGGGTAAAATGGTCTGGGTGAAAATAATTTGAAGATACAAGTGACCTTATGTGTATAAGAAAACTTTGGTGGTCTTATGACTAATTTAAGTTTCAAACTGACACTTGTGTGTAATTTATTTATTAGAAAAATTCAGAAGAATAATGAAACAAAACAGGTGTATCATACACTGTTTATTACCCGAAGATTGAAACGATAGCTATGAAACATCATAGAATTTTCGATATCCGATTGAAAAGTTTTCTCAGGACATCAAGGTGCCAGGCAGAACCCCAAAACCTCCAAGGGTTAAATTGCAAATATCCAAAAGAAATATGAATCCTTAATGGAGTCCGGGGTGAAGTACAAAGCCGCCGAAGGTAATGTTGTAATCTCGCCATCTCTGAGGAATATTCCCTGGTTAGTTAGCTCTGCTCTGTTAACATATCCTATCACCTAATATCATAACTTATCCCAATCCCTATCAATCGTGGTCAACGTCACCAAACCGCAGCAAAAACCAGTGGGCCGTTTATTTAAGCCCAGAAAAATTGTGATAGGTGGGGTACAGATAAGAGCGGCTTGATAAGCAAAGGACAAGGCGCCACGTGGTCCCACCTAACAATCATATTCATGACCCTAATCCCATCCTGTACCCACTAAACCCTATCCACCTCTTCTTCTTCTTCACCACCTTTTCTCTTCACTCTGCAACCAAATTTCAACAGAAGCCAAAATCACATGGAACATTGTCTCTCCCACCACAAGCTCCTCGCTCTTCCGTCCCCGCTCTCCACCTTGAAGCCGCGATTAGCGCTCAATTTCGCGCCCAAATCCCAGGCGTTGACCAGGCGGTTGACTGTGGTAGCCGGCGCCGGGGCGTCGAGCCACTGCGAGTTCAGCAGCCTCAACTCGCCGCTCGACCCGAGGACCCGATCCGGCAAGGACCTCAGCTCGGTTTTGCAGAACCACCCGCAGCTGTTTCACTTGGCCGTCGCTCAGGAGCTCAAGCAGTTGGCCGATCAGCGACAGGACGCGCGATGTCGTATGTATCTCAGCGCTTCGTCTCATGAGGCCTGCCTTCATAGGTTGGTTTTTGCCCTAATCCACACTTGGTTTTTGGTTTAACATACAAAATTGAGCTTAAGGAATTTAACTATGAGAAAGTAAGTAACTAAAATCCAATCCATGATAAAAGTGAGTTGTTTAAATTTTTACTATTTTACTTTCAGATTTTTTTTTTTTTTTTTTTTTTGTGAGCTGGCTGGAGATGGATTGTTATTTGATAATAGAACAATCCATGATAAGTGCTGTGTTGTGTGATATGAGCTGTTCTACAAAGTTCTTTTTCTTTTTCTTTTTGGTTATTTTCAGAGTTTTGTTTGGGGATGGTTTTGCAAAATGGTAGATTCTATGGTTCAGTGTGCTGGTGGAGTGTAGGCAGATGAGGTTCCATGGTCGGTTGGACAGCTAGGGGTGCTTTGTGTGGTTCGAAATACTCGTGTTAGATGTGTAGTGGTCTAAGTTTTGTGAGTCTTTGCTCATTTAATAACCCCATTTTCTTCTTAAGATCGACTAATTGTATTTAGAATGTTCAGATGTATAGCAGAACTGGTAAGTTGGTGCTATTTTTACTGCTAGGGAGCCTTAGATTTGTGTCTGTGGCTTGGCTGAGCCGAAATCTTTTGTCTTTTGGAATTTGAATCATTAGTTTTTAGTCCGATGAGAAGTATCAGGTTCATAAGAATGGCATATCATTGCCCTGAAGTTGGCTTCAGTTATACATTCTATAGCTGATCGGACAGAAAACATTGCCACAACTTGATGTGATATACAATTGATATGCGAAAGCTCATATGTTGTTGCTTCATTAACTAAGGCATTTTAGTTTTGTGATTTTTTGTTACTTTTTTGAATTTGTCGATGTATGAAGCACAATAATGATCTTGCGCAGGGCACTCTTGAATGCACTAACTATGCCTAACTTACACTTTTTACCTGTGCACATAGGCGGTGACTGCAGTAATGTTGCTGGGTGTTCTTGCCTAGTGACCCTTTTTACTGCCTTAAACAGATTAAAATAGGTAAATTGGTGAACCACTCGGCGTAAGTTCTTGGTGGGTTGAAGCTTTCATATTTGGAACTTTTGATTAGATTTTGTAGAATCACATCTATTTCTGTGACCCGAGATATTCCTGAATTCCAGGAGGATTGCTCAACTGAAGGAGCAGCAGTGCCAGATTGCTGTTGAAGATGTCATGTACCTGTTGATCTTTTACAAGTTTTCTGAGGTCAAAGTTCCTTTGGTTCCTAAACTTTCTAGATGCATCTACAATGATAGACTGGAGATATTGCCTGCAAAAGATTGGGAGCTAGAGTCCATTTACAGCTTGGAGGTTTTGGAGATGATAAGGGAACATGTCACCACTGTCATTGGCTTGAGAGCAAATTCTAGTGTCACAGACAATTGGGCAATGACAAAGATAACCCGCCAGACGCTTGGCCGAGTATATGTGGCCTCCATCTTATATGGCTACTTTTTGAAATCTGTCTCATTGAGGCATCGCCTGGAACGAAGTCTATTTCTTGAAACCCAAGACCTTCATCTGAGTTGTAGAACCTCCCTTCAGGAAATGTCTCCTCATGGAATAAAAAGTCTTCTCTTTGGCCACGTCGGCAAATTTCAATCGGAGTGTGTAGGGTCAAGTAGGCAGGAAAAGACACATGGAAAGTTGAAATGTTATGTGATGGGGTTTGATCCCGAGACACTACAGAGATGTGCAAAATTGAGATCTGAGGAGGCTGTGAATTTAATTAAAAATCACTGTTGTGCACTTTTTGGGGATGATGCGGAAATGGGTTCTCTTGAGTCGGATGAAGTTATCTCTACTTCATTTTCAAGCCTGAAGAGGCTAGTTTTGGAGGCTGTTGCTTTCGGTTCTTTCCTTTGGGACACAGAAGAATGCATTGATAGTGTTTATAAGCTTAAGGACAACTAACTAGAGGATATGATAGGTTTTACAAAGTGAATCCTCTCTGTAAATTACAAGGATTGGTACTCTGCTTTTTGTCTCCAGCTCTGCCACGCATTACGTAATTTCCCATTGTATAGTGCCTTCTTGTTTATAAATAAGACATAATTTTGAGTTGTGGCCAATGTTCTTAGGGTTTCTTGTTTGCTTGTTAACTGGTTAATATGCATTGTTCTGATCTGCTACATGTGTGGCTGAATTTTGTTACTGGGATGATGGTTGTTGATTAACCTAGTCAGTTTTAAGATACGGGAAAGGTCATCTTAGTATTTGGTAAAAATATATAGAAGGTTAGTGGTGAGATCTGGATTTGGATTCATTTTCCATCTCTCAAATTAGGATACAAAATAGCTTCTCTCTCTTTGCTCTTTTTTAAGTCGGTCGTTGCAAGGGGAGGGTTGGATTATAATCTTGCTGAAAAGTGTTGGATTTAAAATGTGTACATGGTCAATGGCTTTCATCTTCTTTCAGTAGCTTCATTAAATGAAATCATCTATCTAATCTTCAAGTTGATCCGTTCTTATAAGCTGATAGTAAACCAAATGAAAGCATTTTGCAAGCAGGACACTTCAAACTGTTCTGCCAACAAAAGTATTAATAATCAAACCAATAGAAAAACGGTTTAGTACAAGTTTTGTGCCAACTTGTAGTCAATTCTGAACCATTATCAACGCACATACTATTGGCTGTCTCTGAAGTCTGAACCCTTCAAACAACTATTATGATGATCTTGCTCAGCAATAACTGACAAACATGGAAATTTTGCTAGGACAAAAACTCAAAAGCATCTTGCAAGTTAATCATCATGTTTAGTGAATATGTCTTTCTAATTTATCTGAAGTATTATTTCAAACATATAATTTTCATATCTTATCAAGTATATCATGAAACATCCTGTTAAATTTTCTTTTATAATGACCGTGCCATGCAGCCACGGAAGCAAAGTTAATACATGAGCTTTCGGTGCAGTAAAATGTATTGTGCAAGCTGTGGAGAACGGTACAGAACAATGCTTCTGAGCTACCTTAAAAGTAGGTCATCTAAATTTTATGTTTCTTGCAGCATCCTGAGGTTCAATCCACAATAACAAAAGAAAAAGAAAAAAAAAGGAAAGAAAGAAGTTTTGCAGAAACCGGAAGCAGCTTAATTAGTCTAATTGGAAATTCAGAAGGGCATCCTGCAGCCTCCTTTCCCACACAAAGCCCTGATTTACGAGGTAGTTCGGTTTTTCCTGGGGTTTGCATTTATGGTTTGTAGTTTTTCTTTTGTAAACTACAAACCATAAATGCAAACCCCAGGAAAAACCGAACTACCTCGTAAATCAAAGTATTTGGTGTTCGTCCACACAAAGCCCTGATTTACGAGAGTTTCTTTTATCTTTATGGAAAATTTTCAGATTTGCAAAAGATGTTATGGACGAACACCAAATACTTTTCTTATTATTATGTAAAACATTCCCAGTTGTTTGTATGTGTAAGTTTCTAAGTTTGAGTGAATAATTTGACAGTTCGTAGCATGTAGACTAGCAACTAACATCAACTTTTGTGTGTAATGAAGTATCTTTAACCAAAAAAAAAAAATTATCATCAGCTTAGACCCAAATCAGTAAACCGTTTGTATAAATTTTCACTCAATAAACTTTATTATTTGATGTATGGTAACCTTCGGAATTGTGTGAATCAAGGGTCTTGTGTTTATGCAATGAATGTCTCTGAATTTCCGGTTGGTGGATTGGTTGTATGAACTTTGGTTAAGAACAGATAATGATGTGGATGGAAAGTATGTAGAGGTTGGACAAGGAGGAAAAAAAGGCATGTGTTTTTTAAGTTAAAAGCAGGTGACAAAGTTGTGACATTGACCATTTATTAAGTGCTCGTGTATTCATTTTGCTAAGTTCTCTGTGTTTGGTTAGAATATTGACATACGAAATACATGTGTTTGTTTCTGAGATCATCAATATGCCTCATTTACGTCAATTGCAATATTACATATAGATATTATGGAGGGAACGTATGCTGATTTTTCTGTAGCTGAAGTTTCAGCAGCTGAAGGAAAGCTCAACATAGTGATCTGCATAAAACATCATTTGAACAAGGGTGAAGATGCTTGGGTCAGAGTACAGATAGCCATGCTACTGGGAACATCATTTCTGGAACCTTAAGTAGGTGTGTGTGTGTATATATGGATTGAAAGCTTGGTGTACTTATTCATGGGTTGTCTGAATGCCGTGCTATCTGTGCTACAGAATAAGGAGTTTGACTACTGTATGGATTTTTGTTTTTATAATCATGATTTCATAATATTGTGAATGAGAAGGTTTGAATTTAATTTGCAATTTCTTGTGTTCAATATAATGACAATGATTTAGATACTTCTCCTGTGCTTATACTGCATTTTAGAAAACTCTTATAAATACTCACTGTCTCTGAAGTTTAAACCGTAAGAAATATGCTTATGTTGAAAGTTGATGATCTTGCTCTACAGTTAACTTGGAAACATGTCAACACTTTTTTCTCTGAAGCCATAGTGCAAGATTTGAAAGTTCAACATAATGTGTAATCTTCAACTCTTCAGGTTTTATTTTCATTACATAGTGCCATTTGTCCTTTTAATAATATTATTAAAACTTATCAGGTTTGACACTCAATTTGTATATATTGTTAAATTACTATGTAAACATCATTTACATTTACTTAATGCGTAAGTCATACTTTTAATATTTAATTTGGTGATATATATGTGTGTGTGTGTGTTAACTGTGCTATGCACAGATTTGCAACTAATTGTCTTTGACAAGTTCTAAAGGTTCCCAGAGTATGGCAGAAGTGGCTGCAAAGCTTATGCATGCTGTTCAGTATGAAAACTATGGTGGAGGGCTTTCTGGTTTGAAGGTTCTTTGTTTATCTTCTAGCTCCTGTTAAACTATCATTCTTATTTGGAGAACTGTCTGATGCTTTCTTCCTGTTTTTTTGTTTTTGACAATTACGTTTGCTGCAGCATGTAGAGATTCCAATCCCCAGTCCTAAGAGAGATGAGGTTTTAGTGAAATTAGAAGCAGCTAGCCTAAATCCAGCTGATTGGAAAATTCAGAAAGGCACGCTGCGTCCTCTTGTTCCACGCAAATTCCCTTTTATACCTGGTAATTACATTCTGCAGTGGTTGGTTTATGGCTATTTTTTTCTTTTTCTTTTGGTGGCAAACAATATTCTTCTATCGTCATCCCACAATTGTTTGTGATCCAGAAGCAAAAGTCCTTAGTTGAGTAAACAATTTATTCACCAATAAACTGTGGTCTGTTAGTGAATAAATTGTCAAGTCTATGAAAATGCATGGTAGCAGATAGTTCTGCTTATACCCCAATAAATAGTTCATTCATATAATTTCTCATTTAACCTTGGTTCGTTGATTCATATACGGAAATAAATGGAACAGGATTTGATGTGGCTGGAGAGATTGTAGAGGTTGGAGAAAGAGTTAAAAAGTTCAAAGCCGGTGATAAAGTTGTGGCAGTGCTCCACCTTTTGGTTAGTGCTCAGTCGGTTCAGTTTTTGAATTATTTCCTCCCTAATTGAAGAATTACTTGCGTATCATAGAGGTTTCAAACTACAAAATTCATGTGCTTTTTTTGCGCATCAATAGGATGGAGGTGGACTGGCTGAGTTTGCTACAGCTAGTGAGAAATTGACAGTTGCTAGGCCCCAAGAAGTTTCAGCAGCTGAAGGTGCAGGCTTACCTACTTGTGGTCTCACAGCTCACCAGGCTCTAACACAAGCTGGAGAGATCGAGCTTGATGGAACTGGCCAGCTGAAGAGCATACTCATTACTGGTGCTTCTGGTGGTGTTGGCCATTATGCAGTCCAACTAGCAAAGCTGGCGAACGCTCATGTGACAGTGACTTGTGGAGCTCGTAACATCGAATTTGTCAAGAGATTGGGGGCTGATGAAGTTCTCGACTACAGTACCCCAGATGGGGCAGCTTTAAGGAGTCCATCTGGTCGAAAGTATGATGTGGTAATTCACTGTGCACCTGTTACCATTCCATGGTCAATTTTTGAGCCAAATCTGACTCTAAATGGTAAAGTAATAGACATTACTCCCAGTGCAAGTGCCTTTATTGCTTTTGTTCGAAACACAGTTACCTTCTCCAAGAAGAAGCTGGTGCCTTTGATCATAAATGCCAAGGCTGAAAACCTTGATTATCTTTTTAAGTTAGTGAAGGAAGGAAAGCTGAAGACAGTGATCGACTCAAAGCATTCTCTAAGCAAGGCTGAAGATGCCTGGGCTAAAAGTATGGATGGTCATGCTACTGGGAAGATCATTTTAGAGGCTTAAGACAAAATATATCGTAGGATTGAAATCTTTGTGTACTTATTCAAGTGTTGTCTTATGGCCAAGCTCCTTCATCTGTGCAAAAGAATTTGGTGTGTAGCTGTCTGTTGTTTTCTATATTGTAAATTAGAGGGGTTTTGGGTTCAGTATTTCAATTTCTTGCGTAAATTGTATGACAATAATTCAGATGCTTCTCCTGTACCATCTTTCCCTTGGGTCCCAGAATTGTTTTCTTTCTCATCATTCTGTTTTTAAAACAACAAAAAGGCTTCCAGCCCCCCAAAAATCATGAGATTAGTTCTGTTGGGTTTAACATATTGCTGTAGCAACCTTACAGTATCAGGGTCAGGCAGTTCAACCGAATTAGAACTGTTTCAGTTCATGTTCATCTTTACTTGGCCAAGGATCCAAGCATCCCTTTAGAAGTTTAGATACACACACAAGCACATATGTCCAATAAAGATAGATATATAGGATTATAATACTCGTGAATTTACCGGTGCCTCTGGTGGCGTTGACCACTATGCAGTGCGACTAGCAAAGCTCGGAAACACTCATGTAACAGCTACTTATGGTGCTCGCAACCTTGAACTTGTCAACAGCTTAGGGGTGATGAATTTTTAGACTATAAGACTCCAGATGAGGCAGCTCTGAAGAGTCCATCTGGTGTAAAATATAATGTTGTGATCCTCTTGCACCAACAAGGATTCCTTGGTTAAATTCTGAGCAGATTTGAGTGAAATTGGGACAGTAATAGACCTAACTCCCGGTGTGAGTGACTTTATTTCTTCTGTTGTAAAGATACTGACTTTCTCATCCAAGAAGAAGCTGGTGCCATTTCTCACAAGTCCCGAGGGTGAGAACGTGGATTTTCTGGTTAAGATATGAAGGAAAGCTCAAGACTTTCGATTCATTGACTCAAAGCATCTTTTGAGCCAGACTGAAGATGCTTGGGATAAGCGAATCGATGGCCATTGTACTGGGAAGATGATCGTGGAGCAGTAACTCGACAAAAAGACTTGGTCTTCTTAATTGAAGATGCTCTCCTTCATATTTTGGTGTTAGTCGGTAACTTAATATACATGTCTATCCAGTTTGTATACTTATGTAATTCAATAGAGGGTTCATATTCTGCCGATAAAGAGAAAGACTTGAGACTTAAAACCATCTATAGTTGACTTGACTTAAATAAGTATTAATTAATATGGGAAAATGCTCATTTACCCAATTTTAGCTTAAAATGTGCCCACTTGCCCGACTAAGAGTTTTTAAACCCCATTTACCCAAAACACTCTAAGGGATTATTTCCCCTTTACCCAATTAATTCTTTTTATTAATTTTTGGGACTTTTTTGCCCTCTCCTTCAATCTCTCTACTCTCAGTTTCTCTCTCTCTCTCTCTCCCCCTCACCGATTTCTCTCTCCTCCCCCCTCACCGATTTCTCTATCTCTCTCTCTCTCTCTCTCTCCAGAAGACGTCGGATCTCTCTCTCCCTCCCTCCATCCCTCCGGCAGGTCGCCCACGACGCCTGCTCTAGCCATCGCCGCGCCGAAACTCGTCGTCGTGCTCTCCGCTGCCAGGCTCGACGCCAAGCCGACGGTCCTCGTCGCTGAGAAGCTCGGCGAGGCCGGGGTTGACCTTCTGAAGGAATCGACGACGGACTGAAAATGGCTATCTGCTATTGTGCAGTCATAACCATAAAAGTTGTAACATTAGTGCCCCCCAGTAGACTTTGTATTGGGGGCCAATGATGACTGCTTTATTTATTGACGGACTGAAAACTGCTATTCCAAAGTAAATGTAGTGTTAAATTGCAGTAGTTGATAAATGAAAAAAATTGTGTTGTTTGTGTCAGTCTAGTGGGGGGCAGTAGACAGAATATTGACCCTCATAATGTGGGTTTTTAGACATTATCTGTTGTTTTGAGTGTGAATAACTTGTATAATCTGCGAAACATAGGAAGCGGTGTAATGTTTGATGGTCTATTGGGGGGCAGTAGACACATTAGTGCCACCCAATAATGTCTTTCTTAGGAGACAGTAATCATCTCTTGTTGATTTGTTTGTGATAAAGTGCAATACACTGTGAATCCTTGAAACTGGTGCAAGTTTTAATGGTTTAGTGGGGGGCAGTAGACACATTACTGCCCCCAAATAATGTCTTCATACGAAGTCAGAACCCTTCACTTAACTGGTGCAAGTTTTAATGGTTTAGTGGGGGGCAGTAGACACATTACTGGCCCCAAATAATGTCTTCATACGAAGTCAGAACCCTTCACAAAACTGGGGCAAGTTTTAATGGTTTAGTGGGGGGCAGTAATAATGGTTTAGTGGGGGGCAGTAGACACATTACTGCCCCCAAATAATGTCTTCGTGTTAAGTTTAGGGTTTAGGGGCAGCGTTAGGGGCAGTAGACACATTGCCGATGAACTGCGACGAGGACGTTGGAGTGGCTGGATCGCCGATCAATCGAACGGCGACGAGAACGTTGGATCGCCGACTGGAGCTTCATCGTCGTGTTCAGATTTGGACTGCATCTCTGGCGCGGCGATCAGAGAGAGAGAGACAGACCGGAGGTGGAGATCATGGGGAGGAGAGAGAGAGAGAGAGAGAGAGAGAGAGAGAGAGAGAGAGAGAGAGAGAGAGAGAGAGAGAGAGAGTGGAGGTGGAGATCGGGGGGAGAGAGAGAGTTTGGGAAGGAGAGAGAGACTGATAAGAGATGGATGGGTTTTAATTTAATTAACAGGGGCTAAAATGTCAATAGATGTAAGATTGGGTAAATGGGGTTAAAAAACTCTTGGTGGAGTAAGTGGGCATTTTTTGGGCTAAAAATGGGTAACTGGTCACAGCCCCTATTAATATTAGTCTGTATCAGCCATTAGAAAAGCTCTTTTGTTTGTGAGTCTGAATTTCCCAGAAGATCATGACACAACAACTGCTCTTTAGGAAACTAGCATTTGAACAAATTAAAAAAGAGGGTTCCAATGGTTTTTTTTAAGTAGCCTAATGCTTGAAGCTAACTATTACCATTACGTACAGGCTATAACCTGGTGACCTCTACTCTTTGAAACACGCGTATATAATAAACAAAGGTTTATTCCTACTCTACCTCTCAAAGATTCAATCCAATTAGCCAAAATGGCTTTGTTCCTTCTCAAACTCATCTTCTTCGCAGTGAGTCTCGTATCGAATTTGGTTTCACGGTTGATCTTCTCTACCATTGCTCACCTTCTAGTGTTATTGATTCATGGATTCAAACTTCCAGGCCAAGCCATCCATGGTGGATTAGGACAAGTCTCAGAGGCCATCAAGTCATCTTTGGAGTACTTTCTTGGGCTTATCATGGAAGCAATCAGTGCTCTAATATCTACTTTCTTTGATTATCTTATAGAAAGTGTTACAGGGTCTGCTGCAGTTACCACATCTACAATTTGGGATGTCTTGGAAAAAACAAAGACTTCACTTGATGCGCTCAAAAGTTTCCAGGAGGCTTTCGAGGGACTACCGGAGATGATTTTTAACATTGTGATGGATTTGTGGAACAATTACAAGGATGCTTTAGGATATGTTGTAGAAAATGCTTGATTATGTGTAAATACCTCATTGAATCACTGATGTAAAGAGAAAAATCTTGGGTTGTTGCATCATAAAGTATACCAGTAATTAAGTTATGTTGAAAATTTGAAATATAAGAGCAAATGTGTATCCTTTGAGATTTCAAAGCTCGATCGTTTTTTTGAATAATTATCTGTCCAACCAACCATTGAACAATATATAGAAATATTTTTATATTATTCAAAAGCAAAAGGGGGCGAATATAGTTATATATATGTTGTATAGGTATGTCATATATTCACTGTTAAAGTTCATCTGCATTTTTCTTGGCCGAGGCTCCAAGCATTCCTTTAAACATATAGAACAACGTAATTCAGGATATTGATAATTTCTTTATTGTATGCGGCTATGCGCGTTCTTGTTTTGTATGTGGTTCAAAATTTCATAGGATTATAGTACTCATGATTGTAAGCTAGCTATGAGATCATCATTAATTAAACAAAAATTAAACTACTATTTGTTATGATTTGACTTCTCTTGCGCACAAGGTTTTCCAACAATTGAATGAATTGTTAAACTCCGCACGTCACAGTAAAGTATATGCAGTTCACATGATGGTACATTGCTGTAAGATATATAGTTTACATGGGTCAGGATGCATGGTGCATTGACACTACAAAAGTTTCTTTCTCTAAATTCCTACTCTCTATCGCCGAGCTTGATATCTATGGCAGCAAAGCTTATGCATGCGGTTCAGTATGACAGTTATGGTGGAGGACCTTCTGGTTTAAAGGTATTTATTTATACATAGGTTTTGAAGATGTAAATAGATGTACATCTGGGACTTCCTTAGTAAGTTGTTATATGTGTTCTGTTTGTTACAGCATGTTCAAGTTCCAATCCCATCTCCAAAGAAAAATGAGGTTTTGCTCAAGTTGGAAGCAGCAAGTCTAAATCCAGGTGATTGTAAGATTCAGAAAGGCATGGCGCGGCCTCTTTTCCCTCGCAAGTTGCCTCACATTCCTGGTAATTCTGTTTTTTCTCGATCTGTATTAACTTTTTTATTCTTGCTTTGTCAGATGTGCTGCTCACACCACTAGCACTATGTAGTGTTTCATTTGACTAATTTTTCATTGATGCAGCTAGTGTTTCATAATTCATATTGTGAATTTTACTCAGATTGATGTTTGACAATTGGCTTACTCGATCAATATGGATTAGTTAATTGGATTCCAACACCAATTTATGCGCAAATAATTTAAAATGAATAAATATGTGATTATGTTCCAACTTTGGTTGATGACATTGTGGGGATAACAGTAACTGATGTGGCTGGAGAGGTTGTAGAGGTGGGACTGGGAGTCACAAAGTTCAAAGTGGGTGACAAAGTTGTGGCAATGCTCAGCTATGGTGTAAGCGCTCATAATTCTGATCCCTATAGTTCAGTTCTCACTTTCTTGCATAAGAAGTTACCTAAGTTTCAACCCTCAAAATTCATGTGATATATATGTTTATAGAATGGAGGTGGACTTGGTGAGTTTGCGGCAGCTAATGAGAAATTGGTAGTTTCTAGGCCTCCAGAAGTGTCAGCAGCAGACGGCGCAGGCTTACCGGTTGCTGCTCTTACAGCTCACCAGGCTCTCACCAAAGATGCAGGGATCAAGCTTGATGGAACAAGCCAGTAGAAGAACATACTCATTACCGGTGCCTCTGGTAACGTCGGTCTCTATGCAATCCAACTAGCAAAGCTCGGAAACTCTCATGTCACCGCCACTTGTGGAGCTCGTAACATTGAACTAGTCAAGAGCTTAGGGGCAGATGAGGTTCTTGACTACAAGACCCTTGAAGGGGCAGCTGTCAAGAGCCCATCTGGTCGGAAATATGATTTTGTGATCAATTCTTCATCAAAAGCAATTCCTTGGTCAGTTTTTGAGCCGAATTTGAGCTCAAATGGGAAAGTTGTAGACCTTACTGCCGGCCTCAGCTCCTTGTTTACTTTTGTTCTTAAGAAACTCACCTTCTCCAAGAAGAAGTTGGTGCCATTGATCATAAATGCGAAGGGTGAGAACCTGGATTGTCTTGTTAAGTTGGTGAAGGAAGGGAAGCTCAAGACCGTGATTGACTCAAATTTTCCTCTAAGCAAAGCTGAAGATGCTTGGGCTAATAGACTTGATGGCTACAATACAGGGAAGATCATTGTGGAACATTAGGTCTCGTTTGGTTCACGGAAAGGAAAGTAATTCCTTTGTCTTTTCCATGAAAATTTCCCAAGAACTTTCCATTCCGATGTTTGGTAACATAAGGAAAGTTATTAAAATGTGTGTAATTAATGCAATAAAATAGTGTGTTATGAGTAATAAATGTAAAGAAATAAGGAGGAAAGTGATTCCTTTGGGGTTTGGAAGTAGGACTCATCATTTAGCCCTTCGGCCCTAAGCCCGCCCTAGGCCCGGGCCGAAGCCCTACCCGGCCCTTGCATTAGGGCGTGCCGGCCCTACCCTTTCTTAAATAGGGTAGGGTAAGGGTCATGCAAATGAAGCCCAGCCCGGCCCTTTAAGCCCGCCCAATTAAGCCCTAATAATTTTCTATTTTTTCTATTTTTTCTATTTTTTAAATATGTTTCTCTTTAGTCTATAACCAAGGTTCGAAAAATCGCTAGGCGCTAGTCGGGCGGTGGGCTGGGGAGGAGCGCCCAGGCGGCTAGGCGGCGCCTAGGCGGTTTTGTATTTTTTAATTTTTATTTAATTTTTATAGCTTTTATTTATGTAATTAAAAATATATAAATTTATAAAGACTCAAAGAGTAATAAAATTGCACCTAAAAATCTAGAATATTCAAATTTTAAGAGAGTCCTAAATAAGCATACATAAAGATTAAAGACTAAAGTGATAAAATTGCACCTAGAATGTTCAAATTTTAAGAGAGTCCTAAATAAACATCCATAAAGATTAAAGACTAAAGTGATAAAATTGCAACATCGTTTGACCCACGCCTCAATGATCTATCCGCTTCATTAGTAGCATTAGATCCTCTGGAAGCTACCATCAAGGAAGCCCTATTAATAAACAAACAATGATTTAACAATAGTGGCACTGTGGCAGAATGTATAATTGTACACGCATTAACTAATTTAACTCATTAATTCATTATATATTTATATGCATTAAGCCATTAACTAATTGTCTAATTTAACTATTTAAGTCATTATAATTTAACTCAATGATACAACAGAAACATTGAGATTATGAATTTCCAAAACAACAAGCCTACTGCCTACAAGGCCACAACAGAAACATCCAGATTATCAATTTCTAAAACAAATGCATTATCAATTTCCACTTTCCCAGCAAGGCAGCAACAAGAAGAAGATTATCACTTTCGCAACAACTTAACTCAACAAGAAGTCAAGAACATTATCAATTCCAGGCTCCAGCAACAAGAACAATAACATTATCAATTTCGGAATTTCCAGCAACAAGCCAACAACTCAACGTCTCAACAAGATGATTATCACTTATTCACTTTCCACTTCCAGCAACAACTTAACTCAACAACAAGATTATCAATTCCAGCAACAAGAACAATAATATTATCAATTTCGGAATTTCCATTTTCCAGTAACAAGCCAACAACTCAACAAGAACAAAGATTATCAATCCCCATACAAAAAGATTATCAATTTCTCAGAACTTACCGTGGAGAAGCTGGAAAATGGAGGAGCTGTGGAGCGGAGGGGCGAAGAAGCTGCCGGTTGAGATGGTGGAGGAAGAGTCGATACTGGAGCGGAGGGGCGAAGAAGATTCCGATCTGGTTTCAGAGCTCAGCCGCGCGCAGAGCCGCAGAGAAAAGAGAGAGCGACGAAGAAGCTGACGGTTCCGAACTTCCGATGATCCGATCTGGTTCCAGAGTGAGCCGCGCGCAGAGAGAAAGAGAGAGCGACAAAGAGAGAGAGAGCGACAGCACGGAGGAGAGGCTCACCAGCGACGGAGAAGAGATCGAGCACGGAGGAGACTGAGCCTATTTTTTGCGGCGTTTTGGCCTTTGGACGAACTGACCATATGAGATATCTTTAGGTCGATATCTCGCGAATTATAAAAAAAAAAAAAAAAAAAAAATAATAAAAAAAAAAACGCCCGGCTCACCGCCCAGCCCGCCTAGGCGCCCGCCTAAATCACACCCGCCCAGAAGCTCCGATTTGCCATTCCTCGAGGCGGAGAGGCGCCGCCTAGGCGGGCTGGGCGGCCGCGTTTTAGAACATTGTCTATAACATACAACTTATCTCTTTTTTGTAATTGATTTCCTAAGGTTTATTTTCTTTAATTTTTGTTTCCTTTGTTAAACAACAATTAATTTTGGGAGATTTAGAGAGATAGTTAATTGAATATAACCATCTTAACTAATATTTATAAATGTTATAACTTATAAGTTAATTCCAATATATATATTTATATTAAATATGATCAACTAAAAACAATGAGTCTTGTATTACCTATATAACCATTAAGCCACATTTTGAGATAAAAAATAAAAATAATATATTTCTTTTTGTTAAACAAATTAAGGCCCTTTTAGGCCCATTTCGGCCCTACTTGGCCCTATTCGGAAGGCCGGCCCGACCCGGCCCTTTCGGCCCTAGTGGCTCGGGCTTTTCAGGCGGGTAAGAGTTAGCATATTTAAGCCCCGACTTGACCCTACCCGGACCTAAATTTTGTTGACTTTGACTAGGCCCGGCCCGGCCCGACCCTAAGCCCTAAAATTTAGGGTAGGGCCGGCCCTAGCCTATTTGGAAGGAACCACTTTCCCTCCTTCCTTGATGGAAAGTATTTCCTTTCCTTTTGTATCCCAAATGCAAGAAAGGAACAACTTTCATTTCCTGATGCTTACTTTCCGCGAACCAAACATGGCCAAGTAGACTTCATCGGTCTTTTAAAAGATAGTAAACTATTTGTACTGAATTTTTTTATTGGAATGTGTAATATGCGCGACTTTAATGTTGTTAGGTTTTAATCATGAGTTCATGACTAGCTTGTAATGAGAAGGTTGGGTGCCAATATATATGTTTTAGCATCGGGTGCGGCTATTGCCACCCTATCATTTACTTTGTTCACCCTACTTGCTCATTACATCCTACATTTTAATTTCAATTATTAAATTTACTTACTCTTTCCAGAAATATCCTTATATGACATATCCAATTTAAAAAGAATTTTTTTTAACGAAAATCTCTCATTTAATTTATACCAATAACAAAACTAAAATATATTAAAGTTTTTATTATCATAATCTGATTTACTTTCATTTTTTTTCTTTCAGTTTCAATGTTCGTCTATTTCAATCTATATCAAAAGATTAGTAAGTTAACAACTATGAGCAATGAAGAAAAGATTGATTTTTTTTTTTCGTGTTTTAATTTTTTACTTTCAGTGTTCATAAAGAATATTGCAAAGATTTTGATGAAGTTAATACTAATGGTTTTGTGAATTGAATAACAAATTAACCATGAGGAGAGAACAAAAAGACAAAAAAAAAAAAGTAATAAATTCAAATTTGGGTGGAGAAGAAGAAGATTAATGTTATCCAATGAGAAATTAAATAGTATTTGTATTTAATTCATTGGTTATGTATTTAGTTTTCTTTACAAATTTAGATTTTAGAAAATTAGTGTACCTATTAGTCATTTTGCACTTGGGTAATATAGTCTTTTAATAATTCAAATGTTTGTAGGGTGAACTAAGAAAATGGTAGGGTGGCAATAGCCGCACCCTTTAGCATCTTGTGTTGTTATTTAACAACCTAAGAATTTTTCGCTTAATTGTCAATGCCTCATAGCCGTAATTGTTAATTTGCATTCCAAATTTTCATTTATAAAAATTAACAACTTGTTTAAGGAAAACTGAAATTGGGAGAGAATCAGAGTCGTGCTTTCATTGATAATCGGGGTCTCTTTATATAGAGGATTACAAGGCATAGAATTAGAGTTGTACAAGGAAACGTAATATTACATTGATTGGATATCTCCAATATCTCCAAGATTCTCCGATATTATCTCTAATTCTAACCCTATTACTACTAGGTCAAGTAACCTAGAGTTTGGGCCAGACACATATTCTGGATTTACTTGAACACTCCCCCTTGTGTCGCCCAAACGTGGTGCTCCTCTCGTTGCCTCATTAAAAACCTTGCCGAGTAACAAAAACCTAGTGGGACAAAAATAACCTTGATCGAAGGGGAAAAAGAGCACAACACACCCTTCACGTTTCGAGACCATACATGTAGACATCTCCCCCTAATGTCTGCATCTCCCCTTGATGACTACGGTCATGGGAGTTCGGATAACTTCCGCAAACGATGCTACTAACACGTTTCTCGAAAGTGGAATTGGGCAATGACTTAGTGAGCAAGTCTGCCACACAATCCTCAAATTGAATCTAGGAGAGTCTGTTGTTGCTGATTATGCTTGATGTTGTCGCTTTTGATGTAGCCTTGCTTCATTTCTTCAAAGTAAGCAGCATTATTCTCATAAATGCTCATAGGCTTATCTGTGGCAGACTTCAAACCACAATTGCTTCGAACATGCGTAACTATGGATCCAATCCATATACATTCACGAACCGCTTCGTGAAGAGCAATAATCTCTGCATTGTTCGAAGATATAGCGACTAGGGTCTGTTCTGTAGACCTCCAAGATATCGCAGTCTTACCCATGGTGAACACCTAACCAGTTTGGGAATGACCTTTGTGTGGGTCAGAGAGATACCCAACATCAGCAAAACCTTCCAAAACACATGTCGTTTTGGAATGGGGATAGAGGACGCAGGCTAGTGTTGGTGACATTCCTGGTGTGTGATGGGTCCGAATCCATCGTTTCTTTGTAGGGATAGAACAAGCCCATATCAATCGTACATCTCAAGAACTGAAAGATATCTTTTACACTAATCCAATGGTGTCACGTTGACGCAAAGCTATATCTAGTTAACAAGTTCATGGCAAATGAGATGTCCAGTCTTGTGCATTGAGCTAAGTACAATAATGCGCCTATTGTACTCTAGTAGGGCACCTTTGCCGCTAGCACATCTTCATCATCATCCTTTTTGGACAAAGAGGATCATTTTCAGGATCAAGACTACGAACAATCATGGGGGTGCTTGAAAGCTTGACCTTATCAAAATGCCTAAGCATCTATCAACACGATGCTCAAGTTCCAAACCGAGACATAATCGTGTTCTCCCAAAATCCTTCATCTCAAAATCGGATTTCAAGTGTTCAGTGGTTTCCCTTAATTCTTTAAGGGTTTCTAATAAAGATCATGTCCAACATGAACCGCGATAGAGTCTGAAACTTGTTATGAAAACGCGTAGACATATCCCTTCCCAATCAAGTAGTCACTTTAGTGAGCGTTTCAACCTCATTGTAAACGCTCTCCGTGGTCTAGAGCCACTTGGCTTGGGTAAATGAAGTTCATCATGAACCTTCATGTATATTCCATATATAGATCCCCATAGAGATACGTAGTGGCCATATTTGTAGGCTGCATATACAGTTATTCGGAAACTACCAAACTGACAGGGTAGTGGAGTGTAATGACATCTATTACGAGAGAATATGTCTCATCGTAGTCGATTCCAGGGTGTTTTTGTGAGAAGCCTGGCACCATAAGGCGAGATTACCATATCTTTTTCTCATCAAGCTTTCTAACGAAGACCCATTAGTCAATCAGTTTTATGTTAGGAGGTGTTGGCATCACTGACTCGAAAACCTTCCTCTTCATTAAAGAATCTAACTTAACCTGGATTGCATCTTTCCATTAGGCCAATTTTCTTTACGTTGGCATTCATTCATCAACGGAGCGTGGTTCGATATCTTCGGACTCAACAAACTCGTGCGCAATGAAATGCGCGAATACATCATTAATTATGATGGAGTTTCTATCCCACGTCTCATGTACACTAGTGTAAATTTTATAGAGCTCTATATTCTCAAGAATAGGTTTTGACGTTGAGGCGTCCCCCAACGATAACCATAATCCGGAAGATTCTCATGAGACAGATTTTGAGCGTCGATGATCCAAGGATTGGGTTGTGCCAAAGTATCTTTCGAACCCACGGGCCTTCCATGCATCCTAGCTGGGGCCATGGCCTGTAACTCCAGAGTGCCACTCTCTATGACGTTGGCGCTATGCCTACCTCCGTGTAGGGTGGCGCTACATCCTTTTGTAGGGACGTCCATCCTTGCAGGCATGTTTGCAACATATTTGTGTGATCTCGTCACTTTAATGGGGATTGAGATGAGACATAGTGGGGAGAGGCCACGACAATCCTGTCGTTCCTGCTGAACATATGTGTTCTTATCTCCCCCTAATGACGGGAAGTCTGTCTCATCAAAGTGACAATCCGCAAGACATGCGGTAAAGAGATCGCCTAGTAAGGGCATTAAGTGGCAGACGATTGTTGGGGTCTCAAATCCAACTTAGTTGCCCATTCGTCTGTAAGGACCCATCATAGTGCGCTGTGGTGGTGCAATTGGCGCATAAATGGCACACTCAAATATGCGTAAGTACGAGATACTGGTACCTAGTCAGTAGATGTAACGTAGAGGTAGATTGAGTGGTGGTGGGTCATAGCCGAATTAGCATAGCTGCATGCGATATTGCATCACCCCAAACGGATATAAGAAGATTGGTACGCATTACTAATTTCCGGACTACCATCGTAGTCGTTTCCGCAAGATCATTTGGGTGTGTACATGAGAATATGATGTCCAACATTAGTCCCATTGCAATAACCATCGAAAGTCTACGATGTAAACTCTCTGGCATTGTCAAGTCCAATTGACTGAATAGGATGATCTGGAGAGTGAGCCCGTTGTCATATGATATGTGCTAGGAGTGTAGTATAAGCAGCATTTACAAGTGGACAATGGCACAACACGTGACCAACGTGTTTGCGTGTCAATCAACATCATGAGATATTTAAACGTCCGCAAGTTGGTTGAATCGGTCCACAGAATCCCCAAGGATTCTATGTAAGAACAGAATGAGTATTGTCATATCCTTTGCATAGGACGGTCTCAGTCCTAATTTCCCTAAGGAATAGGCTTTATAAAATGAGCGAGAGGCCCTAGAAGTAACCAATGTGGATTTTGGTTGGGCATGAGTGTCCGAAATGCTATTTGAAGCAAAGTTGGTGATTGTAGCATCACCTGGGGCGCCATCACCATGATGGACGCCATCCATGGTGTCATGGATAGGGACTGTGCCAGCCCTAGGCTAGTGGTGGACGGTGACAGCGTCAGAGACAGCAGTAGCGGTCACACTTAGTCCAAGAATCAACTTTTGATTCATGCTTCGTTTCGCTCGAAAGAATGGATGTCCGTGTGAAGTCCTTAGTAGACGGATCATTATGACTAGGATGACATATCATGTCGTGACAAAGCCATACGTGTCTAAATCCAATAAAGCCTAAATCCAAGAGATATTCTCTCATAGCTTTATTGGATTTAATAGCTCGAATAGTGACATAGAGTCCACTACAGAGACACATAAACTTCTCTAAGATGTGCCTTTATTCACAATTATTAGAGGTATTGCAAATGAACTCATTTTCGTTCTCTACATGCATTTTCGCATGGAATCTGTTGCTTGAATAGCTTAATAGGGTTTGATTCTCCCTAGGAGCGTAGAGAGTTTCTGTGACGGTAATCAAGGTGCCATTGGGCAAGCGGAATTTGGGCTATTCCATATCCTTGAACTAATTCTGATGGCCCAGCCATCATAGTCACAAAGTCATATGCTCAGAATCAAAATGGAGTCATAATGAAAAAAACTCAAAATTTTATTCATAAGGCAACAGAGTACATCATTGTCTCTTAACCATTAAGAGAATCTAATCCAAATGCTAGTTAATGCAAACCAAAGGTTCTCGTTTGACTTCTTTCGGTAACTCCAAAATAAATATGACCAGGTGAGTAGAGAGATGTCGGTGGAGCAAGGCTCGCTTAAGTACCACTTATCTCAAAACCTTCCTAGACATTATACTCATTTTGGATGAGTCTATGTGAAGAAAAACTAACCCAATGACATTTACTACAAAGTATATGGAAATTTCCTATTACATCTCTTGGAAAAATAAAGACTTAAACAAAATTGGCGATCTATTGATCCCAGCCAGATTTGAAGTCTTCAACCTTTCACTCTAGATCATCTTCTTGATCTTCTTGTTCCACATAGTGAGTTTCTTTTGCTTCACAACATGCTTTATAGGCAGTGACCATTTCTTCACGAGCTCTTCAAATATGTGTCCAATGACCGAATACTCCACATCGAGAACATACATCTCCTTGCTCAGACTCCATTGATTGAGGCGCTTTGAAAGCGTCATAAGGATGGCTCTTAGTGTTGGTTGGTGGCGGCGCCACCAACATGGCCAGAGGCGTTGCCTCCCTCTTTCTTTCCACGTTGACCTCTTCGGTTCTGTGTTCGCCTATTTTGGCGGTTACCTTACTTAGTAGAGCAATTATATGGACCAGAACATCCAGAAGTATCCCCAGGATTAGGGTTTCGCTCTTGTCGCCCTCTCTCAGGGGCGCGATTATAATCGGACTCTGGAATATGCTCTGTTTCCACGGATCTCGAATTATAGTTCTTCACAAGGATGTTGTCATGCTTTTCAGCGACATTCATAGCTCCAATGAGCTCATGAAACCTTGTGATCCGTCCTGCAGTAACATCGATTCGATAGTTCTTAGCAACCATCAATGCAGAGACGGGGAAGGTAGAGAGAGTCCTCTCAATCAACATCGCTTCCGTGATATCTTTTCCACAGAATTCCATTAATGATTTAATGCGAAGTGCTTCTGAGTTGTAGTCAATAACTGACTTGAAATCACATAAGCGGAGATTATGCCATCTCACTTCTAGGTCAGGAAGCAGGGAGTCACAGACGTTGCCAAAGCGTTTCAGATACTCGTACTGGAGCGAATCATCCATATGACGAGTCATTAGGATGATGGCTTTCACCTTATTTGCCTCCAAGACTGCTCTATTTGCTCCCAAAGCTTGAGCTTGCTCAACAGTTAGTACGTCCTAGCTAGGCTCAAGAATCGTATCCAGGATTCCTTGGGCCTTGAGATGCTGGCGGACATCACGAACCCACTTGTGATATCCATAGCTAGTTGTTCCCAATGGAGCAAAGTCCAGTTTGTTCAGGTTACTCATCTTGAAAGAGAACAAGAAAAATGGTTAGTTTAGGAGCAAAGAGGCTACCATGAAACAAAAGAAATTTCTGAGCGTAATCGCTCCCAAGAAATTAGGAATTTCTGAGCATAGTTGCTCCCAAGAAATTTGATTCCATAAGGTATTGGATTAGATCGAAACAATGATGTGTGTGGTCAATCGTATATTCTCAACAAACTCTAAGTTTGGAGGTCTCAACAAGCTCCAAGCTTGGAGATGGCACGAACTCCCACAGTTCAGCTTAGGTCTCCCCATGAAAGAAGAAAGGGGGTAAGAAGAAGGGAGGTTGCAAGTCCCCGAAGAAAAGAAAAGAATTGAAATCTTAAAGAAAAGTACACAAAAGTGGGAACTTTAATGAAAAATTACCTTGAAAAGAACAAACGGGGATCGCCGGAACTTTTGGCTTGAAGTTGGCCGGAAAAATGTGCTTTTGGGAGGTGGTTGGCCAGTGGTGCTTGGAACTAGCCGGAACTGCCCTAAATAGCTTCTGTCCGGTTTTTCTGCTTGCGGTTCAGTGACTTAGGTGACCGGTTCAATAACTTCTAGACCGGTTCTTGTAATGATTTGATAGGTTCTGGAATCCTTAGGTCGAGACGCTACTGCTGACAAAGTTTGGTGGAAAGAGGAGGTCAAGAAGGTGGCGAACTGGTGGAGGATTGATTTATGCTTCTTGGGGCCGGTTCTTGGGATTCTGCCGCCGGTTCCGGACTCTTGGGGTCAAGGTCTTTGAGGTGTGGACGGAGGCAGAAAGGGTTTCAAGGTTTTGTATTCGGATTTAGGTTTTGGCCTTTTGTTTCAGGGTTTGGCTATTTGTTTAAGGGTTAGGGCTTCGTGCTAATAACATGTTTTAGGAAAGGAAGCGGATCCTCTCCTGACCTCTTTTCTTTCCTGAGCTTCCTGAGCTTTTAAGCAGATGATGACACGTGGCTATTTCAAATCTAATGGTCTACAATGCCTCAATCTTATTTCCCTTCCCTTTTCCTTCACAACCAGTCAGTCAGCCACGTTCTTTCTTCCCTTTCTTTGTATTCTGTTGTGCTCTTTTCTCTCTCTCTCTCTCTCCTCTTTTGTTGTTCTTTTTCTTCTTCTTCACTCTCACAACCCAAAATTGCATAGAACAAATCTATTTGTAACTTCGAATTGCAAATGTTTAGTATGACTTGACTCTGGTTAGATCGGAAGAGAATTTGAAGTGATGTGTGTCTATAGAGTCATTGAGTTATCTGGGTATTGGTTTGATCTGGTAATGGGTGTTGTGTTAGTTTGTTAAATAAATCCAGGATAATGAAGAACAACTATAATCGATTTTAACGACTAAAAGAAGAGGGTTGGGGAGAGAAAGAAGAAAAACCAAGAAATCAAAGATTACGACATCAAATTAAGACGAAAATCTTGTAGCAGATCCAACACAACCCGGATATGAACAACAAGATAATTTAATTAAAGAAAAGAAAAAAAAAACAAAACGTGAATAGAGATAGATTTAAGTCTAAATGAGAGCTTCCATCAGTCAAAAATCATTGTTTTCTGTTCAAAGATTTCATTTGAGTGCACGAACAACTCTCCACAAATCTGGATGAAAGCCCAAAAGCTCCAGTTGCTAACTGAGGAAATGAGGTAAAGACAGAATCAAGCTTTGAATTGATCATTTTTAATCATGAAAAATAAACCCCAAAAGCAAAGAGACAGCCACTGGACTAGTGAGCTTCTCTGATTTGCAAACAAACTCAACCCTCGTTCATTTGCTGCAGAAATTCGCGGGCTTATTTCATCTTCCTCTGTTTCATTAACGAAATCAAGTGGACGTTTTCGACTTGCCCAATCTGTAATTGTTGGGTATTCAACAATGGCAGAGGATTTTAAAGAGACCCATGATGGAATTTGAGCAAAGTTTCCAGATTTTATAAGTGGAGCTTTGTCAAGATTGCAGCTTTATCTTTAGCGCCGCTATTTTTCTTCTATAAACAACTTGCTCCCTTTAGAAGTAGGTTGTTCTAGATTTCAGGATTTAGGATTTCATGTAAAATCTGATAAGAGAAGGGAGAGTGGCAAGGGAATTGATGAGGCGGAACGCAGAAGAAGAGTTAAGGAAACCTTGGGAATGCGAATTCAAGCAATTTGAGCCATTAGATCTAGATCTTTACACGTGGTGTATTGTGGTTAAAAGCTCAGGAAGCTCAGGAAAGAAAAGAGGTTAAGAGAGGATCCGCGTCCTTTAGGAAAAAAGATGCAGAGGGAATAGTAGAGAGAATTGGGAGAGAATCAGTTGTGTCTTTCATTGATAATAAGAGCCTCTTTATATAGAGGATTACAAGCATAGAATCTGAGTATTACAAGGAAACTGAATCGTACAATGATTATGATATCTCCGAGAATATATGTAAGACTAACCCTAGTACAACTCAGATAAGTAATCAGAGTTTGGGTTAGACACACAAACTAGGTGTCCTTAAACATATTAAACTTTTTATTATGATACTTCATAAAACTTTAAAAAAAATATTAAAACAAAATAAGAATATCACCCAATGTTGAATTATTTAACCAAAATACTTCTTAGAACACTACACTAAGGTAAGCAAAATATTGTATTCATCAACACATAATATTAAATAATTATGAATACAGATTAGATCGTTAACGGATCGGATCAACCTAAATCTGTATTTGATTCGTTAAATAAACGGATTAACATATCCGGACCATTATCATATCAACGGATCAAATTTTCAATCCAAACCCGTCCAATAACTACAAATATAGACCTGATCCGGATCTTAATCTGATCCATTGACAAGTCTAACTAGGAGAAACTATTTTGTTTTAGGCTTTGTTTTGTTTGCTGAATGGAGATCAACTCCTTTGTTTTTCTTATGGGCATAGGAAACTAAAATTTCCATGAATTATATTTTTAGTGTTTGCTAATCCCTTGGGCATGAGAGATAATTTGTCACAATTTTTTTTCTCATCCAATAGGATACTTGTTCCCATCTTTGTGCATACTAAATATAGAAAATGATTGAATTTTTCTCTGTCAAAGCTCTAATTTCGTGATCTTGAGGGTGTACATACTTTGTGGGATTAAATCAACTCTTTTTACAAGAATTGCTTGATACTGCCTTGTCAATTATTTTTTGGTCAAATTACCTTTTTTTTATTTTAATACATAAAAAGATCACAGAACAAAACCACGATAGCAACCCCCTCCCAGCTTATCTAAAATGGAACGTTGAGAAGACAAAGAGGGAGAGACAAACCAAATTGAGATGTCTCTACCAACATGACCAACATTAGCTAGTTTATCTACAATAAAGTTTACATATCTAAAGATATTTCTAAAGCGAATAAACTCAGATTGATGAGACAAAAGTGTAATGTCTTCCACCAAAATCTTTATGCTCTAAGGCACAGAACAACTACCTGTGACACTATCAATGAGGATTTTAGAATGCTCCTCAATTTAAATTATATGATGGCCATCAAATGTAGCAGCTTTTAGAGATGGTATCCAATTGAGCTGTACCTTCAACAATTAGAACCTCGTAATAGCCTAATCGTTTAGAAGTAGCAAACAAAGGATTACCATTTGCATTTCTTATAACAAAGATGGAAGTAGCTATAGAATTATTTTTCATAGAACCATCAAAGTTGAGTTTAATACAAGACTAATCAGGAGGATTCCACTTAATGTGAAAAGATTATAGAACTTTTTCTTAGAAAAAGAAGGATTGGCTTGACAGAAACTTATTCCTAGAAAAGCAGCTCCATAAATGATTTGAGAAAGGAAAGGTTCGGTCGAATAACCTTATTATTGCTAGAATGTATATCCATGTTTTTGAGATCTCCAAACTCATCATGTCCAATAAATTGATATGTTCAACCATCCATTCAAAATATAGACAGAATTTTTTTTTTTTTTTTTGAGAATGACAGAAAGAGTGCTTCTATTCATACCTCTATTATTTGTATTTTGACCTTCTACAATATTTTTACCACTATACTTCTAATTTTTCCCTTATTGGTTTCTCTCTACACCTCCCTTTCTACCTCTACTACGAGCTAGCTGCTCCGTCAACGTCTCCATCCGAAGAGATTTTTCAAATGAATAGAGATCATTATCCACGCCTTCATCCCAAGGAGAAAGGGTTCAGAAACTAACTAATCCCTCGGGTTTTTGTATGCTATCGGGGTTTTCTTGGGTTGAAGTAAAACTTGTGCGATCATCATCGTCCTTCAAACTTGTTCCATGCTCCCATGGTATGTGTGCGGCCAAGGGCTTGCCCACATGCATTCTTATAAAAACTGCCCAACCCCATCATCACCTTGCAGATACAATTACAACATCTATTTGTCTATTTATTTCAATCATTTTGGACAATTTATATATCTATTGCCAATATTGTATTAAACATGTATGAGATCAGTTATGAGTTTGCTCGTTCAGTTGTTCCTCCAATTGGGTGTTAGGTATTATCAATATTTATGAATTCAAAACATAGAATTCTGGTAATAGAAAAATCCTTATAAATTGTACTTCATTTGTATGAGAAAGAGAAGAAGCATGGAGAAAGACGCCTACCAACTGAAAAAAAAACTTTTTTTTTTTTTTCCAGCTTTCTACCAACTGATAGAAAGGCCAGGCGCGACCTATTTTCCCACGCAAATTGCCTCACATTCTTGGTAATCATGTTTTTTCTCTGTTTTATCTTCTAATTAATGTTGCTGAAGATATCTATGCACACTTGTTTTGGAATCCTTAAAATCACGAGTTGATTTTAGACTTGGGTTTTCTACTCCCTCTTTATTAGATGTGCTGCTCAAACTATGTAGAGTTTCTTTTGATGAATCTCTATCAATGGCCGGCGCTAGTGTTTCGTGACAGGAACTTTTTCCATTGATATATAGTAATTAAACAAAATGGTGTTTTTTGAATATATGTATTGGATTGATTGAATACAATTGTACAAGTGGATGATATATACACCTATCAGTGTTCTATTCTAGGAAAAGCTATAAATACAAATAACTAGGATACTACAATCAATCCTTGATTGATTCGATGAGATGCTCGATCCATCATATCTGCTGTCTTTTGAATGTAGACTAATGACATATTTCTTTCCTTTAATACTCCCCCTCAAGTTGGAGTGTGGATGTCAATGACACCCAACTTGCTGAGGTGTGCGTGGAAGGTTGGGGCACGCAGAGGTTTTGTGAGCAAGTCTGCAATTTGATCTCCAGTTTGCACATAAGCAGTCTTGACTTGATTCTTTCGCGAACCGTATGACAATCTAACTCAATTTGCTTTGTTCACTCATGATACGTACACTGGATTTGCTGCGATGTGTAGAGCTGCCTGATTATCACAGAATAATTTTGCTGCTTCAGGATGTTCCACATGTAAGTCTTTCAATAGGTACCTGAACCAGCTGAGTTCACAAGCAGTTGCAGCCATAGAACGATACTCTGCTTCTGCTGATGATCTTGATACTGTGGCTTGCTTTTTACTTTTCCATGACACAAGTGACTTGCCAAGGAAAATACAATACCCCGTCACTGACCGTCGTGTAATCGGACACCTTGCCCAGTCTGCATCGCAATATGTGGTCAAATGAAGAGGACTGTGTGCAGGAAACAATAATCCTTGGCCCAAGACTCCCTTGAGATACTGTAGAAGCCGATGGGCTGCTTTAAGGTGATGTAACTTAGGCTCCTGCATAAATTGACTGAGTGTGTTCACCGCATAAGTAATCTCCGGCATAGTGATTGTAAGATAAATTAACTTCCCAATCAATCTCCGGTATCGAGTAGGATCCTTGAGGGCATCACTCCCTTTTTCGGTTAGCACCAAATCAGGCTCCATAGGTATCTTTGCAGGTTTCACCCCAAGTAATCCAGCCTCCTCCAATATATCCAACGTATACTTACGTTGACAAACTGAAATTCCAGCTGTGGATCGTGCAACTTCTATGCCAAGAAAGTATTTGAGTGGTCCAAGATCTTTAATCTTGAAACAACTGTTGAGAAACTTCTTGAGATCACTAATGGCCTTCTCATTGTTCCCTGTAATAACCATATCGTCAACATAAAGTAATATCACAGTAATGGAATTCTCATGGACTTGTGTAAATAGTGAATAATCGGCATGAGACTGCTGGAAACCAATTTCTTGAATGGCAGAAGAGAACCGTTGGAACCAGCTGCGGGATGCTTGTTTAAGACCATAAAGGGATTTGTGAAGTCGACAAACCACATTCTCCCCCTGTCGACGATAACCGGGAGGAGGCAACATGTAGACCTCCTTAATAAGCTCACCATGTAGGAAGGCATTTTGCACATCCATCTGGTGCAAAGGCCAATTTCTCACTGCAACAACAGCTAACAGACACCGAACGATAATCAATTTGGCAACAGGGGCAAAGGTATCTTTGTAATCAATGCCTTCTCGTTGAGTAAATCCCTTTACGACCAGCCGGGCCTTGTAACGCTCGATGGTGCCGTCGGAATGATATTTGATCTTGAAGACCCATTTGCAGCCAATGGGACGGTGACCATAAGGTAGAGGAACCATGGACCATGTATGATTATCTTCAAGTGCCCGAATCTCAGAATTCATCGCCTCAACCCATTGAGGATCAAGACGAGCCTGCTCATAGTTAGCTGGTTCAACCAATTGAGAAACATTGTGCACAAAAGATCGATAAGCAGGAGATAACCCAGAATAGGATACATACCGTTGAAGTGGGTAACCCCACGAAATCATGTGATGCCTTAATATTATTGTGAGTGGGTGAAAGATGAGATACATGATCTGTTGCTCCACTATCCACAATCCAATATAAAGTTGAATGATAGTCATTTTGTATATCAGTGGAATTGGGTGTGAATATACCTGTCGCATTTGCAAATGGTTGATCATTACCATTTTTATTGTGAAGCAAAGCCAGGATCTGCTTGTATTCTTCAGCGGTGAAAGTTGGGCTTTCATTAGCAGGTTCTGTCTTTGTCTCCACATTGTGGGTAGCAGGCCTCTTGTTTCTAGGCTTCACATTCTTCCCATGCCATTTGTGGCCCACTGGAAACCCTTTAAGGTAGTAGCATCAATCCACTAAATGATTCTCCTCTTCACAATACATACACTTCAACGGTTTGCGAAAGAAAGGAGTCTTTGATGTGCCTGATGTGCGTGCAGCTTGCATAGCATGAGAGATTGATGGGTGTTCATGACGGGTTGCTGCTTCCATCTGCCCCTCATGTTGGAGGATGAGGCCATGGACCTTCTTTGTATCTGGGAAAGGGTTCATCATCAGGATTGAGCCACGAATATTAGAGTAAGATTTTTTTAGCCCCATTAAAAACTGCATAACCCTTTCTTTTTCTTCTCGATTGGCCAGCGTTTTAGCACCATCACAATTACACATAATGGGTTCCTGATAGGAGGCTAGCTCATCCCAAAGAGCCTTGAGTTTGGTGTAGTGTACAGAAACCGATTGAGAGCCTTGGCGGCATTTAGCGATCTCTTGTCAAATCTCATAGATCCTGGAATCATTCCCTTGTGAAAACCTGTCCTCAAGATCACTCCATACTGCAGTTACTGTATCTGAAAAAATCACGCTGCGGGCGATGTCGGGCTGGATTGAATGAAGAATCCAGGACAACACCATGTCATTGCAACGTTTCCACATGGGAAATTTGGGGTCGGTACCTGGAGGCGGCTGTATTGTTCCATCGATCAATCCTAGCTTGTTCTTAGCACTGAGGCTGAGACGCATTGAGTAGCTCCACTATCCGTAATTGTGTCCATCAAGTAGTGTGTTAACCAGGATGAGTCCTGGTGTATCAAAATGGTGTAAGACCAAAGGGTCAGGTAGTCTTGTCTCAATCTCCTCCATGGGTTTGGATGAAGAATCATTTTTGGCTTTTGGAATTTCTGTGTTTTCGATAATTTCGACCATGGTGTTGATGTGGTGGTGTTTTGGTGTTTGATTGTAGCGGAAGGTTGTGGGTTAGAGACACCAGAATCGGTGCTTTGATACCATAAACAAAATGGTGTTTTGAATATATGTATTAGATTGATTGAATACAATTGTACAAGTGGATGATATATACACCTATCAGTGTTCTATTCTAGGAAAAGCTATAAATACAAATAACTAGGATACTACAATCAATCCTTGATTGATTTGATGAGATGCTCGATCCATCATATCGATCTGCTGTCTCTTGAATGCAGACTAATGACATATTTCTTTCCTTTAATAGTAATTGGCCTATACTCGATATGGATTAGTTGGACTGTGAAACAAAATTTGTGCACTAATAGTTAAGCTTTACAGTGAGTGAGAGTGTGAGACTATATTGCTATACTATGCTGAAGGATCGATCGATGTTGTTACTATATTCATTGACTAAATCAGTGACTATGCTTAATTTGTACACCATATTGTTTCTTAACTTAGGCTAATGATGACATTGTTTTTATCAGTTACTGATGTGGCTGGAGAGGTTGTAGAAGTTGGAGAAGGAGTCAAGAACTTCAAAGTGGGTGACAAAGTTGTGGCGATGCTCAGCTATGGTGTAAGTGCTTTGATCCCTAGTTTAATTAGTTCAGTTCTCCATTTTCTTGCATGAGAAGTTACTCAAGTTTCAATATATTGAAATTCATGTGTTAGTTATATGTTTATAGAATGGAGGTGGACTCGGTGAGTTTGCTGCAGCTAATGCCGAAATGGTAGTTGCTAGGCCTTCCGAAGTTTCAGCGGCAGAAGGTGCAGGCTTACCCGTTGCTGCTCTCTCTGCTCACTGGGCTCTCACCAAAGATGCAGAGATTAAGCTTGATGGAACAGGCAAGCAGAAGAACATACTCATTACCGGTGCCTCTGGTAACGTCGGTCTCTATGCAATCCAACTAGCAAAGCTCGAAAACGCTCATGTCATCGCCACTTGTGGAGCTCGTAACATTGAACTAGTCAGGAGCTTAGGGGTAAATGAGGTTCTTGACTACAAGACCCCTGAAGGGGAAGCTGTCAAGAGCCCATCTGGTCGGAAATATGATTTCGTGATCCATTCTGCATCACAAGCCATTCCTTGGTCAGTTTTTGAGCCGAATTTGAGCACAAATGGCAAAGTTATAGACCTTACTCTTGGCCCGAGCTCATTGTTTACTTTTGTTCTTAAGAAACTCACCTTCTCCAAGAAGACACTGGTGCCATTGATCATAAGTCTTAAGGGTGAGAACCTGGATTGTCTTGTTAAGTTGGTGAAGGAAGGAAAGCTCAAGACAGTGATCGACTCAAGTTTTCCTTTAAGCAAGGCTGAAGATGCTTGGGCTAAGAGACTTGATGGCAATAATACTGGGAAGATCATTGTGGAGCATTAAGTACACCTGAACTTTTTCTTAGAAGATTGTGAACTTCATATTATTATTTTTTGTTGTAATATGCAAATAAGTAAGGTATCAATAAACTTAAAATAAATGTGACATTTTTTACTGGCCCAAGCATCTTTAGCCCAGGTCCCAATTGGAATTCTCATGCTTTTCTGTTAGTTTTTGTCTTTATACCTTTCTTCTATAATGTTGGAACCCTATCAACTACGGTTCTGTACTCAGAGCCGCAGAGGCGGTGATTAGCTGACGAGGGAGAAGTGATCTGTGTTTTCAGGTAACTCTCTTCGATCCTTAATTGTTCCGTTATTATCATTCCAAAATACAATGATTTGTTACCCTAAACCATTAAAATTGAAACCAGAGCTCCAAAGAGGAAAAGGGCTCAAGTAAAAAAAATGTGGGAAGAATAAGTGATTATGAAATTTTCATACTAAAAGACTAAAACCTTTTTCTCAAATCTTCATGTCAGATCTTTCACACCATGGGAAACAGAGCTTCAAATTTTCTCACCCCAAGAGATGAATTGGGGAAGGTCGAATTTGAATGACATCATTAGTCTTGTGGTGAGTCATAGGGTTGAAGAACTTTTACTCCACGTTTGGTCGAAAATAAATGTTTGGTTGAGTGATGGCTTCAATTTGCCTCACTGTATATTTGAGTGTGACTCAATGAGGAGTCTTACATTGACAGCACTTCATGAACATGGAAGACATCCAGAAACACATTTTGGGGTCTCAACTGTTTGGGTGATGGGGGGTCTCCGTGAATTCACACGTACATTGATGTAAGACGAGAATGAGCCTGGTTGTAATAACCCGCCCGAAACTTAGTATCACTGTAGAGCACTCTAAGATACCTTAAACTTAGAAGTAATCCAAGTATCTTCTAAGCACTTTTTTTAGAAACCAATGATACCACATGCTATACTTACAAGTTATATAGGTAAATTTTTAGAGTTCTAGTAAACTTTCTAAAATACGTTAGTTCGTATTACTTGTGTACACTCGATATTTGTTTTCAAACCCAAGACTATTATCTATGTTATTTTTGTGATGCATGTTATTTTAGTACTAATTATTGCTATTTTTTTTTACCTTAAGAAAGCACTAAAGTTCTTTACTTATTAATTGGGTAAATGTGCATATGGATATGTGTGTACATACATACATACATATATATATATATATATATATATATATATATATATATATATATATATATATATAGCAAGCTGATTTATGCTTTCTTTCTTTTATTATCTTTTTAATTTTATTTTTCTCATTTATCCTAATTAGACACTCACCTTAGTGGATTAGCCATTCACCTTACAATAATTAGTCACTTACTTATTTTATGCTTAATTCTAGCCTATTTAAGCATATGATCTGATCATACTTCCTACAAGCTTGAAGATCAAATGCAAAATTGATCTAAAACTCCCTTAGTTGAAGAGAAAACCCAACTAGAAGTTCTTCACACAAATCCTTCATCCTATTTCTCTTAAGAAGTTTCCTTTTTGTGAAAGAAGTCCAAAGTTTGATCACAAGACCTTCTGATTTCCTTAAGTAAGTACATGAATACCTTCCTATATTCTTTTGTCTTTAAGATTTATCAAATTGCATAATCAATGATAAAATGGAAAAGGATCTGCTTTGCTGCAAACTCGTATTTTCGTATATAACAAATTCTGTTTTGTCAAAACTAATTACAGTATTAAATTCCTCATCAAAAGTTCTTTAATTTAGGCTTTTGAATCACTCAAAAAGGTTAAGAAATGAAGAAGTTATGGCTAATCAAAGTTTTCAACTTTTAAACTCGCTGGAAATCTCATACAGCCATCACAACTTCAAAAATTCATATCTCCCTCATTTCTTATCCGTTTTCTACAAACTTTATATCAATTTGAAGCTTAGGACCTCTACTTGTGATCTGGAAAGTTTGAGAATTAATGGTAAAATACACCGTACGTAAAGACTTAAACATCAAAGGTCAGTATCAAAAATATCGGTTTCTGTACTGTTATGGTTCTTCACCCTTTCTGGACTATATCCCTCTGATCTGGACTACATGACTTATTCCATTGAATTCCTTGTGAAAAATCCTTTGAAATGGTGTACTCATTTGACTAATTCGGACTTGTGATGGACAATATAACACATTTTGAAGTTTGATGACTCTAATCGGAGAATCATGAACATGGTTGATGAACTTCAATGGATTTGGACATAAGAACTGAAATACTAACTATAATATAATTTTGTTAAATTGTGTATACTTATTTAATGCTTGCACTTTATTATTTTACTTTATTTCAGTTATTTACAAGCTTATTAATTGTGTATAGTTACTCATTTAATGTTTGTGCTTTATTATTTTACTTGATTTCAATTATGTATAAGCTTATTTATTTTATTATATATGTTGCTTGCAAGTGAATTTACTTATTTGTGTTATACAATTATGTTACATATGTTTTCATATGAGATTATTGCTAAATATATGTATCTATATGTGTGCGTACATATACATATATATTACGATATATAATTCATAAAGATTGTATTTTGTGAATTTGATTATGTTTGAGAAGTACAATTGTGAAGCCGGGTGATTAGTACTACCCCGTGCTTAAGTGAATTACTGGTAAACGTGTTTTGGTGTTATGTGGAAGTTAGCTTTGGGCCCTAGTCCCTACAGATAGTGCACTATTATACTCTTAGGAAGGGTGCTTACTTTGAGTATACATGCCTTGGTTGTGTCCTTGGTATGCTGCGGCTTACCCGTACTTTGGGAATAGTACGTCGGTCCCTAGTACGTGGATTTATGATTTGATACCAGTCAACCTGGTTTTCCCGTGTTTTGGGTATAGTACGTCGGACCCTAACACGTGGATTTGTGTTTTGTTACCAGTTAATCCGAAAATTCACTAAGAAGAGAAGTGTACTTATATTATTTTGATCAAATATCTGTCTGCGATATATTTTATCAATATGTTATGATGCTAAGTGAAAAGAGAATCAAGCATGTATTGCTTAAAGTTTATTTCACATATTAATGCTGCAATATTTGTTGGTTCAATAAGGAGATGTGATTAAGTGATTTATTACCAGTCTTATAAACCATTCACACGAATGAATATATTTGTATATATGTGTGTGTGTATTGTGTGTATACATATACATATTTAAGAATTCGTATTAACTTATAAATGGTTCTTGGTACATTTTAACTTGGTTGTCCAAGTTTGATTTCTTATAAGACACATTAATATAAGAATGTAAGTTGTGTACTTACTGGGCTTGTGTTGCTCATGATGCTACACCTTCTTGTTTTCAGGTAACGAGTAGACGCTTGGGGAAAGTGGGGTGATTCTCTAAATAAATGAATGTTTTATTTTCTACTACTATTTCAAGAGAAATAATGTAATATATTTTTGTTCAACTTCAGTATTGTAAAAATAATAATTTCAATTCCTAATAAAAGCACTATTCAGACTTATTTACAAATTCTCTTACTTTAATTTATTCTTTGAGGAAGTTTTGTTTGAAACAACCCACATCACGAATTCGGGTACCATATTTCAATATAATATTGGTCTCGGGTTTGGGTTTGGGGTGTGACAGATTGGTATCAGAGCTTTCGTTCTCTTAAGTTTTGCCAACAAAAAAAAAATTTAACTTTATTTTTGGAAAACTTAACAAGAACGGGGAGGGTTATATTTATGTGTATCGTTCAGCACGTAAAGTTGTGTATAAATTCTTATTTATATATAGTTTGTTGCATCTTGAAGTTTTGTGTTTGAATCATATTAATATCATTAATGTTTTCGTTTGAATTTTGTTACTTATGTATCTATTTATCAATGATCACTTAACAGTATGGATTATCGATACGTAGAAGCTTTGCGAAGTGATGTCCAATATGGGAATGAGTATTTGGAACTACATGCCAAGGCTAGGCAACTAGCATATAACATGTGTATTGACATCTCCCAAAACAACCCTGGCATCAACCTTGATGATAAGTACTACATGGCAACTTTGTATGTTAATGAAGGAATTAATCTATACATGGAAGCTAGATGGATTTTAAGTAATCCCGAAAACATGAGGATTCTGCATGATGAGGCCATTGCAAATGGGATGCTTAGGACGAAAGATTGGGGGCCACCCAATTACCAACAAGTAACTCAATCTGAAGAGTCAGTAAAATCTCCTAGTGTTGAACCTGTCAATGATGTTGCTGCACCAACATCTTCTCATGTTCATACACATATTAGATCAAAGCCATACATAAGTGTGCGCCCCCATGTGTCTATTCCTTTTGGTTTTATGCCTACTCCTGGTTTAAATGACGGAATGGAGGAAACAAATATCTCTAGTCCTAATGTGGTCCTGGAGAAGGGTAGTTCTTAAAATAAGGAGAGACCCTAGAAATTTGTTGTTTGGATTTTCCTTCCATGTTGTTTATTTCAATAATACTTGTAAGTCAAGTTGATGTTAGAAAATAGCTCTTAGAAGCCTTTTCTGACCTATGTGTAATATGTTTAATATAAAATATTTGATTTAAGAATATTTTGGTTTAGAGTATAACCATGTAGATCATTTTCTTTAAATAGGACCATGACCGATAGAAGAAATCCACCTGTCGACGCAGATGAGTTCGTCGAAGCCTTTGCAAGAAGGATGGAGGCAAATCAAGTCGGTGGGAGGCTAGGACGACTAGTAACACACATAAGGAGTCTAGGAGCAAGGAAATTTACTGGAGGGAAACCTCACGAGGCTGAAGAATGGATTTACAATCTGGAAATCCACTTTGAAATGATGGACTGTACCCACGTAGAGTTACGAAGAGTGGCTACTTGTCTTTTAGAAGGAGATGCTCGTTTCTGGTGGGACACGGTCAAACGTGTCACACTCCCTGCAGCAATGGAACTCATGGAATGGGCTGTCTTCAAAGAGAAATTTCTGGAAAAATATTTTCCACAAGTTGAGAGAGACAAGAAAGAATTAGAGTTTATTCAACTTACCCAAGGAAAGATGACTGTGATTGAGTACGAGACCAAGTTCACTAAACTTTCTCGTTTTGCTCCACACATGGTAGATACCGACGATAAAAAGGCAAGACGATTCATTGGAGGACTGAATTCCAATATTCGAAGAATGGTCACTCAACGTGGAATCACGTACGAGGAAGCTGTGGACAAGGCCCTAACTCAAGAGGAAGAAAATCAAAAATACCGCATAGAGAAGGAGCGAGAGAATGGCTTCCGAGGAAAGAGAAGTCATCCAATGTCTAACCAGAAAAGCGGACAACCATGGAAGCAGCAAAAAGGGAGGGACTCATTTCGGAAGCCGACATCATCAACTGAAAAGGGAAAGGAAGTGGCAAGAGGGCCAATTCAGTGTTACAACTGTGGGGAAACGGGACACATGTCTAATGCTTGTCCAAAGCGACGTCGCATTCCAGGATCTTGTTTCAATTGTGGGAAGGTGGGACATTTCTCAAATCAGTGCGATGCACCAAGGCAAAAAAATAACCCACCACCTCGTCCTGTCCAGCTAAATGCCATAGCTCGTGAGAACATCGTGATGGAAGGTACGCTAATAGCATATAGTACTCATGCTCATATACTATTTGATACTGGCGCATCCGATTCGCTTATATCTGCTGCATTTGTCACAACCTTGGGACTGACACCAACTGAGCATGATGAAATTTTAACAGTCTCAACACCATTAGAAAAATCTACCACTTTAACCAAAGTGTGCAAATCATGTCCTATACATGTTCTAGATACAGAATTTCCCATGGACCTCATAGTCATAAATTTGAGGCGATTTGACATAATTCTAGGATTTGATTGGTTAAGCAAATATCATGCCTTTATAGGCTGTCGTGAGAAAACCATCACCTTCACTATTCCTGGCCAACCCATTCGAAAAATTCAGTGTGACTCGCCCAAAAAATTCATATCTTCCAAAATTCTTGCCAATGTCGAATTAAAGAGTTCAAAACCTTTAATAGACCAAATCCCTATGGTAAACTCATTTAAAGATGTTTTCCAAGAAATCACCCATTTACCTCCAAGCCGAGATATTGAATTCAGCATTGACCTCATACCTGAAGCCAGACCAATTTCTGTTACTCCCTATAGAATGGCACCGAAGGAATTGAAGGAGTTACAGACACAAATCAAAGAGTTGCTCAACCTCGGATTTATCCGGCCTAGTGCTTCTAGCTGGGGAGCACCTGTGTTGTTCGTAAAGAAGAAAGACGGATCTCTCCGACTATGCATCGACTATCGGCAACTAAACAAGGTGACTATCAAAAATAAGTATCCATTGCCGCGAATCGATGATTTGTTTGATCAACTACAAGGAGCTCGAATATTTTCAAAGATCGACTTGCGCTCTGGGTACCATCAACTTCTGGTCAAGGAGGATGATATCCATAAAACCGCCTTTAACACACGGTATGGACATTATGAGTGGTTGGTGATGTCCTTTGGATTAACCAATGCACCAGCCATATTCATGGATTTAATGAACCGAGTGTTCAGTCCATTTCTGGATAAATTCATTATCGTCTTCATTGATGATATTTTGATTTATTCTAAAAATGAAGCGGATCATACACAACACTTGGAGACTACCTTACAAGTGCTTAGGGAACACAAGTTATGTGCGAAACTTGAAAAGTGTGATTTCTGGCAACACCAAGTGAAGTTCTTAGGCCACGTAGTCTCTCAATTGGGGATAGCAATGGACCCTGCAAAGATTGAAGTTGTGTTAGAATGGGAAGCTCCTACCACTCCAACGGAAGTACGAAGCTTTCTTGGCCTTGCTGGATATTATCGAAGGTTCATAGAAGGATTTTCAAAACTTGCTCTCCCAATGACGAGGTTGACTCGAAAGAATGTGAAGTACATTTGGGATGACAATTGTGAACGAGCATTCCAAAAGCTAAAGGAAAGGTTGACAACAGCACCCATCCTCACCATCCCAGAAAGTGGAGTTCCTTTCGTCATATATACTGATGCATCACATCAAGGGCTCGGTTGTGTACTCATGCAAAGTGGGAAGGTGGTAGCATACGCATCTCGACAATTGAAGGCGCATGAGAAGAACTATCCAACCCACGATCTTGAACTAGCAGCCGTAGTTTTTGCTTTGAAAGTTTGGAGGCATTATTTGTATGGAGAACGATTCGATCTATTCTCCGACCACAAAAGTCTCAAGTACATTTTCTCCCAGAAGGATTTAAACATGCGACAACGAAGATGGATGGAGCTTATCAAGGACTATGACTTCACGCTACAATACCACCCTGGAAAAGCAAATGTGGTGGCTGACGCTTTGAGTAGGAAACCTCAATGTCACCTTGCCTCCATTATAAGAGATCATTGGAGCGTGTTGGAAATTCTAATCGAATGCAATCTTACTCCTTCAGTGAACATGAATGGAGTTTTTATTGGAAATTTAGTGGTGCAACCCACCATAATTAGTCAAATCATTCAAGCTCAAGGGGAAGATGAAGAGCTCGTGAAATATGTTCAAGGAATGAAGGAAAAGCACCCTGAAGATTGGAGCACTCAAGCAAAAGAAGGAATGCGTTTTAGAGGGAGGCTCTGCGTGCCAAACGTTGCATCATTAAAAGATGATATAATGCAGGAGGCACATCGTTCCAAATTTACAATCCACCCAGGAGGAATGAAGATGTATAAAGATCTGAGGAAAAACTATTGGTGGAACAACATGAAGAGAGACATTGCCGCATATGTCTCTAGGTGCCTTACATGTCAAATGGTGAAAGCTGAGCACTTGCGAAAGGGAGGATTATTACAACCACTCAAGATTCCAGAATGGAAGTGGGAACACATCACGATGGACTTCATCACTGGATTACCAAAGACACAGAGGCAATGATGCAATTTGGGTCATTGTTGATCGTCTTACAAAGTCTGCACATTTCCTACCGATCAAAATAACAGATTCCATTGACGTCTTAAGTAAACTGTACTTGAGAGAAGTTGTGCGACTACACGGAGTTCCTGTTTCAATAGTTTCTGATCGTGATGCCCGATTCACATCAAGATTTTGGGTTAGTCTACAAACGGCAATGAAGACGAAGTTAGACATGAGCACCGCATTCCACCCTCAAACTGATGGGCAAACCGAGAGAGTCAATCAAGTGATAGAAGACATGCTTAGATCATGCATTTTGGATTTTGGTGGGAGTTGGGAGGATCACTTATATTTGATTGAGTTTGCTTACAACAATAGTTATCACTCAAGCCTAGGGATGGCACCTTTTGAAGCTCTCTATGGAAGACCGTGTCGTACTCCAATATGTTGGGCTGAGGTTGGAGAAGCCATTCTTCCCGGACCTGATATAGTTAAGCAATCGGCAGAGGTTATCACTACAATTAAGGAGCGCTTGAAGACTGCACAAAGTCGCCAGAAGAGTTATGCGGATCGACATAGGAGAAGTGTAGAATTTCTGGTTGGAGATCATGTCTTGCTGAAAGTCTCACCGATGAGGGGAGTTATTCGTTTCGGGAGAAAGATTGCCAAGTTGTCACCACGGTTTATTGGGCCTTTCAAGATCATTGAGAAAGTTGGTAATTTAGCTTACCGACTAGATCTACCCCAAAACTTATCCAACGTGCACAACGTTTTTCATGTATCCATGCTACGGAAATACAAACCAGACAATTCCCATGTCATCGACCATAGTACCATAGAACTCTCAGAAGATGTCACATACGAGGAAGCACCTGTTCGTATCTTGGATCGAGAAGTACGGAAGCTCCGCACTAAGGAGATCCCACTAGTAAAGATACAATGGAATAGACATGACGAAAACGAGGCTTCGTGGGAACTAGAATCAGAAATGAGAAAGAAACATCCGCAATTGTTCATAGAACAAGGTACGTAAAATTCGAGGACGAATTTTCTTTTAAGGTGGGTAGACTGTAATAACCCGAAACTTAGTATCACTGTAGAGCACTCTAAGATACCTTAAACTTAGAAGTAATCCAAGTATCTTCTAAGCACTTTTTTTAGAAACCAATGATACCACATGCTATACTTACAAGTTATATAGGTAAATTTTTAGAGTTCTAGTAAACTTTCTAAAATACGTTAGTTCGTATTACTTGTGTACACTCGATATTTGTTTTCAAACCCAAGACTATTATCTATGTTATTTTTGTGATGCATGTTATTTTAGTACTAATTATTGCTATTTTTTTTTACCTTAAGAAAGCACTAAAGTTCTTTACTTATTAATTGGGTAAATGTGCATATGGATATGTGTGTACATACATACATACATATATATATATATATATATATATATATATATATATAGCAAGCTGATTTATGCTTTCTTTCTTTTATTATCTTTTTAATTTTATTTTTCTCATTTATCCTAATTAGACACTCACCTTAGTGGATTAGCCATTCACCTTACAATAATTAGTCACTTACTTATTTTATGCTTAATTCTAGCCTATTTAAGCATATGATCTGATCATACTTCCTACAAGCTTGAAGATCAAATGCAAAATTGATCTAAAACTCCCTTAGTTGAAGAGAAAACCCAACTAGAAGTTCTTCACACAAATCCTTCATCCTATTTCTCTTAAGAAGTTTCCTTTTTGTGAAAGAAGTCCAAAGTTTGATCACAAGACCTTCTGATTTCCTTAAGTAAGTACATGAATACCTTCCTATATTCTTTTGTCTTTAAGATTTATCAAATTGCATAATCAATGATAAAATGGAAAAGGATCTGCTTTGCTGCAAACTCGTATTTTCGTATATAACAAATTCTGTTTTGTCAAAACTAATTACAGTATTAAATTCCTCATCAAAAGTTCTTTAATTTAGGCTTTTGAATCACTCAAAAAGGTTAAGAAATGAAGAAGTTATGGCTAATCAAAGTTTTCAACTTTTAAACTCGCTGGAAATCTCATACAGCCATCACAACTTCAAAAATTCATATCTCCCTCATTTCTTATCCGTTTTCTACAAACTTTATATCAATTTGAAGCTTAGGACCTCTACTTGTGATCTGGAAAGTTTGAGAATTAATGGTAAAATACACCGTACGTAAAGACTTAAACATCAAAGGTCAGTATCAAAAATATCGGTTTCTGTACTGTTATGGTTCTTCACCCTTTCTGGACTATATCCCTCTGATCTGGACTACATGACTTATTCCATTGAATTCCTTGTGAAAAATCCTTTGAAATGGTGTACTCATTTGACTAATTCGGACTTGTGATGGACAATATAACACATTTTGAAGTTTGATGACTCTAATCGGAGAATCATGAACATGGTTGATGAACTTCAATGGATTTGGACATAAGAACTGAAATACTAACTATAATATAATTTTGTTAAATTGTGTATACTTATTTAATGCTTGCACTTTATTATTTTACTTTATTTCAGTTATTTACAAGCTTATTAATTGTGTATAGTTACTCATTTAATGTTTGTGCTTTATTATTTTACTTGATTTCAATTATGTATAAGCTTATTTATTTTATTATATATGTTGCTTGCAAGTGAATTTACTTATTTGTGTTATACAATTATGTTACATATGTTTTCATATGAGATTATTGCTAAATATATGTATCTATATGTGTGCGTACATATACATATATATTACGATATATAATTCATAAAGATTGTATTTTGTGAATTTGATTATGTTTGAGAAGTACAATTGTGAAGCCGGGTGATTAGTACTACCCCGTGCTTAAGTGAATTACTGGTAAACGTGTTTTGGTGTTATGTGGAAGTTAGCTTTGGGCCCTAGTCCCTACAGATAGTGCACTATTATACTCTTAGGAAGGGTGCTTACTTTGAGTATACATGCCTTGGTTGTGTCCTTGGTATGCTGCGGCTTACCCGTACTTTGGGAATAGTACGTCGGTCCCTAGTACGTGGATTTATGATTTGATACCAGTCAACCTGGTTTTCCCGTGTTTTGGGTATAGTACGTCGGACCCTAACACGTGGATTTGTGTTTTGTTACCAGTTAATCCGAAAATTCACTAAGAAGAGAAGTGTACTTATATTATTTTGATCAAATATCTGTCTGCGATATATTTTATCAATATGTTATGATGCTAAGTGAAAAGAGAATCAAGCATGTATTGCTTAAAGTTTATTTCACATATTAATGCTGCAATATTTGTTGGTTCAATAAGGAGATGTGATTAAGTGATTTATTACCAGTCTTATAAACCATTCACACGAATGAATATATTTGTATATATGTGTGTGTGTATTGTGTGTATACATATACATATTTAAGAATTCGTATTAACTTATAAATGGTTCTTGGTACATTTTAACTTGGTTGTCCAAGTTTGATTTCTTATAAGACACATTAATATAAGAATGTAAGTTGTGTACTTACTGGGCTTGTGTTGCTCATGATGCTACACCTTCTTGTTTTCAGGTAACGAGTAGACGCTTGGGGAAAGTGGGGTGATTCTCTAAATAAATGAATGTTTTATTTTCTACTACTATTTCAAGAGAAATAATGTAATATATTTTTGTTCAACTTCAGTATTGTAAAAATAATAATTTCAATTCCTAATAAAAGCACTATTCAGACTTATTTACAAATTCTCTTACTTTAATTTATTCTTTGAGGAAGTTTTGTTTGAAACAACCCACATCACGAATTCGGGTACCATATTTCAATATAATATTGGTCTCGGGTTTGGGGTGTGACACTGGTTCAACCGGAAAACTAGAAAAATAAAGAAGCGACATGGAATCAAGAAGAGTGATTGGAAAATAGGTAATTCACTCATAATGAGGTTACTAGCCGCTGCAATATCCAAGAAAATTTGGTTTTGGACTTTTCGGGTTTCTCATGCTAAAAGATTTAAGCCAAAATATATCATTTTAATTATCCGATTTAGGATTTAATATTTGTAGGCTTTGTCTTACATTTGTTTTAGGATTCTTTTTATTTTAGGTTTTTAGTTTCCTTTTTAATTTGGATTCTTTAGGATTTCTTGATAGATTATGATTTAGGGTTTTGGATGCCTATATAAGCACCATTATGCTTTGTACTAGAATCAGTTTATCATATCAAATTTAATAAAATCTAGAGATTTTTCTCTATTTCTCTGGTGGACTCCAGAACTATGTCTTTTAGGGTTTATCGCTTGTAAACGCCGTTACTTCCGACTGCGTCAGGTGGCGCCCACCAGAGACAAAAATAGAGAAACGCCGTTTTTAGTCCACCTGACGCAGTCGGAAGTAACGGCGTTTACAAGCGATAAACCCTAAAAGACATAGTTCTGGAGTCCACCAGAGAAATAGAGAAAAATCTCTAGATTTTATTAGATTTGATATGATAAACTTATTCTAGTACAAAGCATAATGGTGCTTATATAGGCATCCAAAACCCTAAATCATAATCTATCAAGAAATCCTAAAGAATCCAAATTAAAAAGGAAACTAAAAACCTAAAATAAAAAGAATCCTAAAACAAATGTAAGACAAGCCTACAAATATTAAATCCTGAATCGGATAATTAAAACGATATATTTTGGCTTAAATCTTTTAGCACGAGAAACCCGAAAAGTCCAAAACAAAATTTTCTTGGATATTGCAACGGCTAGTAACCTCATTATGCATGAATTACCTATTTTCCAATCACTCTTCTTGATTACATGCCGCTTATTTATTTTTCTAGTTTTCCAGCTAAACCAAACCCATTCTCGTCCTACATCATTCTCCTCCACTATGAAAGAACTCACCCTCGAGTTCCTCTTGAATAAAGAATAAGAATAGGTAGATAAAAGACCTGAGAAAAAATTAGACAATTGAACCTGTAGATTATTGGCCTGATCCTATGCAAATTTTGATGGCACAATCATGAACCCAACGCCAAAGATGAGTCTATCATATGCATTTTGGCTCTCATACGCAACCTTAGTAGATTCGTCTCGGCTCTCAAGGTTGCATTCTTGAATGATATCTGGTTCTGAGTGATTTATTTCAGGCTCCAAGACTTCTTCATTATTAATAACCATGTCTACATGAACAATTTCATCTTTAACCTCTTCTTGGTCATGACGGATGATTTCTTGTGGAGCATCTTCCATTAGAAATTCTTCTGACTTTTCTTCAGATAAACTATTAATCTCAACGGGCAAAGAAAACTCTTTGGACTTTAACTTCTTCTGAAAAACCTTAGGAGGGTAATTCTTGATCGAAAAATCTCGAGGCAAAAATTTTTCGTTAAGAAGACCTTTCATCTTCCTCCATGTTCGAACATGCTCTTTTCCTTGCCTCTGATGAGAACTGTGCAATTGATCCCACCAATAATCAGCATCTTTTTTTAGCTTCCGAGAAACCATCTTAGCCTGCTTGTGTTTTGGAACCTCCATGATCTCAAAGAATCTATCCACTTCAACCTGCCAATCTAGAAAATCCTCCACGCTCATATGACCATAAAAGTAAGGAATATCAATCTTGGTTCTGAGATCTTGGGAATCATGATCAACATCACCTCCACCACCATGTGGAGCCCTAGCACGTTGTCCATCCCCGCCTTCGTTACAGTTGGTCACTATGCCAAAAAGGCCTTCAGACGACACACATCAGACGACATAAGTTTTGTTTTATGTCGTCTGGGTTTTTCAGACGACATAATTTTTTTTTCGGTTGTCTGAATATACACTAAAACCATACTGGTTTAGTTTGGAAAAATGGTGAGCATTCAGACAACACATTTGTGTAGTTGTAGAAGGTGGTGATTTCCTATCTCAAATTTGGATAAATGGTGAGAATTCAGACAACACATTTGTGTAGTTGTAGAAGGTGGTGATTTCCTATCTCAAATTTGGAGGGATATCCAAAAGTTGATTTGAGTCTTTTCCCTCTCAAATAGCCACACCCTAATTGACTGGAAAATGTTGTGACATTCAGACAACATTTAAATGTTGTCCGAATGTGGGGGTTGTTTTAAAATTTCCCAAGTTATTTTGACTTGTGCTATTTGACATATCTAGGTCCCTCACAATTAGGTCATTTTTTGTCATTCTTCACTCGATCAATCAGCTCTCTCATCTTGACCTAAAACCCGCGAAAACTCAAACACCTGCCTCGCTCTCTCCTTTTCACTTAGCTCTCTCAGATCTCGGTTCTCTCTCAGCTGATTTCGATTCGGCTCTTTTCTATTTGGGGATGGGGTGCCTTTTATCCTCATCAAAATAACGAACACCATTCGGGGTTCTGGTTACTGAAAACCCAGACCTCTCTCTCTCTCTCTCTCTCTCTCTCAGCCTCCTTGATATTCAACGACGGCGAAACGGCGGCATTCAGTGACTCTGCTTGGTGTCTCCTTGAATCCGAAGTCAATCACTTAGTGAATCGTCGTCGTCTCTCTCTCAATCTCTCCTGGACGGTCGCCATTGACTCAGACCAAACTAAGGGTTTGTAATCGGAGATGGCGCCCAAGGATCCCAAGCAAGGCGAAGGCTTCTTCGCTTCTATAGCTTCCACTTTCAGCGCCGTCACCAAATCCGTCAACGGGTACCCAATCCCTCCTTTTCTCTGATTTCCGTCTTTCCAGCTGCTTTGTTTCTTCCGCAATTTTTAGCTACCGGATTTTTTTTTTTGTTGAATTTTACTTCAATTCAAGCACTTCTAACTGTTGCTGTGATGGTTGATCTGGATTTCTGTGTTCTATTTGCCTTGGAAATGGATCGCTCGCTAGTTTTGAAGTTTTTATCGGTGTTGATTAGCTTAGATGGTTTGTGATGATCTTGGTTCTAGGTCGAATTGGATGTGTGCTTGACTGTTTGACTTGTGATTCTTCTATAATGTTTGCAGTGATCTAGGGATTGTATGAGAGCATGTTGACTTAATTCATAGGACTGAGGTGAAGTGGACATAGCCTTGCAGCGATGGTCATACATGGTAACCCTTTAGATTCGCAAGTTACCTTCCGTCCAAGCTATGCAACGCCTCACCAAATTAGATTCGCTACTGATCTTCAATTGTCCCCTTCTGTCTTGGTTGTCTGGTTCAGTCTATACATCAAAATTCTGATCTACTGCTTTGTTAATCGCAGACTGATCTAGCACACCACAGTCCTTTGACAACTGCATTGAGGAATTTCAGCGATGAGCCTCTTGAGAACGAGAATGGTATAATCCTTTTTCTTTTCTATATTTGTTTCTGCAATAAATATGGAAACATTATCATCTTGCCTTGTTTTACAGTATTCTTTAGTCTGAATAAATTTTTATTTCTCTAGACATCAAAGTTCAAATTTATAAAGAAGGAAACCTGCTAAATCCTTCTCAACTAAAGAAGGACTATGAGGATTGGATAGTTCAGATGCATAGTCAATATGATGATGATGATGAAGCTGACTGTGGTGAAGCCCAACCTGTCTTTGTTGTAAGTCCTGCAAACAAAAAGGAACTTCGTATATCATCTGAAGGTAGGTGTAGATGGATAAGAAGCTTGGTTTTTCTAAATAATTTGTATCCTTTGTTACATCAGTTGCTTACTGAGTTCTTCTGACTTTAATTTACTCCCATTCTTGTTAACCATCGATTTATGTCTCTTTAAATTGTAGTTACAAGGGTCCATAAATCTGTAACAAGGAATGGAAGGACCTGGAAGTGTGGTCAGAGAATTAAACTTCTTAAGGGAGCATGTGCTGGGGTTCAGAAGAACAATGTTTATGCGACAATTGAATACTTTTTGCTTGAAGGTCTCCAAGGTGAATCTGGTGGTAAGTAATCTTCTTCCGAACATAGGAAGGTTTGAAACTTGAGTCTAATTTGTATCCTCTTGTGAAGTTTGTATGGAAATGCGAATAAGAAGGATAGACATTCCATAATTTGTTATGAGATGCATCTTACAGTAATTAGATCAGTTTGGATTTCTTTAAAAATGGGATTATATCAGTTTCAAGTCCTGACAATTTCTTTTTCCATTTTGTTGTCTTTCTAAACAGGTGAGGCTGAAATTTTATGCAGGTGTGATTTCTTGTGCATATTCTGCTCAATTTATCCTTTCAAGTCTGTCCGATGAAAAGGGGTGCATCCTTTCAGTCAATGAGGGAGATACTAATTTGGATATGGGCGAATCCTTGTCTGTACCATTCAGTGTGGTTGACGCCGGAAAGGTTTGCTGTTTATTTTATTTTATTATCTTGCATCTTCACATCATCTTTTGTACATTTGGAAAGATTGTAATTTTTGGGAGAAGTAGCTGACTGTTACGCTAAATTCTGAGCCATTGACTGCAGTGCATAGATGTTGAAAGAACTGAGTGGGAAAACCATATAAAGAGACCACGGCAGAAATCTCCTTCTTCAATTGAACTTCTTGATGCAGAACAATGCCAAGAGTTGGAGGTTGATGGGGTTAGTAACTTACTTTTCATTTTCTTTGTTTATAATCGAGTTCATTTGGATCAGGTCAGAAGTAAAAGATCTCTAAAGGCCAAAGGAACATAAGTAGTAATTGTGAGACATGATTGGGTTGAATATAAAATTTAAATATACCCTAAGATAGGGCTGAGGGATGAAAGCTGAAACTGATCAGATTTAGTGTTTATAGTTATTATTTTGTATGCCTCATTTTGCTTATATAAACCAGTGACAAGAATACTTTTTGGCTCTTCCTTCTCACTCTCGAGAGCTCGATGGAGAAAGAATATCTTGTTTGAAAACAAGTTTTGTTCCATCTGCTAGAGCTTGAAGAACTCTAGGCATATGAACTTTCTGGCATTAACTTATTGGTATCTAATACTAGTGTATGAATCGTGTGCTTGACAGATTAAGACCTTATATGTGGGCAATGACTTCAATGGAGATGTTCCTTTAACAAAGAAAATTCTTGCTGCATTAACTACAGGTGAGCAGGCTAAGCATGGTTGTGGATGCTAATGGATTTACAGTTTATTTCTACTAGTTTTGGGAAAGAAGAAAGTTGTCCTGTGAACTATATTAGTGGTGGCTTATCATTGATTTGGCTGGAAGTTGTATTCTTGTATTGCATCTTTCAAGCTCATTCTTTTGTAAAAGATGCATAGGCATATGAACCAAACCACAGTCTTATTCCTAGTATTTAGAAACAGTTGTGTTTCTTGTAGTATTTAGAAAATTGGTTACTATAATGCTGCTGCAGATGCAAAGAAAGATAACCTGGAGGGATCCACTTTGAAGTACTAAGTACCCTAAAAAGTCTGTGTTAATTTACTACTTTGCAATCATGATTTGTGTCGTTTGTTAAAATGGTGGAATAAGAATTTAAAATATTTAACAGAGTTTCTACTAGCTTGCTACATACCATGACGGATAAGTTCAAAAAAAGAATTCACATACGCTAACTAAGTTGCATCTGATGACCATCCTTTTTATATATTTGTTCTTTCATTGATCTTTTATTGGTCATGCTCAAATCCTACCTGTGCATATTCAGGTAAATCCACACACACATCAGCTGAAACTTTGTGATTTTTGGAGTGCAAAAGTCTTGAGTGAGCCAGACAGAATTGTTGGGGAGCTATTGCAGCCTGGGGGATATCTCAAATTGATTGAGTTGGGTCTTGAAGGTAAGCAATCACCTAATCTAGAATTGTGTGCATTTTGAAATTGTTTAATTTAACTTCATACTTCTACTGAAGTTGAATGATTATTACTAAACTAGTACCGAAATTTTGATGAACATTGAACAATATCTATTCCTGACCACATATTGTGCAAATGAGTAGATTGATGCCCAGAAAGTGTTTGGTTATGCTCTTTACAAAGATGGGAAGGATACAACACTGTCTTATCCCTTGGAGGCTTGGAGGCATCTACTCATATGGACCAGTTTCTCTTCTCTCTGGTCTTAACCCTCGTCCATTACACTTGTTTCTCCATTTCTTTGCAGCTGCCATCTATGGTGTTGGCCGCTTAATGCTTCCGTTCCCTTCACCTAAACGCATGTGGCTTGGGTTTCTATTGATCTTGGTATGTCAAAGAAATTATTTACACTTCTTTCTTGTGTTCACATTTGTCAGTTATGTATAAATTTCCATGTAAACATAACTGGCTGCTTATAAATATCTCTCTGGTGTTCTATTTTCAGAGTGCATCACACATCATATTCAGTCTCTTAAGGTAAGTTCTAAGTTTGAATTGGTTAATGACTTAATGGGTAGTTGGGTACTGAATCTATTTCAATATTTTGCAATTGGGTTGAACAATTGGAGTATTGGACAGTTTGAACTTTGAAGAGAAGAATTTGTTCTTCAGTGGTTCACTTCTTCGTATCTATTTGAATGAGTTTGTTGCTTCTAATTTTGGTACTTAGTCTTGATTTGGATGAGTTAGCTACTTCTAATTTTGCTTATTTACGTGAGTTTTTCTATTTGGCTGAGATTGATTTTGTTTTGTGTTTTCCTTTTGTAGATCATAGTGATTTTCATTGCTGGTAGTCTGGTACATATGATATGCTGCTTTCCTTTTCGTATTGTATGATGACGAGTTAAGTACAAGGTTAGTATAGGTCCAAAATAGGAGTAATTGTGATGATGCTTATTATATATGAAGCTTGTCGCCTCCATTGCTTAATGTCTAAAATAAGAGATCCCAGGTCTGTTAGTGTTAGTTAATGCTCTGCTGGTTAATTATTTACACTTCTTTCAATTGGTTAATGCTCTATTGCTCTACTATTTCAAATTTTCAATTCTTTGATTTCTTTGATTTTTGATTCTTTGGTGCTTTATGTGTTTTGTCTTCTTCGCTCTTGGTGTGTTTTGTCTTCGTCTTTTTTTTTTTTTTTTTTTTCCCTTCTTGTTTTGGGTACACAAAGGAAGCCTAAGGCCTGGGAAGGGAAGGGGAGGGGCTAAGCTGGCCTTGGGTTTTGAGTAAATGTTCTAAATGGGGTGCTCTGGTCCCAAAGTGAGTCAGCAATTTACAGGACACTAGGATCAGTAATAAAGCAGTGAGCTAGCAGCAATGTACTTTTCAGGACACCATGACATTATGATCTAACAGTCTCTACTTGTGTGTACTTTTCAGCAATCAAATGAAGCACTATGTCATGCTAAATAAAGTTTAGGGTCAACCACTGATTTAATCATATGGTATATCACTCCTAGAGGTAACTAAAACGTAAGGAATAATTGAGCTTATGGTAACTGGATTGTTCATTGGAAGATACTGGACTGTTCATGCTAATGGTAACTGCAGCGCGTGCAATTATTTTGGTACATTCAGGATTAACAAGTGCCAATTTGGTTGTCTCCAACCGACTCAACAATGGTATGTATAAACTTGTTTACCACTGGATCAGAAAAAAGCATTAAGTACCTATTTACTAATTTCCTATATTCTATCTATGTTTCAGGTATCATGTTCCTCGGTATTGGCTCAAGCCATCCCAAAATTTGTTGGTGGTATTTGAGGAGCTTGCTGGCGATGTTACAAAGATTGATCTTCTGAAAGTCACCCACGTGTTGAGAAATGGCAGACCAAGAACCGAGGCAAACTGAAGGAGCAAAAGAAGCCTAAACTTCGTCTAGAGTGTACAAACGAGCAATCCATTTCTACTATTAAATTTTCAAGCTTCGGTACTCCACCTAGAAGCTATGGGAACTGTAACCATGGTACCTGTCACACTCGAAACTCTACCGATGTGCTGAATAAGGTACCCTCACAGTAGTGTCACGCTGCTACTGCTTTGCTTCAGTTCAGGGTCAAAAGTTTTTCCATTTACCCAAGTTCAAGATCAATAAAACCTTGGACAAACTTGCAGTATTGCTAGCTATTTTGCTATGTTGTTTACTTGGTTGCCCGAATTGTGTAGTGCTTCTAGTTTATTACCTTGCAGTACTGCATGCATATATTTTGTTGGCTGCCTAGATTATTAGATATGGGCCATTTTGAACTAATGTTCATGATTAGGCTTGTGTACACGAGACGATGATGGATTATTTTCAGAATGATTTTGGATGTGGATTTTATGGTTTCAGGAATAGCCAATTTTAATTTCCAGAATGCATGCATACCAATTGTACAGGGGACTACTAAAATGTGTCATCACAAACTGCAAGCTACAACAAAAGCACACCAAAATGTGTGGTTGCAGCTGCACAGACACAACACAAAAACCAATAATAAGTCTATTGTCTGTTTGACAATGGGACAACAGAAAATTGTAGTCTGAAAGCCAAAACAACAACATAAGTTAGTTCAAAGTACTGGCTAAAGTGTATAACAACAACAAATAAGTGTGATTGGACGTGATTACAGATAATATAAAACACGTACTATTAGTGGTCCTTGTTATATTCAGACCACAAAAATTTGTCGTCTAAATAATCTCAAACGACAGTAAATTGTCGTCGTAATGAGATTGACATAACAGAAATCTATTGTCTAAACCATTTCCCAACATCACATATGTATAATTGCAAAATCTTTCACACAACACTTAAATGTCATACAAATCAACCATAGAACGACACTTAATTGTCCTCTGATACAATTTACGACCACATATAATTGTCGTGTAAAGTAAATTAGCACAACCTTTAAGTGTTGTTGTATGAGAGAAGACACTACATATGAGTCTTCATATTTCTTATTTAAGGGCATTCAGACCACACAAATAAGTCTTGCAATATGCTTCACAGAATAGTATTTCAAAAAATATGTCATTGTTTTGTTTATCAGACAATACAAAACCGTTGTTTGAATGCTTTTAAAGAAACAGATCACAATGTTCCCAAAATGCAAAACTCATCAGACAACACATTTTTTATGTCGTCTGAAAATTCAGACGACAGAACTCTTCTGTCGTTCGATACGCCCAAGACACGACATCGTACTAGACGACACATTTTGGTTCGTTCAGACGACAGAACTGTTCTGTCGTCTGAAGACCTTTTTGACATAGTGGGTGTTGTTGTTCCTTCCTTCCAACAACCCACGAAATTCTGCCATTTGAGCGTTCATGGCTACCATTTGAGTGTTCACGGCAACGGTTATCTGAGCAATCATTTGAGCGGTAAGGGCATCCAAATACGCTCTTGTAACTGGGGTAGTACGTTCGTCACCCATGGATAATCGAGGTAAATAAGAGAGACAGGAAACACCTGGCTCTGATACCACCTGACGGAGTCGAAAGTAATGGCTTTTACAAGCGATAAACCCTAAAAGACATAGTTCTGGAGTCCACCAGAGAAATAGAGAAAAATTTCTAGATTTTATTAAATTTGATATGATAAACTGATTCTAGTACAAAGCATAATGGTGCTTATATAGGCATCCAAAACCCTAAATCATAATCTATCAAGAAATCCTAAAGAATCCAAATTAAAAAGGAAACTAAAAACCTAAAATAAAAGGAATCCTAAAACAAATGTAAGACAAGCCTACAAATATATCCTGAATCGGATAATTAAAACGATATATTTTGGCTTAAATCTTTTAGCACGAGAAACCTGAAAAGTCCAAAACCAAATTTTCTTGGATATTGCAGCGGCTAGTAACCTCATTATGCGTGAATTACCTATTTTCCAATCACTCTTCTTGATTTCATGCCGCTTATTTATTTTTCTAGTTTTCCTGCTAAACCAGACCCATTCTCGTCCTACATCATACATGGTCTCTATATCATGTGGATTTCTTGGACAGTCCTGCTTTGGTTAGTGTCGCTGATTTATTTCATGGTTCTAGTTCATTCCCTTGTCTTGAGAAACTGACTCCGTGATTTTGCAAAGGTATAACCGTATAAATCATCTCAAAATTAGCTGCTATATAGGTGCATTTTATTAATACTCATTTTATCTATATATGCATGCCGTTTCAATCAAAGGTATATTTTGAAGGGGGTTTACCATTCTCTTTTATGCAATTTAAGACCTTGAAAATCAAATTTTGTTTGAACAAATATGATATCCCAGGCATGGCATGCTTGTTCAAGAGCTCTCCAGTAGTCCACACGCTCAAGATTAAAGTTTATATTTGCTGCAAAGAACCTAATCTAAGTTATCTCATGGTTCCTGCTTTTATTTACATTAATTTTGCACAGTTTTACACCTTAAGAGAACCAAAAACTCAAAAAGTGAAAATGACTAATGCATGACCCTAGGCATAGGCATGTTCACAGAATATAAAGAAGTGGTTCAGCAGTTGGTTGGAAGAAGCCTGCTGCACTAAGGAGGCAGAAGAGCTATACTGGGAAACTTAGCTCAACCTTTGAGTCATTTTCTCTGTCACCTAAAGGTTGTGAAGATTAGTTTTTGACAGGGGAAGTATGAACCTTGAGAGAGTGATTCAATTCGCTTAGTTTTTGCTCAAACATGGGAGATTCTTGCAAGAAATTATTCTTAGTTCTAAGAGTGCCAATATTCTACCACTTCAAGGGATTTCATGGGGCTTCTGCCCATGTTAACATCAGTGAAGCAGATACTGGTGTTTTCCCAAGTAAGAGAAAAATGTCTATTTAAAGGTTCGTAGTGGGTGACAAAGTTGTAGCTTTCTTTCCCTTGATCATATTCCTAATTGCTTCCTATTCCTGGTAATTCTGCTTTGCCTCACTTGCAGTATGCTGATTGAAGTTGCATATACTTGTTCTGCTTAGTACCCTTTCTTTGCATATACTCACAAATTTACTCATTTTGCATGTTCATAAGTGGTCTTCTTCTAGACATGGCCTAAGTTTTTTGAGGATAACAGTCAATCGGTGTCATATGCTTAAACATATCAATCAGTAGGGGAACTGAAGCATAGGAGGACAATTTGATTGCAGACCATCCGTCAGAGTATGGAACAACTTGTTTACATTTGATTCATACATGAAAGTATCAGGACAGCAGTAGTGACTAGTGAGCAAACACTTGTAAGCAAATATAAAGAGAGACATAAATTAAAGAAAGACATAAATTTCCCTATGGCTAACTACCTAATCATATAGTAGTCAGATATCAACCAAAAAAAAAATCTAATTGGAAGTGACTGAGAAATTTTCCAGATGATGATACAACAACTGCCCCTTATAAAACTACAGTACAACAAATTAAAAATGAGTCCCAAGGGTTATATTATGTAAACTAATCCCTGATGTTAACAAATAACTAACATTACCTATAGCCTATAGGCTATAACCTTGTGACCTCAACTGTGTTGAAGGTTCAATGATACTTATATAATAATTAACAAACTTGTAGCCTAGTCTGTTCTCAAAGACTTGAACCAATCAGCAAAAATGGCTTTCTTCCTTCTCAAGTTCATCTTCTTCACATTGAGATTCATATCGAACTTGGTTTCACGCTTGATCTTATCTGCCACTGCCCATCTTCTGGTGTTATTCATCCACGGATTCAGAGCACCAGGCCAAGCCAGCCATGGTGCAATACAACGAGTCTCAGAGGTCATCAAGTCATGGTTTGAGTACTTGTTGGAGCTTATAATGGAAGCAATAAGTGCTCTAATTTCTACCTTGTTTGATTATCTAATAGAAGGTCTCACAGCGTCTGCTTCAGGTGCCACTTCAGCAATTGGAGGTCTCATTGAGAAAACAAAGAATTCGCTCGACGGGCTCACAGGTTTCCCAGAAATTTTTGAGGGAGTTCCTGAGATGGTTTTTGAAATGGTGATGGACTTGTGGAACAATTGCAAGGATGCTTTAGGATATGTTATAGAGAATGCTTGAGATATACTGTGTAACTATATACTTCATTGGTTGTAAAACATGTCGCATTTATTTGGATGGACTGCAATTTTTTTTCTTTTCTTTTTCCCTCATCTCTCAATACTTGTAACTCCATTTTTCAATAGGAGAATCGGAAATGATGCCCTACTGCCCTAAATGATGTTGTGTTTAGTTACGAAACTCCGTTACAAGGCTTATAGCAATCTCAAGGGTATGCTCCAGCATAGTCAAAGGTGTGTTACACTCCTCCAGGAGGGAAGAAAATATGGAACATGTCCATGGTTACCATTTCATGGGCAAGTCTTATAAGAAATTAGTAGTATACTAGTATATACATGTCCCCCAGTTCACTCTTTGCATCTTCACTTCACGAAGCCAAGCCTGGCCTACGGTTCTTTTCTTTTTATCGCTAGATATGATTAATTACTACTCGCAAGAACAGAAAAGCAGTTGATTGCTTTCTTGTTTTCTACTTATGCTCTTAATTTGGTTTATAGTATTTCTTCCACTCTTATAATATTAAAAAGAATTCATGTACAGAACAATGAAAAGTGTCGTTGGTGTTTGTAATTTACTCACTCGTCCGGCCGCTATAAAACTCTAAAACCCATGTCAGAAACCTCGCAGCCTCCTCTCTCTTTCTCTCTCGAAAGTTTCTGTCTTTGGGTTTATCATGGCAGCCATGCCGAAGAAGCTTATGCATGCGGTTCAGTACGACGGCTATGGTGGAGGAACTTCTGGTTTAAAGGTTCTTTCTTTATCTCTGTTCCTGTTCTTCTATCAATGCTATTTTGTGAGTAGGCCCTCTGATTATTCTTCAATGCCAAGAAAAAGTGGGAAGTTCTTAGCTTTGAAATTAGGATGAGATTACATGAGACAAGCCATAAGCTAGGAAGGTGATTTTATTTTCAAGATTTTACTTGAGACAATCTTGCTGCAATTTGCCTATCTGTGATTCTTGATTTAAAGGATTTGCAATTGTTTGCATCAAATTATGGGTCACGTGATTGAAATGCCTGAAGGGAAAAGAGAGTGAGCAAGCAAACCAAGACTTGAGTTGAAGTTGTGAAATGGGTTTGTGGTGCTGACTTGATTATGTTTTTACTTCTGCTAATATCTTTAAATTGATATAAATAATAGAGAAGATGTTGATGTTAACTTGATTGTATGTATCTGTTGTTGCAGCATGTTGAGGTTCCAATCCCAGCTCCAATCAAAAATGAGGTTCTGCTGAAAGTGGAAGCAGCTAGTCTAAATCCAGTTGATTGGAAAATTCAGAAAGGCCAGCTGCGGCCTCTTTTCCCATTGAATTTCCCTCTAATACCTCGTAATGCTGCTTTCCCTGTGATTCTGTTATGCTTTGGCTTTTGTAAATTGAATTTATGCCTGGACAGTCGATATAATTTCTTATTATTTTTTTTTTTTTTTAACTTTCGGAGTGAGTTTGTGTTACTAAGTTTGCAATTTGTTAGTCCTGTGCATAAAACTTGGTGGTAAACTGGCATCTACTCATAAAAGTTGTCTGTCCAATTGTTCTCTCATTTGCACTTGATTCATATATGTAACCAAGTATTGAGAGTGTTGTCAGGTAGATGAATTAATTGCGTTCTGAATTCAGAAAGGATGTGGACATCTTTCTTAGCTTGAAATATGGGTTGCTTTTTGCTTCAAGTCGTCAATGCCATCGAGTCTTATACTGGCAGGTTGCTTACTAACTCTGGTTTATGATATTGTTGGGAACAGTAACGGACGTATCTGGAGAGATTGTAGAGGTTGGAGGAGGAGTCAAAAAGTTCAAAGTGGGAGACAAAGTTGTTATAATGCTCAACCCTTTTGTAAGTGAATACAATCTCTCCCTTACTTGAACAATGTGTTACATGTGTGTATGGTTAGGAGTTTCTGATTTAAAGGTCATTTGTTTGTTGCTGATACATATTGGTAGTACGGAGGTGGGTTGGCTGAGTTTGCTATCTCTAATAAGAGACTGATGGTTACTAGGCCACCTGAAGTTAGCGCAGCTGAAGGTGCAGGCTTACCTATTGCTGGTCTCACAGCTCACCAGGCTGTCACACAAGCTGCAGGGATCAAGCTCGATGGCACTGGTCAGAAGCAGAAGAACATATTGGTCACTGCGGCCTCTGGTGGAGTCGGTCACTACGCAGTCCAACTAGCAAAGCTTGGAAACACTCATGTTACCGCCACTTGTGGAGCTCGGAACATTGAATTGGTGAAGAGCTTAGGGGCAGATGAGGTTCTTGATTACAAGTCCCCTGAAGGGGCTGCTCTAAAGAGTCCATCTGGTCGGAAATATGATGCCGTGATCCACTGTGCAACTGGCATTCCTTGGTCTACTTTTGAGCCTAACTTGAGTGCAAAGGGGAAGGTCATAGACATTACTCCTGGTCCAAGTGCCTTCTCTACTTGTGTTCTGAAGATGCTAACTTTCTCCAAAAAGAAGTTGGTGCCACTTATGTTGTATCCCAAGACTAAGAACCTGGATTATCTTGTGAAGCTAGTGAAGGAAGAAAAGCTCAAGACGGTGATCGACTCGAGGCAACCTCTGAGCAAGGCTGAAGATGCTTGGGCTAAGAGTATTGATGGCCATGCAACTGGGAAGATCATTGTGGAGCCTTAATTAGCTAATAGAACAAGGGATACATAATGTGTGTGTGTGTGTATTGATTTGATTTCATTTGAACATGACTGAATATTGTAAATGGGTGGTTTGGGTTTATAAGGTCATGTCTTGTGGAAGTTATACTTGACAGGACTTCACTGGTTCATGCACTTGTTTTGGTTTTGAGAAGAAGTTTACTACATAAGCTTATCCTGCCGAGAAGAAGTTTACTACATAAGCTTATCCTGCCTTTTGAAGCTTCATTTCTCCTTGCTAACCATCTCCCTTTCAAATCAGTTAGTCGAACTCATTTTCTTCCAGTTCTTGTCGAAGTTTGTTTGAACATTTGGTTTCATATACTCTTTCATCATGCACGTGAGGTGAATTTAACAAATTCTCTCAAAAGAAAAAATTAACAAAAAATGTAATTTCACAAAAAATAGAGTAATATGCCTTTTATCAAAACTAAATTAAAAATTTAGGTCTTTTCAAAAAAAAAAAAAAAATTAAAATTGAGGTTCTACTACAAATGGAGGCTCTTTTTTTTTTGTGTCAAATGACTTCACTAAATTTTGAAATGCCCATAATACCCTTATATAGCATAATTATCAAATTAAGCAAATAAAATATAAACAGACAAAAGTGTAAAATTAAAAAGATAACCAAACAACCACTATTTTATTCTTTTTAATTGATCCACTAAGCCAACTCTCTAGGGAGATGGTTAAAATTTTAAACTTCCTACAAAGTCTTTGATTCATAAAAATGCTTAATGCTCCAACTGCAAAATTATATTTGACATGGGTAAAATTGGAAAATAATTTATCAACACATAGAGATGTTGAAAAGAAAAGAAAGTGGCAGCAAGCAACCGACATTGGGATAACACTCATCAGTTTTCAGTAAACATGTAGATAACTATCATTCGCTATCTCATGAAGAAATAAAAGGGAATAACTCCAACTCAATCTCAATTTTCTTTTCACCCAACCTTAAAAATTGAAGTTTGCTATAGTCCTCATTGTCCTCACTTGAAGAAGATTTTTTAAAAAATTTGTTTAGGATTAAAGTATCACTTTCATTACGAAAGAAACAATGGTGCAGATAAAATAAACGGCGAGAGAAAATTTTATGAGAAAATCAAAATGAAGATAAAGATGAAGCTAAGTGTCGTCGGATTTATCATCTGGCGGCAACATAGTAGGAAAGCTGTGCTAAAGCTGGCAATTATGCTACGTTGTAATCGTGTTACATATCGAGTTATCTTTCCGTTATGTCACTGCTATTTCAAAGCAAATGGAGCAGCTTGTAGCGCGCTCTTTGCTAGTTGGTGCTTGTTAGAATACAAGAATTGTGTAGAGATTCCTGATATTATTTCGGGACATACTCTAGTTGCTTATTGTAATTAGGGGTTAGGCTCAATGTCCCCCCCTTGTATTCAACAGTTTCATTAATCAAGGCTTGAGGGCAGCTGCACCAGCCCTTCTTTCAAAAAAAGAAATGGAAATAGAAGTCGGCGAGGAGAAAAAGTTGAAGATGCATGAAAAAAAGGTTGGATTGGGAGAAATTGGTTAACAAGAGAAGAGAGCCAAAGCTATATGATAATCTTTAATTGGTTGTAGAGCCGGAAAAATGTATTCAAAACATGTTAGACTTTATATATTTGTTTTTTTTTATATTTGAAATAGAAGTTGAATTCATTAGATCAACAGCCAAAGGCTAGAGTCTATCATAACTTACAAAAGCAAGCCTCGGCAAGAAAAACCGAAACAACCTATCTAAGCTAAAGCAGATCATTAAAATCTTTAGGACGCTCGCTTTTAAGCAAGCCTATCTAAGGATGAATAAACCTCGCCCTCTACGAAAAGGAAATCATTCAACTAGTCCTTCCTTGCCAATCACGCAATTGTGGTATAAGCAAGAAACTAGAAACGTCATAGAAGACTCATAGAAGTCCATTCACTCTCACACAGGCTTATAACCCTAGAAAGAAAATTAAAAAATAGTCAACTCCTTCCCTTTCGAGTTGGAGCTCATACCACTAGTAGAATCAGCCACATTGTCCTTCTTAGATGTCTTTGTCTTCTCAAAAGCCTTAACAGGCTTAGCAACCTTCTTCTTACCAAAAGGCAATAAAATACAGAGCCCAAAAACTAAGGCCCAAGGCCCAGTAGAAGGCTCCAGACTCGAGCCTGTAACAGCGCTGCACAGATCTTGCCCTGCAACCCAGCCGTCATGACATCAGTACCATCGCCGAACTCAACGCCCTGCAACGCTGACTTGGTAACCTTGGAGCTACCACTGGTCTTCCAAAAACTAGAACTGGCACACAAACTACCATGAACAGCACCGCCAAAGCCACCGCCGGTTCTAGCAAACCAAGCTGTCGCCCTAAAAGGAAAACCAATCCGGTCTTCAGCCCACCAAATCGAGCTGCCAGAGCCTAGAGCCATCACCTCCTCAACGCCAATCCCGCCATGGCAGAACCAGAAGAGGAAACGAGAAGAAAGAGGGCATAAGCCCACCAAACACCCCAAAAGGGGATAGTGACAGACACACCAACCCGAGAAGTTGGTGGACCAAATTCATGCTCGATTAGTTTTGCGGCTAGGCAAAACCCTAGCAAAGCAAAAAGTCCCATCTCGTCTAAGGCCGCTGTTTCCAACTAGTAAATTGTTGAATTGAGTTAGACTTTATATATTTGTTGTTTGTTCTGTTGTGTTGTTTCATACAAGTATAAGATTTAAGTTAATACTAATATTTGTTTTTAGGAGACTATATATACATCTAACATTGCTTTTTGTCTTTGTACGAAAGGATACAAGATTGACATATAGATGCTTATGCCCATTGTACACTCCAAGCCAATCTCGACACCAAAACTCTCTCTCTCTCTCTCTCTCTCTAATCCATCAGATTCCGTCACCCCAATTCAATCCATGGCTGACATACCTAGATCGAGCTCCGACAACCGCCGCAACGAAGCCTTCTCCAGCATCGCACTACACCCCCGGCTCTCTCCAAATAAACCCTGTAGCTGATTAGAATGTCGCAATCCCTCTCATCTCCCCCTATCATCTGGCTGAGACCTGAGACCAAACCCTGGGACAACTCATACCTCCTCCACCACCAGAAATAGCAAAAATTTAATTTGCCACTTCATTAGGCCTGCCCCAGTTCCAATTAAGTTTTGCCACATCTTCATCACTGGTGGATCTAATGACATCGGCCTCGCCCTGACCCATCGCAACGGAAAGCCTCGTAACACGTCTTCTTATAGATAAATTGTTATGTTGGATCGACCTAAAGAAAGATAGATTATAATGATCATTTTGATATGTATTGACATGCATGTACTGATAATGGTCAGCAAATAGTGACATGGTTAGCGACATGAGACAAGTCCAAATCCAACTTGATTCAAAGCCCTCAGTTTTCCCAACCCATAAACACCGGTACGAGTCTTGATTGTCCTCACTAACCTCTGAACCCACACCATTGAACTTCCATGGCTTCTCTGCCAAGCTCTCTCCTTCTTAAGCCTGAAAGCTCTAATCTTTCTCTCATGTTTTCACAATTTGGGTTCGGTTTCGTCCAAATGGAAAGGCCAGTGCGTAACTAGAGAGAATTTTCCAGCAAGTTTGTGTAACCAAAAGTTCATGCTTGGTGGTCCGGGAATGCCCGACTTATCAATATATCCTATAAACTACTGGGGCCCATGTCTGGGTTCGAATCCTACTAAGAGGTCCACTAGAGATTAGAAATTGTTGGAGAAAGAACAAGATATTTCTTTTGTTCCTTACAGGCGATCGGAGCAAGGTATTTCTGCGGTTGGTACGGTTCTACCAAAGGGGAACATGAACAAGACTTGAAGGGCAAAATAGGAACCAAGTCAAAAATTAAGTGAGTAATTTAACATAAACTTTAAAGATTAATAATCTAATTTTGTATAACATGTAAAAGTGAAATGGAATTGGTTTACTCATTTCATTTCATAGTCCATTCATATAGGGAGAGAATTACAACGGAAATATTAATTACAATGATGACATTAAATGCTGATTGATCTGTAATCCTTCTGATTTATGGTAATCGCTAATTCCTTAATTCTCTCTTCATCAGTCACTTTAACGAAGATACATAATGTGTTTTTCCTTTAACATAACACATATTATAAACCTAATTTAATATTTCATTCTCAAAAAAAAAAAAAAAACTAATTTAATATTTAGTTACTCATATAAGAGATATTTATCATTTCTCCCATTTTAAATTAACAGCAAAAATAGAAAAGGCAATTGGCTTCCTCCGGCGATCGACATACCTTAAAACAAAAACAAAAAACAAAAAAAGCAGATGAGTCATGAGCTCTTTTTTTATTGACACGTCATTTCCATCAGTTGACAGTGGTATACATATACACCTGGCGCTACGAACAAATTCGAATCCCATTCCGGAAATCTAGAAACAAAACACCTTACACCTCTCTGTCTGTCTCTTCCCGAATGGCAGCCATGGCGGCCAAACTTATGCATGCGGTTCAGTACGACGCTTACGGTGGAGGACCTTCTGGTTTAAAGGTTCGTTTACTGTTTCTCTCTCTGCTTTCTTTTCTCTCTTGTTATCCAACCTTTTCTGATTTTTTTTCAAATATCTTTGGTTTTTTCTACACATACATATTTGGGCCTCCATGTACAATACTAGCAACGAAACTGTACTAACATCTGTGATGATTGAAGTTAGAGAGTATGTTAGAAATTGAAATTAGAGAGACATTGAGAGAAGTCGAAATGGAACGATCTCAGTGTGGAAATGATTTAAGGTTGAGTTAAGACTATGTGCTTTTCTTTTGATTCTTTTATAAAAATTGATATGATTTAATGTTCGTTGTTGCAGCATGTTGAGGTTCCAATCCCCACTCCCAAAAAAGATGAGGTTTTGCTGAAATTGGAAGCGGCTAGCATAAACCCAGTTGATTGGAAAATTCAGAAAGGCGTAGCGCGCCCTATTTTGCCACGCAAATTTCCTTATACACCTGGTAATTTTGCTGTTCTTATCGCCATTTGTGGTGTTGTGATTGTGTGATACCCATTTTGAGAATTTGAGTGAACAATATGTCTGTCATAAACTCGGGAAATTGATTTTGTTCTGTTGGTGTGGGCCGGGTCTGAGCGGTTTCAAGGTTACCTGAACTTGTGTGTAGATTGGTACAATTACAAGCTGGTATTGGTAGGAACTTTGTTTTGACAAGGTCAACAGTTCAAGAATTGGGATCTGTTTTTATAGATCTCTTATCGCATATCCCTTATTGCTGTTTGTAGTGTTTAGTAGTGTCAAATTTAGACACTTTTGTTTAGTCTTTGGATAATTGGTGCCTGCTCCGGGCAGCTGACTAGTTAAGTCAAGTCATCTTGATAGCATTTGATTGGTGTTGTAAAGCTGCGACATGTCATGCAATGTTCTGAGTGATAAAGTCGCCAGATTTTGATTAATCACTATATCATTGGCAACATAAGGCATTTGTTCGTTCTGCCATAGAGCGTACTTGGAAGAATTTAGTATTGAAAAGATTTAATAGTATGTCTTCATTATAAGCTCTCATTTACACCTGATTCATAAGCGTAACTATTGGTTGAGTTGTGAGCTAGATGGATAGCTTGAACGTACTCTTGAATTATTTTCTACCATAGATGATTAAATGGATAAACTCGCATACATTGACTAGTTTAGTAGTTTGTTATTTGTGCATCAATATCTTTGACTTTGAGGCTGGTAGATTTATATTTTGAATTTGGCTGTTGAAATCATTGGGTACAGTTACTGATGTGGCCGGAGAGGTTTTGGAGGTTGGACAAGGAGTTCGGAAGTTTAAAGCAGGCGACAAAGTTGTGGCATATCTCCACATCGTTGTAAGTGCTCATTTTTGTTCCTTTGGTAACATCATTTGTTTTATGCTGATTTCATCTATGGCCCGACTTTTATCTGTGGTTATATTAGAATGGAGGTGGATTTGCTGAGTTTGCAACTGCTAGTGAGAGTTTGACGGTTACTAGGCCGCCTGAAGTTTCAGCAGCCGAAGCTGCAGGATTACCTGTTGCTGGTCTCACAGCTCACCAGTGTCTCACCCAAGCTGCAGGAGTCAAGCTTGACGGCACTGGCCCACAGAAGAACATATTGGTTACTGCTGCCTCCGGTGGTGTGGGTCAGTATGCAGTCCAACTTGCAAAGCTGGGAAACTCCCACGTCACAGCTACATGTGGAGCTCGTAACATTGATTTCGTCAAGAGCTTAGGGGCCGATGAGGTTCTTGACTACAAGACCCCAGAAGGGGCAGCTCTGAAGAGCCCATCTGGTCGCAAATATGATGCTGTAATCCACTGTGCGACGGGCATTCCTTGGTGCACTTTTGAGCCGAATTTGAGTCCAAATGGGAAGGTTATAGACATTACTCCTGGTCCAAGTGCTTTTTTTACTTTCGCTCTAAAGAATCTCACCTTCTCCAAGAAGAAGCTAGTGCCGCTGCTCATGAATGCCAAGGCGGAGAATCTGGATTATCTTGTCAAGTTGGTGAAGGAAGGAAAGCTGAAGACAGTGATCGACTCAAAGTATCCTCTGAGCAAGGCTGAAGATGCTTGGGCTAAGAGTATTGATGGCCATGCTACTGGGAAGATCATTGTGGAGCCTTAAAATAGTTGCAAGGCTGAAGCTGAAGTTTGTACTGTTTTTAGTAAGGAAGAACAGGATAGTTGGTGTGTGCTATAGAATACCGGATTTAATAATACGCGGATTATGTTGTAAATGACAGCGTTATACATGTTTTTTCTTTTTTATTTAATTACAATAATTACTTTGACACAGTGGATTTTTGTAAATAATGAAGATTGGAAATGTGGTGATATTTTTGTAAATTTTGATATTTTTATTTTATTTTAGTGGTTTTATAAGGAATAAAACCCGTCATGAAAAAGGCTAGTTCGAAGTTTGATCTCCAAACTTAGTTGCAGATTTGGAGGGAAGTTTGATCTCCAAACTTAGTTGCAGATCAAAATATCAAAAACCGAGTGAATCATATCAAAATATCCATTCATGTAGACTCGGATGGGTCTATTTTTCTTCCTCCATCGAATTGGCAGAGGAAGCTGGGGCTCACGCTTTAGGCCTAGCTAGCATCAAGACTCTAATGCCGATCCCCACCGATACCACCACTTTGTGCCCAGCTCCATGCAGTCTCAGACTGACCTGCATCAAAACCCATTTTTCTCTCACTAAATAGCATTCCAAATCAGAGAGAGCTTTTTCATTTAAAAGTTGAAACGAAGAAGAAGAAGAAATATTGCATTTTTGGTTAAACAAAGAGAAAGGGATGTGTTTTCATGAAAAGGAGGAAGACAAATTGGTTAAAGGAGAAGACTATTTTTGGCTATAGGTTACCGATTTGAGTTATATATTATTTTTGTTTCAAATATACCAATATATCTCAAGTGACCTAGTGCTTGGGCTCACACATTGCATATGCAAGGGGTGGGATTCGAATCTCGAAAAACTGAGATCTTAGAAATGTTAAACCGCCGCCGAACCGGCTTACATGAACATGTTCGGTCACATTATTAGTTAATGATTTTCTTAGTTTGGGGCGGTCCGATTTTGGCTGGTTCGGCCCACTCGACTAAAGTTGCCAGCCCTAACGAGGAAGGAAGAATTTACCTCTTAAGTTTCAGCCAAAATTTTTCGACTATGCTTTCTCCCTCCATGGATAGATCGAATTGATGTGCATGATTGGTGATGTTGGAACAGTAAGGAAGAGAGAAACATAACCCAAGTGGTGGCGGAGTTCGCGGTGGCAGGAGGAGGAACCTGTTTGGGTTCTCCTCTTCAATACGCTGTGGTGGGTAGTTATAGAGGGTGGTGGAGCTTAGGCAACAACTAGATGAGGGTAGGTGGTTCTTTCGAGACCAGTTCCATGGTCGGAGGTAGCGCAGGAACAGAGGAAAAATCGGATCATCATTTTTTCTGTGGTGGTTGACCCACTAGTATATATACACCTACAATGTATAGAATAGGCTCTGACAATTTGACTTGTTTAACCATGTTGCATCAACTAGCAATATCATAAAGGGTGGTTCTATTCAAACTTCCTAATTTGCTATTTAGACCTCTCATAATTTTTGTATAATTTTATTTTCTATTTTACTCATTTTTTTTTTTTTTGTTAACCCCAACCCTCCTCACCCTTGAAATCAATATGTCGCCGATCGATTTTTCATGTTTCATCATTGGGAAAGATCACATCATTGAGTAAGTTAAACTGAAATGGAGAAGAAGACGACGGGGATGGGAAAACAACTACTATGGCTTTGTTGCACTAGTGGATCTTTTGTGTTTTTTTTTCCCCTATTTGTTAGAGGGAGGAGGGTAAAATAAGAAATAAAATTATAAAAAAAAATTTGAGAGATTTAATTAGTAAATTGGAAGGTCTGAACATATAACCAACCAATCACAAATTCTTAATTACCATAATAAACTCGCCCACCTAGGACCAAGAGAACATTAATTTTCATTGTCTGGCAATAGATAAGGAATAAAAATATTGAAAGAGGGAAGCTAGGTTTTGCTCTGAAAGACCCGAACTGCGTCTCGGGTACTGAACTTTTCTTCTCGTCCGGCGGCGCTCGCCGGCTCTGGTTTGCCTCTTTGGGCTGCTGCTGGACAAGCTCTGGAATGCTAATGCCTCGGTGGCTTCATGTGTGGGAGGTTTGGCTCGATGGTTTTGCCGGAATGGGTGGAGGTGGAGTCCGGACTACTTCTCTGATTCCAGATCGAATTGTACAGAGACGGTGGGTTTTGTCATGGGCTTCCAGGACCTGCGGTGGCGTCTTCGTCATGAGATTTCCAGTTATGGAGGCGGCGGTGGCTATGGCGGAGTCGGAGCAGATTGTGTCGCGGAGGCGTGGTTTCGGTGGTCTGGGTGGATTGCTGCGGCAGCGTGGCTATGGAGGGTCTGACCAGATCGTAAGGGCCGACGTGGCTTGGTGGTTCTCGGCGGTTTTGTGGGGTGGCGGCGAGGTTCTGGATGGTGGTGGTCGGTGGCGCTGCACCGAAGCTGGGTTGGTGATGGTGTTTCGGCTGGGCTTGGAGCACCCTTCTCTACTGGGTCGTGAGCTGGACTTCCTCTCTCTTGGAGTTGCCCTCTTGGGCATTTATTTTGGGCTGAGGTGTTTTGCCCTAGGCCCATTTCTATGTTTTAGTTTATCTATTTACAATAATTTCCATTTTAGGAACCTATGCACTTTTGTGCACCCTATGTACCTCTAACGGCTCTAGAGTAGTATCGAAAGAGGACTCTCGCTATGTCTACATACTCAATTGTCTAATGAGTGGGTCTATAGCTATGTATCATTGTGGGTACTGTTGGAAAATTTGGTTGATGGATGTTATTTGAGTCACCATATTTTGATTCTCCTACAAAATCACATGAATACAATATATATTAATAATAAATAATAAATAATTATAATAATATTATTGTCACAATAAATTAAATAACAATGATTATAGAACTTATGTCTTGGATTTATAGGCTTCCAAATGACATATTACTCGAAAAGAGTTTAAGGTTGAGGCGTGTAAACACTGCCCTTAAGAGTAGATTTCGCCCCTCGGAGACAATGTCTCGGTGTAGCAGGTTTGTGGCACCCTACCCTCCAGGGTACAACCTCGATCATGTAGGTGTACACTCACAATACTCGGATCATATCGAACAGCTTGAAACTTTCTTTTAGAGGAATAAATAAATAAAATGAAACACATGAATATTTTGAGCTCGGAAAGGAAACAAAGGAGATTGAATATTTCGCCCCTCGGAGACAATGTCTCGGTGTAACAGGTTTATGGAGCCCTACCCTCCAGGGTACAACCTCGATCATTGTAGGTGTACACTCACAATACTCGGATCGTATCGAATTGCTTGAAACTTTCTTTTGGAGGAATAGATAAATTAAAGGAAACACATGAATATTTTGAGCTCGGAAAGGAAACAAAGGAGATTGAATTTCTTGTTGTATATTTTGATTTGGAAAGCTAGAGATTATATAGGGCAAGGATGATTAATGCAATAACAATTTGCCAATAGTAATTAAGCTTTGTAACTTATGTAACAGAAATGAATATAATGACATTGATTAGGAAAAATCAAAACTGAAGGTATCAAATAAGGAATGAACCAATATAATTGCAGAGTTAACCAAATGAATAATCCAAACTGATGAAATCTTTGTAATAATCACAATCAAAGAGAGTTAATGACACAAAAAGAATTAATGACTATTACTATCTACAAATAACGGTTTAAAGGAGGTTTAAAAACTAGCAGGTATTTTGAAATATTCTAAATAAATTCCAACAGGTACTACCACTAGTTTCTTGTCTACGGCGGAAGGGTATGTACTGGCCTATTCTGACTTGTGATGCAATATATTGCCACCCGTTTCGGGTTTGATTCAAAAAAAAGAGAACATTAATTTTCATTAAACCCTCCCACGGAAAATAATAATTTCTTCTTATCGTTTTGGGAAAAAGAAAATTCAAAAAAAAAGAAAGAAAGAAAATCTCTTTTATTGCCGAAAGGGACTGGAATCACTGGATTTCTGAGATCGCGCTCATCAGCAAAAATATCACGGGTCATTTACGTCATTTTCATTATTTGAAACGGTGGCATACAGACACCTGGAGCTACGGATAAAATTCGAACCCGCAAATCCAGAAACACACCCTCTCTCTCTCTCTCTCTCTCTCTTCTTCTCATGGCGGCAAAACTTATGCATGCGGTTCAGTACGACGCTTATGGTGGAGGACCTTCCGGTCTAAAGGTTCGTTGATCTCCATCTGCCTCCTTTTCTTCTCCTCCAAATTTTCTTTTCTCTTCGGGTTTTTGCTACCGATCGACGCATTTTATGGTCCACAATCTTCAGGGAACTTTAACAACCTGTCACTATATATATATATATGGGATTAATATTTATGTTCGGCAATTGAAATCAAAAGTGTGGAAATGTTTCGGTTGTGTCTTGGGTTGAAAGTTTTGTTAAACTAATGAATATATATGTGCACTGAAATCTGAATGTTATGTTTGTTGTTGCAGCATGTTGAGGTTCCGATCCCAACTCCGAAGAAAGATGAGGTTTTGCTGAAATTGGAAGCGGCTACCATAAATCCAATTGATTGGAAAGTTCAGAAAGGCCTACTGCGCCCTTTTTTACCGAGAAAGTTCCCTTATATACCTGGTAATTTTCCTTTCAATTATCGTCAGTGTCTGGTTTAATTTTGTGAGTTTTGGGAATTCGAGTGAATAATATGTCCGTGAATTTTGAGATATCTCGTATCACTGTTTATAGTTTTTACTAGTGTTGAATTTTTGCTTGCTCCAGGCATCTAACTTGTTAAGTCACTTTGATAGCATTTGATTGGTGTCATAATTAAGCTCAACAATCTGATGCAATCTACTGATTGATAAAGTCACCAGATTTTGATTTATTACTACATCATTGGAAACATTAGACATTTCATTCCGTCTTCCATACAGATCAAACTTGCTCATTTATACCGGAATTATAAACAAAAGTGTTGGGAGAGTTGTGAGGTAGATGGATGAGTTGAACTCTTATATTATTTTCTACCATAGATGTCTAAATGGATAAATATCTCTCATGCATTGCTGAGATTAGGAGTGTTGTTATTTGTGCATTAATGTCTTTTAAGTCTGAGGCTGGTAGGGGAATTTGTTGACTTTGGCTAATGAAGTGATCGGGTACAGTTAGTGATGTGGCTGGAGAGGTTGTCGACGTTGGACAAGGAGTTCAGAAGTTCAAAGCGGGCGACAAAGTTGTAGCATTTTTCACCCAGGCTGTAAGTGCTCAATCATTTTGATTTTTTGGTAATATCATTTGTTTCATGCTCTTTTCATCTATTCACTGACTCCATCTGTTGTCATATATATAACAATTAAATAGAATGGAGGTGGATTTGCTGAGTTTGCAACTGCTAGTGAGAGTTTGACGGTTACTAGGCCGCCTGAAGTTTCAGCAGCCGAAGGTGCAGGGTTACCTATTGCTGGTCTCACAGCTCACCAGTGTCTCACCCAAGCTGCAGGAGTCAAGCTTGATGGCACTGGCCCACAGAAGAACATATTGGTTACTGCTGCCTCAGGCGGTGTAGGTCACTATGCAGTTCAATTGGCAAAGCTTGGGAACACTCACGTGACAGCCACTTGTGGTGCACGCAACATTGAATTTGTCAGGAGCTTAGGGGCCGATGAGGTTCTTGACTACAAGACCCCTGAAGGGGCAGCTCTGAATAGCCCTTCTGGTCGGAAGTTCGATGCTGTTATCCACTGTGCAACTGGCATTCCTTGGTCCACATTTGAGCCGAATTTGAGTCCAAATGGGAAGGTTATAGACATTACTCCCAGTCCAAGTGCATTGCTTACTTTCGCTCTGAAGAAACTCACCTTCTCCAAAAAGCAACTGGTGCCGCTGTTCGTGAATGCCAAGGCAGAGAATCTGGATTGTCTTGTGAAGTTGGTGAAGGAAGGAAAGCTCAAGACAGTGATTGACTCAAAGTATCCTCTGAGCAAGGCTGAAGAAGCTTGGGCTAAGAGTATTGATGGCCATGCTACTGGGAAGATCATTGTGGAGCCATAAAATAGTTATAGTAAGTTTGTGTTGTTAACTTCATGTACTTTGTTGGTATGTGCTATATAATATGGGATTTAAAAATATGTGGGATATGTTGTGAATGATAAGGTTTATATTTGATGTTCGAGTTCTTGTTAGTTACATCTGATATTGCTATAATGCTTTTCATCGAAATTTTATCATCTCGTTTGTTGCATTATGATTTATCGGAAAGGAAAAAAAAAAAAAAAAAAAAAAAGGATAGAAGCAAGATATAATTTGCAACATGTTTGAGTTGAGAAGAAGCAAGATGAGTGAAGGAGATATTTACCCTGTTCTTGTTCATAGAAGATGTGTATGAGTTTGTTACACGATATACGTGGCTCCTTTCGTCATTTCACAGGTCTGATGGTGGTCTACGGTGTACCCCTACCCACCCATTTAATGCATAAACGTTCATAAAATCTGGGACGACCTTCAAGCTCGGACGGCTTTGGTTCAAGTGCAATTGACAAGCTAAAGATTTGCACAAGCTACCCGAACCTTGTTTGAAAATGGGCATTTGACATTTCGATGTTGTGTGTGATCATAAAAATGTCACAGGAGGAAATTCAAAGTCAGGCTTTTCTGCTTTTCTTTTCTCTGGTTGGGGTTAGAGGTTGAGGTTGTGGCTGGGAATGATACTTGGGAGTCAAGACACTTCGGTGAATTGCTAAAACAAGTTGTGCTTGAACATAGATTGTTGAACATTGAATAGCATATGAATGATAATTACAAGTCACGAGTCATGACTAAGAAAATACCAATTTTGATACCCTTAATACTTTTGTTTTCTTTGCTTTTGCCAAAGGAACCATTGCGATAAATTAGTTGGAGAAAGAAACGTTACGCAAATAGAAACTTACACTCTCCTCTTTCTGCAAAAGCCATGGCCGTAAAGCTTATGCATGCGGTTCAGTACAACAGTTATGGTGGAGGACCCTCTGGTTTAAAGGTTCGTTACTTATCTGCTTCTTTTCTATCTAGCTTTTCAATCCAAAGTTGAAGAATGAAATGAAGTTTGTTAAGAGAGTTTTTGGTGGTGTGCAGACTTAATTAGATGATACTGTTTATTTCTTGTTGCAGCTTGTTGAGATTCCAATCCCAACTCCGAAGAAAGATGAGGTTTTGCTGAAATTAGAAGCAGCTAGTCTGAATCCCGTTGATTGGACAATTCAGACAGGCTTGATGCGGCCTTTATTTTTCCCGCGCCACTTTCCTCATACTCCTGGTAAAGTTGCTGTTCTGAATTCTGATCATAGTGTACGTGCATGGTTTGTGTTTGCCTTTATTTTTTTGAAGAGCATTTGAGTGCATTTGTAAGTCATAAACATGGGAGCCCCAATGGATTAGCTTCGAACAACAATGAATTTTAAATGCTCTGTTGGTGTATGTTGAGCAGATTCAGGGTTACTTTGATAAAATGATTGGAAACTTTGTTTACACCAGCCACTGTTAATTGGTACTGTTTGGTAGTGTGAAATTTATAAGCCATATGTGTCCCATAGACATTGAACTTGGAAGAGTCGAATATTGAAAAAGATTAACATGTTTCAAAATAATCTCTCATTTACAACTCTCCCAACACTTCGATATATTGAAGTTGAATTCTCCAATTACTTCTGCATAGAGTTGAATATTGATAGGATCAGTCGCATGTTTTCAATATATATTTCATACGTTGATTATTTTGTTAGTTAGACATCAATTTGATTCTTAGCCTGGTAGATTAATATCTTGACTTTGGCTGACAAAATCATCGGGTACAGTTAGCGATGTGGCCGGAGAGGTTGTCGAGGTTGGACAAGGAGTTCGAAAGTTCAAAGTGGGCGATAAAGTTGTGGCAATTCTCACCCTCTCTGTAAGTGTTCATTTTGTGTCTCTTCGGTAGCATTCATTTGGTTTATGCTGATTTCATTGATGCCTTACTTTATATCTGTTGGCATATTACAATCATGTAGAATGGAGGTGGATTTGCTGAATTTGCAACTGCTAGTGAGAGTTTGACTGTTACTAGGCCGCCGGAAGTTTCAGCAGCCGAAGCTGCAGGGTTACCTATTGCAGGTATCACAGCTCACAAGTGTCTCACTCAAGCTGCAGGAGTCAAGCTGGACGGCACCGGCCCGCAGAAAAACATATTGGTTACTGCTGCCTCTGGAGGTGTAGGGCACTATGCAGTCCAACTAGCAAAGCTCGGGAACCATCATGTCACAGCCACTTGTGGAGCGCGTAACATTGATTTGGTCAAGAGCTTAGGGGCTGACGAGGTTCTTGACTACAAGACCCCTGAAGGGGCAGCTCTAAATAGCCCTTCTGGTCGGAAATATGATGCTGTGATCCACTGTACAACAGGCATTCCTTGGTCCACTTTTAATCCGAATTTGAGTCCAAATGGGAAGGTCATAGACATTACTCCCGGTCCAAAGGCTATGCTTACTTTCACTCTACAGAAACTCACCTGCTCCAAGAAGCAGCTGGTGCCGCTGCTGGTGATTCGCAAGGCTGAGAACCTGGAATATCTTGTTAAGTTGGTGAAGGAAGGAAAGCTCAAGACGGTGATCGACTCGACGCATCCTCTGAGCAAGGCTGAAGATGCTTGGGGTAAGAGCATCGACGGCCATGCTACTGGGAAGATCATTGTGGAGCCTAAATAGTTATACAGTATTTATTGTAAACTTCATGTACTTGATCTAGGTTTTCTATATATTGACATATGATGGATAGTATGCAGAATAGGATATGGGATTTCATTATGTTTGTTTCCCTTTTTTGTTCTTTGGGAATTGGGAAATGATTTCAATATTGTAAATGATATGGTTTGGATTTACATTCATTTTATCTCAGATTATGTGTGACATAAATTTGATAGATCTCTCCCAAAGTTCATTATATTGCATCATGGGAGGACATTTGTTATTATCTTCCCTCTTCCTTTATAACTTATCTTAGTTTGAGTCCAAATGAAGGTTATAGACATTACTCCCGGTCCAAGTGCATTGCGTACTTTCGCTCTGAAGAAACTCGATCACCTTCTCCAAGAAGCAACTGGTGCCGCTGCTCATGAATGCCAAGGCGAGAATCTGGATTATCTTGTGAAGTTGGTGAAGGAAGGAAAGCTGAAGACAGTGATTAACTCAAAGTATCCTCTGAGCAAGGCTGAAGAAGCTTGGGCTAAGAGTATTGATGGCCATGCTACTGGGAAGATCATTGTGGAGCCTTAAAATAGTTATATATATAGTAAGTTTGTGTTGTTAACTTCATGTACTTAGTTGGTATGTGCTATAATTATATGGGATTTAAAAATATGTGGGTTATGTTGTAAATGATAAGGTTTATATTTGATATTCGAGTTCTTGTTAATTACATCTGATATTGCTATAATGCTTTTTGTCAAAATTGTATCATCTCGTTTGTTGCATTATGATTTATGGGAAGAAAAAAAAAAGGACAGATGCAAGATATAATCTGGAGATTCTGGAACATGTTGAGGTGAGAAGAAGCAAGATGAGTGAAGGAGACATATATTTACCCTGTTCTTGTGTTGAGAATATATACATCTCACATAGAAAAAATGGGACATTGCCTATGGGTTTATAAGGATTTGGGCTACTCCATCCATTGCCAATTGGTTTTTGATGTGAACCCTAGATTACTTTATCATGGTATCAGAGCGGGTTTCTCACGTAAACGGTTTCAGCGATGGCCACACGTGTTCACCGTCACCCAATATAACTTGTCCACGTGTATGACTTGAGAAATTGCCACACGTGCGGGGGCATGTTGAGAATGTGTATAAATATAACTCCCACATTGGAAAAATATAATTTTGCTCATGGGTTTATAAGGGTTTGAGCCTCTCCATCCATTGCCAATTGGTTTTGGATGTAAACCCCAGATTACTTTATCATGGTATCAGAGTAGGTTACCCATGTGTGCATGCCTAACGGCCACACGGGTTCCACGTCACCCAAAATTTGTTCACATGTATGGCTTGAAAATTCGCCACGTGTATGGCTTGAAAATTCGCCTCACGTGCGGGGGCGTGTTGAGAATATATACATCCCACATAGAAAAAATGGGACCTTGCCTATGAGTTTTAAAAGGTTTGGCCACTCCATCCATTTTTCTTGAGATCCATGGAAGTAAGCCAACCCTCAAACTCGACCAGTGTTATTGTCTTCGCTGATTTCATATATTCATCAAACTTCAAGTACAGAGATCCAGATGTTGCATGTTCCGTATAAGATCGGTGACCATCCATCCCAGGGCCAGTGTCAAATATAGAGATCATGTCATCTTCAACATCCATCTACACTTGGGGCCGATGTGAGAGAGCGGAAACCCTAAGCGGCGGAAGAATCTCTATGGATATTGCAGATGACATTATCTCTATATTTGACACTGGCCCTGGGATGGATGCTCATCGCTTAGGGTTTCCGCTCTCTCACATCGGCCCCAATATGGATGTTGCAGATGACATGATCTCTATATTTGACATTGGCCCTGGGATGGATGTTCACCGATCTTATACGGAACAGGCATCTTCCGCCAATGTCACTTGTTCCGTATAAGATTGGTGAACATCCATCCCAGGGCCAGTGTCAAATATAGAGATCATGTCATCTGCAACATTCATCCGCACTTGGGGCCTATGTGAGAGAGCGGAAACCCTAAGCGGCCCTAAGTACAGATGGATGTTGCAGATAACATGATCTCTATATTTGACACTGGCCCTGGGATGGATGTTCACCGATCTTATACGGAACAGGCAATATCTGGATCTCTGTACTTGAAGTTTGATGAAGATATGAAATCAGCGAAGACAATAACACCGGTCGAGTTTGAGGATTGGCTTACTTCCATGGATCTCAAGAAAAATGGATGGAGTGGCCCAAACCCTTATAAACCCATAGACAATGTCCCATTTTTTCTATGTGGGATGTATATATTCTTAACACGCCCCCGCACGTGTGGCAAATTTTTAAGCCATACACGTGAACAACTTTTGGGTGACGTGGAGCCCATGTTTCCGTTAGGCATGCACACATGGGTAACCCACTCTGATACCATGATAAAGTAATCTGGGGTTCACATCCAAAACCAATTGGCAATGGATGGAGAGGCCCAAACCCTTATAAATCCATGAGCAAAGTTATATTTTTCGAATGTGGGAGTTATATTTATACACATTCTCAACATCTTGCTCATAGAAGATGTGTACGAGTTTGTTAAACGATAGACATGGCTCCTTTAGTCATTTCACAGTTCTGATGGTGGTCTACGATGTACCCCTTACCCACCCATTTAATGCATAAACTAGCATGTTCATAAAATCTGGGACGACCTTCGAGCTGATCGGACGGCTTAATTTGGTTCAAAACTTCAAGTGCAACTGACTACGATGTTTATGGTGGACAAGCTAAAGGTTTGCACAAGCTACCCGAACCTTGTTTGAAAATGGGCATTTGACATTTCGATGTTGTGTGTGATCATAAAAATGTCAAAGGAGGAAATTCAAAGTCAGGCTTTTCTGCTTTTCTTTTCTCTGGTTGGGGTTAGAGGTTGAGGGCCGGTTGTGGCTGGGAATGATACTTGGGAGTCAAGACACTTCGGTGAATTGCTAAAACAAGTTGTGCTTGAACATAGATTGTTGAACATTGAATAGCATATGAATGATAATTACAAGTCACGAGTCATGACTAAGAAAATACCAATTTTGATACCCTTAATACTTTTGTTTTCTTTGCTTTTGCCAAAGGAACCATTGCGATAAATTAGTTGGAGAAAGAAACGTTACGCAAATAGAAACTTACACTCTCCTCTTTCTGCAAAAGCCATGGCCGTAAAGCTTATGCATGCGGTTCAGTACAACAGTTATGGTGGAGGACTCTCTGGTTTGAAGGTTTGTTACTTATGTGCTTCTTTTCTATATATCTAGCTTTTCAATCCAAAGTTGAAGATCGAAATGAAGTTTGTGAAGAGAGTTTTTGGTGGTGTGCAGAGTTAATTAGATGATACTCACTACTAGCAAAAAGAGCAACACGTACACACAAATTTTAAACACACTGACTCTCACACTAATAAAAAATCAGTGGGTTTTAACATGTAGATACAGACATCTGTGAGAATGAATGGGTCTCACACAAGAAAATGCTTACACATTTACTCACTGAAATCAGTGTGTCTAAATTTTCTCACATATGTCGGTATGTACCAAATATTTTGTCTATACTGATATCTGTGTAAAGCATTTATACATGGATATCCGTAAAGAATAGCACAATTATAATTTGCAAGATGAGTTTTAATTCATAGAGACATATGTTACAACAACTTCCACACTGTCATCCGTATGAATATGAAATAGCCACTGATATCTGTATGAAGTTTTACATAGTTATCTGTAGCAATTGCTACTTGTTTGGCTCCAATTTTGTTGCAGCTGGTCAACAGTCTCTTTTCTTGCGCGGGCGTGCCAGCACCGTTCGGGTGCGGTCGTCGGGGGTGTCCCTTGACCTGACTTCTTTCAAGCGATTGTAGACGAGGAGAGCACCAACCTCGTCGTGGGGATTCTTTCTGCCTCGTGGTGAGGACTTTGCTGAAGTTTCTTCTTGTTAACACAATCGATACTCAATATTGTAGATCGAGCAGAGCGACATCACCGGGAAATGTTGAGATCTTGCTAAAGCGTGACTTTAGCTTGGCTGGGTTGCTAGGGCGTTACCCTTGCTTGGCTGGTTCTGTAACCGTTGTGGTCTCGGCACTACCGTCGGCTCCCGAGGAGACTAGGACCGAAGTACGTTGACAGAGGGTTTGGTGGCACTGAAAGTCGGCTTCTGAGAAGACTAGGACTAGGAGTGTGATCACCGGTAAGAGAAAGAGAAAGAGAGGGAGAGGAGTTGCTCTTAGAGAGGTTTGCTCTAGAGAGAACTTAGATCATCTTAGAGATGTTGTTGTTGAATGTGAATGTGTGTTTTAGAATGAGAGGAGAAGGTGTTTATATAGGGAAGAAAAAGAAGAGTGAAATGATGAGTGGAAGAAAAATAATGAAAGTGGAGTATGAAAGTGATTTGTAAAATATGGAAAAGATAGAGAAATGATGAAATGAAAGCAAAGCATGAAGGTGTAGAAACATGGAAGTGATGATGATCTATTAAAGAGATTGTCTTGAAAAATATATCCAAGGAAAAGAAGAAAAGCATCTAGCTTTCTTCATGTGGGTAGGAAACATGAACATGTGAATATTGAGCTGGTTTTAGGTCAGTTTCTGCCCCTTTATTCCTTCAATTATTTCTCCAACAAGACTTCCGAATGAGCTTTCGGCTTCTTCATAAAAAATGTTCCACTATGAGTGTAGATCATCCTGACAAATTTTCAGAGCTTTATTCCATGCGGTTGGGCTGGAAATGCTGCTGGACCTCTTACAGGTCCAGTTTTCCAGTTTTGCTTCTGTAGAAAATTGGACTGATTGTTTGAAGGCCTTCCACTCTAAAATATCTCTGGCACTCTTCATAAGAAATGATCCTTGGGCTGTCTAGAATGGATCTGCAGAGTTTCAGCTCATTTCAAGTTCATTTGGTCAGGCGGCCGCCCCTCCTTCCTTGTTTAGCTCGGTTTCTCCTAGCCGAAGTAGGAAAATGTGCTAAAGTTAACTTTTCATGCTTCCATGCTTCCATAGTAGGCTTTATTTAGCCTCTAAATATATAGGGAAAAATGCATAGACAGTGTCTGAACACTCTGAGGACTGTCAAAATGATACCTGGACTTTCAAATGTATCAAAGTGATACCTGGACTTCTAATTTGTTGTCAACGTAGTACCTACGGGGACTTTCCGTCACGGCTCCGTTAAATTTACCACGTGTGAGGCACGTGAGGTACAAAATGAAGGTAAAAAGACTGATTTGCCCATATAAATGACATTTTATTTTTTATTTTTTTGGTAAAAACATATTAAATATTTTTAATAAAAAAGATCTATTTACCTTTAATTTTTTTAATTAATTTTTGTTCACTTCTCCACCTCTCGTCTTCTTCCTCTGCCCTCGATCAACCACTCTCTGAAACGACTGACTTGGCTCGCCGATTTTCCCATTCAAAGCATACCCATTGATCATCGAATGCCACAAACTCAAATTTCTCTCAGGCATTCTATCAAACACCTTGTGTGCATCTCTCATACTCCCACACCTCTCATACATTTCGATCAATTTCACATTCAACTCGATATCTCCTCCTTCATGTACTGTTCAATCTTTCTCCCAACCTTCAAATCGTCACAAAACTCCAGTAACATCCAAAAAATATGGGGCACCCAATCACTCCTCCCTCCTCATCCACCACCACAGCCACCATTAGATCATCTACGGCCACCACCACCACCACCAATTGGGTCTTACCTTCTTCAAACTCCAGTAGCTTCTCTGTAATGGCCAGAAAACATCCAGTAACATCCAGAAAACACCATAATCAGCAGAAACGCCATGACCCATATACTCCAAGGCCTCTTCGACCTTACCCTCCTTGCACAAACCCATCAAGTCCACATCTTTTCGTGATGCGTCACTCACATTTCGATCGTTGGACTCATTTGTGGGTTCATTTGGGTTCGGGTAGTTGCTGTTCTTGTGTAAAGGTTGGGTCTTGTAGACGGGTTTGGAGCGAGGCCTGGTGGTTTGCGGCTGGGAGGAGCAGTCGTAGCTGCTCGATTTCAGGCACACAACGCCGACGCAATTGACCTCGACGAAAGGATCAACGGCGCACTCCATCGCTGATTTCAGATCTTCATTTTGGAGAAGACTTCGTCCTTCATTTTGGAGGACGAAATTGAAATTGGGATTGGGATTGAGATTTGGATTTGGATTGGGTTCTCTGTAAACTTTGATGGTACTCAAAGCAGGACTTGAGATCGAGGAAGGAGGACGGAGAGCCCAGCTAGCTATGAACACCAGAATAGAATCATGATGATGATGATGATGATGAATATGAAAGCCCAGCTAGCTATGAACACCAGAACTGATTATCATCATGAAGAAAAAACCCATATTCAAAAAATAAAAGAAAACCCAATATACGTGAACAATCAATGGAACTTATAGAAAGGTAAAGGATGATGATTCTTCGTTCTACCTAACAATTCTGCTTGTGTTCTTCGTGGCTTGAATACCCAGAAGCGAAAAGTTGAAGGCTTTGGACTTTAGAGAGAGAAAGTCTCAAGCTTTGGACTTTAGAGAGAGAAAGGACTCTTTTTCAGAAGAGGTAAAAACGTTTCTGCGAGAGAATGAATGAATTCATGAATGGGTTCAAGAACATGAACAATTGGGATTTCTTTTGTTTTTTTTTTTTTTTTTTTCTTTTTTTCTGGGTTTGAGAAGATGAACATGAAGATTGGGTGGAATGATGCGTATGAGTTGTGGGCTTGGTTCATACCTATCGGATTGGGATGTTTTTTTTTTTTGAGAATATAATGGATTGATCTTGGTTAGTAGAAAAAGCAAAAAAAATTAATCATCTTTTATTTTCAATATAATAAATTATTCTGTTTTTATTTTAAATTTTAAATTTATTCATTTAGGATTTTGATGGAGTGGAAAAGTCTTTTTTGCCCTCATTTTCGGTCTCATGTGCGTCCCACGTGGTCAAAATTGACTGAGCCGTGACGGAAAGTCCCCGTAGGTACTACGTTGACAACAAATTAGAAGTCCAGGTATCACTTTGATACGTTTGAAAGTCCAGGTATCATTTTGACAGTCCTCAGAGTGTCCAGACACTGTCTATGCATTTTTCCCAAATATATATCTCGAGCTTGTCGACAATATATAGCTTGAGCCACTGACATTGGCTCAATTTCTCCAACACATGCCTTGTCAGGCCAAAATGTTCATTTTGGGTCCAAACACTACTCTCCCACAGATATCCGTGTGAATATTTGATTGACATATACGATGTGACATGTTTGCATCTCACACGGATATCAGTTGTATTATTGTTGTTAATTCATACTGATATCAATGTGTATTGAGGAATGTGAAAAATAGACTGATATTAATTTATTTAGAAATCAACAACAATATTGTAAATGTTTTCCTTATTTGTTCTTTGGGAATTGGGAAATGATTTTAATATTGTAAATGATATGGTTTGGATTTACATTCATTTTATCTCAGATTATGTGTGACATAAATTTGATAGATCTCTCCCAAAGTTCATAATATTGCATCATGGGAGGACATTACCTCTTCCTTTTAAAGTTAAATTTTTTTTTTAGCTCAGTAGCCAATTTGCTACTCTTAATTTTATTTTTGTTAATTTAGTACCATAAGTTTTCATAATTAGTCAACTTGTTATCTTAAGTTTTATTTCAACCAATTAATTACTCTAAGTTTTCAAAATTAGTCAGTTTATCATTCTTTCTTGAAATTTATTTTTTAATAAAATAAACAACTCATATACAACAACTAGTCTATTGTGAGTCGACTCACGACTTCCCACTTATAAAATAGAGACTTATACCACTAGACCAAATGGTATGTGGGCAGAAATTAACTTGTTTTAATTCATCCATTGTTTCGTCCAAATATTGGTTAATTTTGAAGGGTGAATTAATTAAGAAAACAAATTTGAAATTTTTTTTTTCATTTTGATAGACCTGCAACCTGAGTACCTAAGGAGTAAAAAATTCACAAACCAAGAATTTTTTGTTCTTAACCTCCAAATAAAGTTAATTTACTCTATGTTACATGAAAATTTAAAATTAGTTTTTCAATTGATAATCTTGATCGATTTGGTATTCTAAATCGGGTTTTGTCTGCAGTAAATGAAGGATTGAGAAAAAGAAATTATTATTTAATCTCAACTAATTGATCACCATAGACCTGCAACCTGAGTACCTAAGGAGTAAAAAATTCACAAACCAAGAATTTTTTGTTCTTAACCTCCAAATAAAGTTAATTTACTCTATGTTACATGAAAATTTAAAATTAGTTTTTCAATTGATAATCTTGATCGATTTGGTATTTTAAATTGGGTTTTGTTTGCAATAAATGAAGGATTGAGAAAAAGAAATTATTATTTAATCTCAACTAATTGATCCCCCTCCCCCCCCCCCTCTCTCTCTCTCTCAATTTTGAAAGACTAAAATAGCAAATTTGATGAAAGGGTAGCAAATTAAATTGGCTGATTTTGAAAACCTAAGATAACAAATTGACGGAAACAAAACCTAGAGTAACAAATTAAAAATTATGCCTAGCGATTTTTTTCAAGCATATTCTTTGTGAAGCAAACTTTACTGTAGATATCATATGAAAAAAATGCTCTTCCTTTAAGTGCACTTCCTGCTTCCAATAACTTTGATTTCTCTGGATGTAACTGCAATCGAGGCTTTTCCTTACTCAATTGTTAATGCGCAAACGCTTCATAAATTCTTAGACGAGCTTTCAACTCCTGACTGCTTTGGTTCAACTGAAGCTTACTATGGCAAACAAAGCTTATGCATGCGCTTAAATACCCAACTGTAGTTTCTTCCTCACGTAATAACTCACGGTTACTCCCTCTTAATTTGTACACAATTTCTTTCTATAAATGTTCAATCTGTAACTGTTATTGTTTTTATTTTTATTTTTTAGAAGTGTGTACATAACTTTTTTTTTTGAGAGAAAGATAGACATTCATTCAATCAACCAGAAAACATACATGGGGGGGGGGGGGGGGGAGGTGGGGACAAGAACCAAAACCCCAAGAAACCGCGATTACAGATACCATCAGGTCAAGGGGCCCAAACTCTAACCACCATACACCCCTTTCCAAGGCTACTTTGATCATATGAACCTGAAAGTTCCAGTAAAACCTCGTAGTCAACCGCAAAGAAGACAACGTCCTCTTCAACACCATGGCCAAAAGTACCAGACCACGTGTAAAGGATCACTCATCAGCGAATCGACAACAAAAGTAAACCAGAATTGAACCAAATCGTCCTCGTCCTCGTCCTCGGGAATGACACCATTTACATGGCATAACACCTAGACCTGATCCTAGCCTAAAGGAGTAGGAACCCAACCCTATCTCGGAAAAGTAGGGACTTCTTAACACTAAACTAACCAAAAATAAAACCCTAATTAAAACCAATTAAACAACCGCCTCCACGAACCATGTCCCGTCGCCGAGTAAACGACCCTGATCCTTCGATAATCCCCAGTAGCCGGAATAGGGAGGTCGGTGACCAAACCCCCTCTATTAGATCTGAACCACGATGGACCCTGAACCAAACCACCGTATGGAGCCTCCCCCAATCCAACCTCGCCTCCATAATTCCACCCTTGCTGGAACCATCAGGCTCCCATGAACACCATTGCACTCCCCTAAGATCCACCACAGCCCATATCCGACACACCCCTATCACACCATCGGGGCAAATCACAACACATCCTATCCAGCCACTGAGAGCCCCTCCACCATTGATCAAAACCCAGTGCGGCCCAACTAGAGAAATCTAGCCATGCCCGCAGTCCAAGCCTTAACCAAAGCAGGAAGCCAATCAGAAGAACTGCCGCCGCCACCCTGACGAGAGAGACATCACGAACAAAAACCCCTCCTACGAGAACTCCACACCACCGGGGAACAACCATAACCCGTCTTGCAGCAACCACAGCACCATAGCGTGGCCAAAGACCAACGCCAGAATGAGGGGGCCGCCAGACGAGGACCGTCAAACACAGGGAAACCAAGTTTTTTTCTAAGTGTGTACATAACTTGAAAGTATAACAATACAATAATTAGTTAATTACTGGCTTTTGACTATATCACGCCATTGTGTGCTTTTGCTAAACTAAGAAATATCTGGTCATAATTAAATTTCCAAATAAAGCAGGAAGAGACAACAAATTAACCACAAAACTACCCAAAGTTTCTAAACACCACACTTTAAACTTAAACCCGCAGCCAAAACTCATATAATTAGCCAATGGCTCATAGTTTATACCAACATCAAGTGAATACGATAGAACTGTGTACGTTATAGCAAAAAATCATGGGGCTATCAAACATGATCCTTCGTCTGCTCATAATTAGCATGGTGGCGTTGAACCATGAAGTCGCAGGTGATAGGAAATTTCTTGACCCTGGAGTTATTGATCCTTGCCAAAGACCCGGTGGATCGCACCCAGGTTGTCTTCCTAGAAACAACAACGGTGAGCGCACGCCTGCTAATCCTTATCAACGCGGTTGCTCAAAACTTACTCGATGTCGTTCAGATCCACTATGATGGTGATTATATAAAGTTCTTATCTAAGAGTGCGCTAAGTTATATGGAATAAGATCGATGTGTTTCAATAAACTGACCTCAATGTTGAAGGTATTTGAGAGATGAAATTAAAGTTCTAAAAAATAGTAGTTTTGAACCGTGAGTAAAGGAATTTCTCTAAAATTTGTAATAAAGCGAGGCCATTGCGTGTCTAAAATTGTATTATACCCCGTCAAGTTGACTTGCCTTCTTAGTTCCTTTCTTTGTTTGTTTCCTATGTACAATGTGTGCTATTTTTACTACGTATGTGATCTTACAGGTCTTTGTTGGTATGTTTGATGCTTTCTTTCTCTAGTTATTTCTTACTTAGCTCTGCATTCTCTGGGTTGAAAATTTGTTACACATCGCTAAATATATAAAATGCAAAGTAACAAACTGGCAACAATTTGAACATTCTTTAATTGATCGATCTAATACTAATGATAAAGTAAAATATTGTCAAACACACTATCAATTCAAGACGAAGAATAAGATCATAGCCTACTGTAAGAACAATTATGGCATTTGATCCACACCCAAACATCTATAGCATCTTTTTATTGTTGCATTCGCACTTTAAATCATTTGTGTTCGTTTTTAATTCACACTCAAATGAAAATCTCAAAACGGAGATATGTGTCACTATGAATGCGATTTTTACAAATATGTCCCTGCTTTGTAACGCTTCATAAATTCTGAGACGAGCTTTCAACTTCTGAATACTCTGGTTCAACTGAACATACTATGGCGAAAAAGTCTATGCATGCTCTTCAATACAATGCTGCTGGTGGGCGACCTTCAGGCTTAAAGATTTGTTCGGCCCGCATTAATTTGCTTCAGTTCACATAAGCTGACCTCACCTTATAATTTGAAAATGGGCATTTGACCTTTCAACGTTTTGTGTGTGATCATAAAAATGTCGAGGAAAATTCAAAGGCTGGTTTTTCTACTTTTCTCTTCTCTGATTACTTGGTTAGGGTTAGAGGTTGAGGTTGAGGTTGTGGTTGTGAATGATACTTGGGAGTACGTCAAGACGCATGCTATTATGACTAGCTAGCAGATACCAATCTTGATACCATTAGTCCATTACTACTTTTCTTTTGTTTTCTTTTGCCAAAGCACCCGTGCTTATAAAATTTGAAAGCCGTTCTGCAAATCTACAAACTTACACTCTCCGATCCTCTCTCTCTGCAAATGAAAGCCATGGCGGTAAAGCTTATGCATGCGGTTCAATACAATAGTTATGGTGGAGGACCTTCTGGTTTAAAGGTTGTTATTTATCTGCTTCTTTTCTTTCTGGCTTTCGAATGCACAGTTGAGGGTTGAATTGAAGTTTGTGAAGAGAGGCTTTGGAGTTGTGCAGAGTAAGATGATACTGTTTGTTTCTTCTTGCAGCATGTTGAGATTCCGATCCCAACTCCGAAGAAAGATGAGGTTTTGCTGAAAGTGGAAGCAGCTAGTATAAATCCAATTGATTGGAAACTGCAGAAAGGCGTGGGGCGGCCTTTTTACCCACGCAATTTGCCTCATACACCTGGTAACTTTGTTGTTCATTTATAATTTGAGTGAATGTGTTCGTCATAAACATGGGAGCCCCAATTGTTTAGCTTTGAAAAACAATGAATTTTAAATGCTCTGTTAGTGTGCGTTTGAGCAGATGCCACGTTACTTGAAAAGTTGGCATTGATAGTAACTTTGTTTAAACAAGGCATTGTTGGAACTGTTTGGTAGTGTGAAATTTACATAGCATTGGTTCTGTGTCCCATAGAGATTACATTAGGAAGAATCGAATAATGAAAAGATTAATATGTTTCGATACAAGCTCTGATTTACAGTTGAGTTATAGATGAAAGAGTTGTTAGGTAGATAAGTAAGTTGAATATTTAAATTGCTTCTGGATAGCTAGAAATGATAGAATTGAATATATATTGAAAGGATCATGTTTTCAACATAATCTCTCATTTGTACATTGATCCTTAGCCTGCTAGATTAATTTCTTGACTTTGGCTGATGACATTATCGGGCACAGCTTGTGATGTGGCCGGAGAGGTTGTCGAGGTTGGACAAGGAGTTCAGAATTTCAAAGTGGGCGACGAAGTTGTCGCAGCTCTAACACTTGCTGTAAGTGCTCATTTTTGTTCCTTTTGGTAACGTTCATTTGCTTTATGCTGATTTCATCCATGCCTTGCTTTATGTATATGTTAATAGACTGGAGGTGCATTTGCTGAGTATGCAACTGCTAAAGAGTGTTTCACGGCTACTAGGCCGCCTGAGGTTTCAGCAGCCGAAGCTGCCGGGTTACCTGTTGCTGGTCTCACAGCTCACCAGTGTCTCACTGAAGCTGCAGGAGTCAAGCTGGATGGCACAGGCCCTCAGAAGAACATATTGATTACCGCTGCCTCTGGAGGTGTGGGGCACTATGCAGTCCAACTAGCTAAGCTAGGAAACACCCATGTCACGGCCACTTGTGGAGCTCGTAACATCGATTTCGTCAAGAGCTTGGGGGCTGATGAGGTTCTTGACTACAAGACCCCTGAAGGGGCAGCTCTGAGTAGCCCGTCTGGTCGGAAATACGATGCCGTGATCCACTGTGCAACAGCCATTCCTTGGTCTACTTTTAAGCCGAATTTGAGTCCAAATGGGAAGGTCATAGAAATTAGTCCCAGTCTAAGTAACTGGCTCACTATGGCTGTAAACAAACTCACCTTCTCCAAGAAGCAGCTAGTGCAGCTGATGGTGAATCCCAAGGCTGAGAACCTGGATTATCTTGTTAAGTTGGTGAAGGAAGGAAAGCTCAAGACGGTGATTGACTCCAGACATCCTTTGAGCAAGGCTGAAGATGCTTGGGTTAAGAGTATCGATGGCCATGCTACTGGGAAAATCATTGTGGAGCCTTAAGTACGTAGGAGATTTCAAAATGTTGGTATTGTAAAATTCATAATATTGCATCAATTTTCTTAGTTAGTAAAAATTAAACAGAGAGATGAGCGGTAGATTTTCAGTTGTGACGATTTTTTTATTTTGAGATTGTAGGTGGGTGCTTGATGCCTCAAATTGATCGTCACAGAAAAACTAATATTGCCTAATCCTCCATTTTTTTTATATAAATAATACTATTGCATCATGGCATACTCATTGTTAAAAATAAGAGGGTGTTATCATAGTAGTGTTGTACGGGTGCCTCCAAATGACACCCAATTGTTGGAGCGCTATTGTAGTTGTGTTGTAAATTTTTGTGTTGTAATTACAATTATGTAACCAACCACATAATTATTTTGCGGTCAACATATGATACTCATTAGTTATAAGGGGCCGTGACCACTTACCCGATTTTAGGCTAAAAATTGCCACTTACTCCAGCAAGAGTTTTTTAACCTCATTTACCCAAATCAACAGTGTTTGACAGTATTACCGTCGTTTTACTTAATAAATTCCATTCATCTCTCTCTCTCAGACTCACTCTCTCAACTGGATCTCGCCGGCCCTCCCACCTACGTTTCCTTCTCCCACCACCGATCACCTCTCAATCTTCTTCTTCTTCTGCACTTGCCACCGCAATGTCGACCAAGCCCTCCACCTCCTCTACCACCTCCGCCTCTGTGGCTACCGCCCCGACCCGCTCAACCTTAGCAGCGTCATCCACGCTCTCTGCGACTGCAACTACCTCGAAGAATCCCACGACTGATTTGCCCACTCCTTGACTCAGATCTACAACTCAGGACATCAGCGAATCAGACCGCTGCAATCCCTTCCTCTGACGCTGCTCGTCTCTCATCCTTTGATAAATTCCATTTCTCTTTCTTTCTCTCAAAGATCGGAGCCCAGCCATGTCCGACGAGGAGTACCATTTCGAGCCCAGCCATTTCCTTTTAATTTTGTGACGGATTGGATAGTGAAGAGAGAAGAGGAGCAGGAGGAAGAAGAAGAAGAAGGCATGGGGTGCATGACGTGGAGAAGACGAAGGCGATCCGGCCGGAATCATTCCGGAATCGGGCTGGAGGAGCGTGGGTGGCCGGAGAATTTTTTTTCTTTCTTTTTTCCTGATTTCGATGGTTTTTTTTTTTTTTTCCTGATTTCGATGGTTTTTTTTGTTTCTGATTCGATGGGAAGAGCTCCGAGAATGGGGGAGGAAAAAATATGCACAACTAAACATATTGGTTTCATTGATCAATTGTGTCTATATTGTATTCATTTTGGTTTTTGAGAGTTTACGAAATTCACTTGAGGGCAATAATATGATTATTAGAGGGTAATAATATGAGCATTGGGGGCAATAATATGTTTATTGGGAGACAATAATATGATTACTGGGGGACAATACTCATATTACTGGGGGGCAATAATATGCATATAAATTGATCAATTGTGTCTGTAGGGTATTAGTTTTGGTTTTGGGAGTTTATACAATTCACTGGACGACAATAATATGATTATTGGAGGCAATAATATGATTATTGGAAAGCAATAATATGAGTATTGGGGGGCAATAATATGATTACTGGGGGGCAATAATATAGTTACTGGGCATTATTAGGGGGCAATAAATTCAGACGCCGGAATCCGGTCACCAGTCCGGTAGCCGGATTCGAGATTCGGCGACCAGTTGCCGGAATCCGGTCACCGGTCCCCGGAGTCCGGTCACCGGAGTCCGCGGCTACCACTGGTCACCGGAGCTTAGCAAGGTGGAGGATGACTTCTCTCTATAAGTGAGAAAGAAGGAGAGGGCAAAAAAGTCCCAAAAATAAATAAAAAGAATTAAAAAAGAATTAATTGGGTAAATGGGAAATAATCTCTTAGAGTGTTTTGGGTAAATGGGGTTTTTAAACTCTTCGTTGTGCAAGTGGGCAATTTTTAAGCTGAAATTGGGTAAATGATCATTTCCCCTAGTTATAATCTATTATTAGGAAACTTGAGAATGATCACTATGTAATTTGGAAGTGTGAGTTTTTTTTTTTTTTTTTTTCCAGATATGAAAGTCTCTTGCAACCAGAATTTACATTGTCAAATAAAATGGCTCTAGAATAAGTTATTTTGTGAGTAATTACCAAATTAACTTGTGAGTGATCATCAAGTAACTTCACCCCTATATATATATTTTTTTGAAAAGCCTTCACCCCTATATAAAAAGAACTAAGAATGAAAAAACACACAACTTTCCCTCTAATAATCTCTTCATCTTCTTTCTTTCCGGCAAAGTTAGCTTTTTTTTTTTTTTTTTTTTTGAAAGGAAGTTAGCTTATTTTGTTAGCTTATTTTATAACAATCAAGATTTCTTTTTTTTTAAAAAAAATAGCACCTCAGAGTCAAATGGCTCTAGGGTTTGAGCAGAGAAGAGTGCAGCGGCGACCATTGCGGCCTTGCCAGACCGACGGATCTAGTGCGGCGAGGTGTCACGTCATCGCGGGTATTGTGGCAGCGACGTCAAGATCAGAGTCGGTTTCTCCGGCTGGTGACTTTGGCGGCGTCCTCGTGTATGTGCGTTTTCAAATCGGATCTGGTGCAGAAGCGGCAGTAGGTTCTTTGGAGGCGGGGCTAGGCTTGAACCTCCTTGGTGTGGCCGGCTGTGAATCGGGGTTTCGTTTGCAGCAACGAAGTCGGCGGCGGTTCATAGCAAAGTTGATCGCCGAGGTCGATTTGGGAGGCAGATCGGGGTCGCGTTTGGATTCTACTGGTTTCCAGCCGGTCGGATCTCGCGGGTGGATCAGTTTGCTTCGATACAGAAAGTCGGGTATGGCTCTCTGGAGAAGACGGCCGCCAGAACTTGCAGCGGCGGTGGCGTTGCTCAGAGCAGATTCCTGGTCTTGGAGTTGGGCCTGGGGTTCTGGGTCTGACTTTGAGCTTGGGTTAGTTGGGCCTAGTTCGTGGGCTATCAAGGAGGGTGCCTTGCCACCCTCATTTGTTACTTAGTGACTTGGGCAGGCCCGGCCCAAGAGTTTGACCTAATTGGGCATGTTTGGGTTTACCTATGGTCTTCAAGGGCCAATCTATTCGGATCATGACTTCTTCGAAAGTTGGTAATTATCTTGGATGTGATTGGTGTATTTCAAGCGGCTTATGGATAAGGAGATACTCCTATTTGTTGGCTAGGAAGTGGCTTTCTGTTGGTACCACAATTGCGTGATTGGCTAATGGGAGGCTAGTGAATGATTTTGCCCTAGAAGACATGGAGTTTCTTTGTTTATAAGTTCGCTAATTATAGCGAGCTTATCATTGACTTGTAATGAGTTTGTTTCGCTTAGATTAGGGTTTCCGGTTTTTCTTACCGGCTATCTTTTTGTAAGTGCATCTAGACTCTAGCCATTGGCTGAATGCCGGCTATTGATCCTAATGATATCAATTTCTATTCAAAAAAAAAAAAAAAAATCAAGATTTCTTTTTGTTTTAATGAAAAGTATGAAGATATTTAGTAGTCTCATCTGGTTGACAGATAGATTATGTGTACAAGTTTGTTCCACAATAGTGGTGGGGCTACTTTAGTCAATTCACACGTCTGATGGTACACAGTGCACCCTTTACCCGGTTGTCGATGCAACGCTTCATAAAATCTGAGACGAGCTTTTCAACTTGTGACGGCTGAGCTCTGGTTCAAGTGAAGCTGACTATGGCAAAAAAGCTCATGCATGCCCTTCAATACAATGCTTATGGTGGAGGTCCTTCAGGCTTAAAGGTCAGTTCAATCCGCATTGTCTTCAGTTTTCTATGGTTGTGTCTGTAATATATTGGTCGTTTTCTGGCTTCTTTGATGTTTAGAAATCTCTAGGACAAATTCCCAAAACCTTGTTTTAAAATGGGCATATCCCATTTCCAAGTTTTGTGTGTGATGATTGAAATCTCAACTTGTTAACCTTTTCCATCTTTCTCTCTCTTTTGGGGTTGGTGTAGTGGCTTAGGCTGTGGCTGTGTATGGTACTTGGAAGTCGAGAAAGTTTGTTTATGTTGTGATTGAATGTAGATCATTGAGCATTGAAGAATATTTGAAGGCTACTCTTTGGCCTTTTCACAATTGGGGGGTATAAAACAATTTGGTGTGTGTTGCAGCATGTTGAAGTTCCGGTTCCCACTCCAAATAAAGATGAAGTGTTGATGAAATTGGAGGCAGCGAGTCTAAATCCATTTGATTGGAAAGTTCAGAAAGGCATGATTTGGCCTTTGCTGCCTCGCAAGTTTCCACATATACCTGGTAATTTGGTTTTGTTATCTTGACAGACTTTCATTTAGGGGATATATGTTATATAATGCTTTGGTACTTCCAAATATCATACTGAAATTTCAACTAGCTTTTTCTTGAACAAATGGGATGAATATATGTTCTATAATGCTTAACATGCATGCTGATAACTTTAATTAGTGCGTTTCTTTTTCATTTTGGGGTGTCCTTGTGTGTGGGTAGCCGACTAGCCGGGCATTTTCTATTAGATGAGCCTTAAGAATGAAGTTTCCGTTGGACCAGTTGTTTTCTAAGAATTGTTTGGTGCACTGAACATGTTGCTTGTTGGAATAGGCACTGATCTGGCGGGAGAGGTTGTAGAGGTTGGACCAGAAGTCAAAAATTTCAAAGCCGGTGACAAAGTTGTAGCCATGGTTAACCCTCTTGTAAGTTTCTATTGGCATATTTCATCTTTTCCACTTCATTGAATATGTTGGAATTTAGTCTTCACCATTGAAGAAGTATGACCCTGTGTTGATGATTTAAAGTGAGAACTCAAAACTGCCATCATAGTTTCGTTACTATCTTGTTAAATTCCACAAACTTTATATGCTGAATTTGCAAACGAGGTACGTGATAAGATGTTTGTGCGTCGTGCATCAGTTAGTGAATACTCATTTTGTCTGCTGTTGATCTTGGATAATGAAATCATAGAGTGGAGGTGGCCTAGCTGAGCTAACCGTGACAAAGGAGAGCTTGACTGTTGCAAGGCCACCCGAAGTTTCAGCAGCCACTGCTGTAGGATTACCTGTTGCTGGTCTCACAGCTCACCAGGCACTCTGTCAGTCTGCTGGAGTCAAGCTTGATGGAAGTGGCCAACAAGCAAACATTCTGATCACAGCCGCCTCAGGCGGTGTAGGTCACTATGCGGTTCAATTGGCAAAGCTTGGGAACACTCACGTGACAGCCACTTGTGGTGCACGCAACATTGAATTCGTCAAGAGCCTAGGGGCTGATGAGGTTCTCGACTACAAGACTCCAGAAGGAGCTGCTCTGAAGAGTCCATCTGGACGGAAATATGATGCCGTGATCCATTGTGCTACAGGCATTCCTTGGTCAACTTTTGAACCTAATTTAAGTGCAAGTGGTAAGGTAATAGATATTACTCCTGGCCTCAGTGCAGTGATGAGTTTTGCTGTAGGAAAGCTTACCTTTTCCAAGAAGCAACTAGTGCCACTGCTCCTAGCTCCCAAGGCCGAGAACCTGGTTTACCTTCTGAAGTTGGTTAGAGAAGGGAAGCTCAAGACAGTAATCGACTCCAAGTATCCCCTGACCAAGGCTGAAGATGCTTGGGCTAAGAGTATTGATGGTCATGCTACAGGAAAGATAATTGTGGAGGCTTAGTAGGTGTATCTTGTACTTGAAATTGCCCAATTTTATCGTTTTATGAAGTTAAATGGGATGGTTGTGTATATGAGCTATATGGATGTGCCGCATGGTCCTACTGTGAGTTGCTGTAAATGATGATGCTTTGAGATTCCTCTCCATCTGGATTTTGGTATTTTGGTGATAAATCTATGAATCAGTCTGATGTTCTTTTGCTTCAAAAGCACATACTGAAACTCTTAAGAGACCAAAATAGCTAATAAAACATAAGATGGTGGATAAACTGAAGGATCTGATCAATACAAAAGTTAATGTTGAAGTCAAAGTTGAGAAACCGAACTTCTCATAAGCAGTTCCACCGTTTTTTTTTTTTTTTTTTTGAAAGGAGACACTAAACGCTATGGGTTTAGTGTTTCCTTTCAAAGAAAAAAGAAGGTGTTGAGATGGCTTCTGTCACATCATTTTTTTCTTTTGGCAAGTTTGCCACATCATTTGAGATTCATGTTTGGTATAATATTTTAGTATATGTATTTTTGTAATACTACTTTTGAAGAAATATAGATTCTGGGCGTTGGGCTTGGTTGGACATGATGACATATCGGGAAGATTCTAGCAAACTCTTTTCTTAGTTTTGCGAAAACCGACCTTGGATTCCCATTGATATCTTCTACCACAATTGAAATATTTCGAGTATTAGACATCGATATGGGGCCAATACTATTTGGATCATTGTTTTAGTTTGTCTGAACATGATAATTTTTGTTCTACGGGTTGGAATCCAACATGGTGTATATATTATTTTAACTCTAATCATGTATAATTACTGAAAATTTTACGTTTCTGCTAATGAGAGTTAGTTCAGTTGGCAAGAGCGGACTTGAGGTGTAAATCCACACAAGTTCGATCCCCGCTACCAACAATCTCTCATTTGGTGGGCAATCTAAAAAATCACCTGCATAATTCCATACCAATGGACTGGGCTGGGACACTGGCCAGTTTCGTAAATCCTGTTGGGTTGAGGTCGTAGGTTTGCCCTGACCCTGGTAGTGTAGGGAAGCCTCCCTCTTACCTAAACTTTTTGTAACAAAAAAAAATTAAAAAAAAATTTACGTTTCTTTCAGAAAAAAAAAAAAAACTGGTAGCTTCTACAGTTCTACTCTATTATTGTTTTTATTCAATTCTTCCACATTCCAACAACATTTGAGCTAATTTCAAAGAAGAAAAACCTCAGACTTATTTGTTATTGTGGTTTGGCAGTTGGCAGTCACCCTTCATCCTACCAAAGTCAATCTCAAAATTCTCGACTAGCGGATTATCGCCTAAAGATAAGATGAAATTATTTTCATAATAAAAAAAGCAACAGAGGAAAAAGAACGAAAATATTGAATATGCCCATTGGGACCCACCCTGTGTTCCCCACCACAACCAAACATCTCCCCATATTTCCATTTCTATTTTTAGTTTTTAAAATAATTATAAAATAACGAAACGATTAAATCATTACAAACCAAAAAATTAATTTTATATTAATTCGCTTTGGTTTCTTCCTCCTCCTCCTTCTTCTTCTTCTTCGCTTCTTATGCGGAATCCTTCTTCCGCTCATGGCTTCACCAGCAATCCAAATTCTCTCTCTTTCTAAATCTCTCTCTCTCTAGAACCAATATACGTATCTCTCTCTTCCTACAATTTCATTTCTGGTCTCTCCCAGAAAATGCATTGTTGATCTGTTTCTTCACCACACCTATTTCTTTGGTTTTCTCAATTGTGAGTTCAATTTGTTTTCAATTCTGTGCAATTTTTCAATTTAAGGGCTTTGAGTTTGTCTTTATTTTTTATTTTTTTATATATAGCTGATTGAAATGGAGTTGGGTTCTCAGTCTAGGCTCTGTTTGGTTCAAAAGAAAAGGGGATGAAAATAGAAAAAGAAAGCAAAGAAAACAGAATTCTGGGTGTAGTTTTTTGTGTCTTTGGCTTCAACTGGTTATGTTAGTCATCTAAAGTTTGATTCTTTTCTAGTGTATTGGAATTTACATTTTTCTAATTTAGTATATATTTTCATGTGTTGTAGAAGATGGGGCTATGTTTGTAGATTTGCTATTGCCTATCATTGTTTGATCTTTGAATAAGCTAGGATGGGGAGGGGATCAAAAACTTGAATTGCAGAGTTGATTGTAAGATTGAAAGTTTTGTAAGCCTAACCCAAATTTAATGTTTGGTTGGTGTGATATTTTGTTGGGGAACCAAAATGTTGGGAGGCATTTGATATTTTGATTGGGGTTTTCGGGTTTGGTGTTCTTTTGTCTCTGCTTCATTTGTGGTGACCAAACAGTATTGTTTCGTTAAAGTAAAGGAAACAGTAGTTAGGCTGTAGCTAATCATCACACATGATCATTTTTCTTATGCTGCACAGTTGGGTTTGTTAAGAGTTCTATTAATCTTTTTGTCTTTATCATCTGCTGCAGTGATATAGCCCCAGTTTTTTTTTTTTGCGGCTATTAGTAAAGCATATGTAAAGAAAATGGATTGATATTTCAGCATAAAGTTTAATGCTTGGTGTCTGGAGCTTCACGTCGGGGATTGCAAAATGTTGATAAATTTCTTGGTGATTGTGAATCACCCCTACAGTGACCACTGGATTCTTGATGATGCCAAATGCTTGATGCTTGACGGTTGCACTACACCATGCCTACAAGCAAATGACCAGAACTGTGTTGACAGCGTAGACACCACAATTTGGAGGATGTTTAAGTTTCACTAAAACGATTGTTGACTATAATCTGTTGCAAACTCACAAATGGAGAGGCAAGTTGCTTTCTAATACACTGAGCTGAGTAAATTTGAGTAAATTGATCAGGTTTTTATTTTATTTTATCCTTGTGATTATATTTGTTTCAAAATTCTTTTTCCAGATATAAAATTTTGGCGGAACTTGGTGATGGCACTTGTGGTAGTGTATATAAGGCTCGTGATTGGAGAACAAATGAGATTGTATGTTTCTCCTTACAAAAATAATCTAATACTTCTAGCAATATCTATTTAGCTTTACCTGTCAGTACTAAATTTTGCATGATGATTATCAGTTAATCCTAATATTGTCATAGGAATAAGTTATTTAGTATTGCAGAGTAGGCATTCATAAAATAACACTCTTCCTCGTTTTACTTTATTCTTCTCTTCTCAGGTTGCTGTCAAGAAGATGAAGAGAAAGTTCTTTTTCTGGGAAGAATACTGGAGATTGCGAGAGATTAAGGTATATTCATGGTCATTTTGCATGGTTCAATATTGTTTTGCCATGTGCCTCTTTATGTGAGCTTTCACATTTTGTCGGTTGGCAATAAATATATCCCTCTTTTGTTGTTACTGATAGAAGTAAAAATGCTTTTCTCAGGTCCTTCGCAAACTAAATCATCCAAATATTATAAAGTTAAAGGAGGTGGTTAGGGAAAACAACGAGGTGTTCCTCATTTTTGAGTACATGGTGAGGACCTTTTGCGTCTCATTGATCTGTGATTTATTTGAGTTTCAGTTTTAACTTTCATCGCAAACAAAATTCTATGATGCTCTTAGTTTGGAAGTTAGATGAACCCCAGCTTATTAAATTAATATAAATTAGGTAATATGTGTCTGATTCCAAATTTTACGTTTTACAGAACTATAATTTGTATGAAATAATGAAAGAACGACAAAGACCCTTTTCAGAGGATGAAATTAGGAGCTTTATGTCTCAACTGCTGGATGGGCTTAATCATATGCATAGAAGGGGATATTTTCACCGAGATCTAAAACCAGGTGAGAACTGTTATCAGTGTTGTGCTTTCAAGCATCTGAATAGTCTGAAATATCATTTTGTATGTTTAGGAAATTAATATTAAGACAATTTTTTTTTCATTGAAGAGAATTTGCTGGTGACAAACGATATTCTTAAAGTTGCTGATTTTGGATTGGCTAGAGAAGTGTCATCAATGCCTCCTTATACTGAATATGTTTCCACACGCTGGTGAGTCATATCCCACCATGTTATTGTTTACACGCCCACATATTCTCCGTGTGTATGGTTGTTGGGGGATTAGGGTGTTCATCTTAAGTGTTATCTTATTGAGAACATGTCCATGCACATCTGTGGGTGCATGTCTGCACGTGAATGCTGCTGCTTGTTTTTGCACATGTAGGGCTATGCAGACTAATATTCTTTTCCATTGTGCGGTGTTTGTGGGCGTCGTAGGTATCGAGCACCAGAAGTCCTGTTGCAGGCCAAATCATATACTCCTGCAGTTGGTAGTCATGTTTTTTCTTTTCCTCCTTAATTGCACCTTTGTTGAATTTTTTTTTTCTTAAAAAGGATTTTTGGGCTATTACTTATTAGAGGTGTTGTGTTTCTATGATTAGGCTGCATGAGGTTTTCCTATATCAAGCTTGACTATCTCTTGGTTTGTAATTCTTCAACTGATGATTAACAAATGCAAAACATATGCAGACATGTGGGCAGCGGGTGCAATCCTAGCTGAACTTTTCACTTTGTCCCCTATTTTCCCTGGTGAAAGGTGATTATACCACTCCCACATATGACCAAATTGTCAAATTCTTTGCTTAGATTTTTCTCCTTAAATAACAGAAAACCTTGGAGAACCTCCCACTACATCTTACAAAACTAGTTTCTTCAATGGACAGTGAAATAGATCAGCTGTACAAGATTTGCTGTGTACTTGGTACACCAGACTTGACAATCTTCCCTGAAGGGACAAATATATCTCGATTATTTAGCATTGTCAATTTTGAAAAGGTAAGCTTTATCGAGGACCTGTTTATTATTGTTTTCATATTTACTTGGCTTTCACTCATTATGTCATTCTTGTGAATAGATCTTGCCTGCAAATCTCTCTGATATCATTCCAAATGCAAGCGCAGAGGCTATTGATTTGATTATGGTAGGAGTTGTTTTATAGTTTGCACCTGTTAATACTATGACGATTTGTACAATGCTTTAGTATTCTCTCTTGACTATATGCAGAAACTATGCTCATGGGACCCATCAAAGAGGCCAACTGCAGATGAAACATTACAACATTCCTTTTTCCATGTAATATATCTTTTGAAGTTATCAACTGTTCTTGTATGTTATCTAACTGCAATCCTGTATATTTATCAACTTACAAACAAACGATATATATATAGGTGGTTTGGATTCCTCGTTCACTGCGTGATCCACTTGACCTGAAGCTAAGTAACATAGGTGCGTCTTGAGGTTCTCCTTTTCCTTTCTTTGTTGTGTACCTCCCGTATAGTAGTGTCCATTTAGATTCTTCATTTTTTTTATTGGATTTAAATGCATCACTTTTCTTCTGTATTCTTTCGCAGGGGCAAAGCCAACACTTGAGTTGAAACTGTCGGACTTTGGTGCTGAACCTGAGGACTGCTTTCTTGGCTTGACGTTGGCTGTGAAGCCCAGTGTTCCAGACTTCGGTAGATTTCATTATAACTCTTGTTCGTATACCAGTAAATTTGTATCTTATGTTTGGCTATGGGTAAACTAAAACAAATCATTGCACAAGAGTTTTGTTTAATTGCAATATGTCCATTACGTGCTTGCCATGTTCCTAGCTTCTGTTTTAGCATTTCTTTTTTAATCCAGTTATGTGCAGGCAGGCCCTGCTTCATTTTAAGCTCTAGGTACTAATTGTTTCATTGGTCAACAATATCATTATTTGCATTGAACCGGAGATGCTTCCATTTTTGTTCTCTTGATTCCATGATAGTGATTATTCTTCAGAATTTTGTAGAATCAATTTAGGTTCATCAAATTTTGAGGATCTATCTGACCAATTATGAGACCATTAGTACTCGTTACAATAGCTCTTGGGAAATGTTGGAGCATTGCTTAGTAAACTCTGAATTTTGTTCATTAGTTCCTGGAAGTTTTAGTTCTGGTTATCGAGTAGTTGCCTGATTAAAGTATATTTTAACCTGTCTATCGAAAATGTTAAAGCAACATTACCATATTGATTACTACCTTCAATAGCAACTAGAAACTGTTTCTGAATTTTAGCCTTTAAAGGCTTTCATCTCTCCGCAGATTACCGCTTGAAATATGTGAGTGAGTTGCTTTTATGGAACCCTGTTACATATATTTATTTTTACTCTGATATAATGTTATAATGCCCACACTTCATTGGTCAATATCTGTCTTGTTACTGCTTTTTAAAGTCCCATTAATCACTTCTTAGGGCAAAAGCTTCCTTGATTCCAGAATTGTCATGATTGAAAAATTCAAACTTGCTGCCATTTTTATAGATTCTCTGTTACGGGTTTCCCTTGCACTTTATTTTGCTTCAGAGAGCTATATTCATCTGACTGTGATTTTGTCATGCAGATGTGGTTCATGATGTGTCTCAGAATATGGAAGAGGTAAGCCGTACTATTTTCATAGGAACTTCTCTACTAGAAACAACTTGCATGGGCCTCTTTGCCGTTAACTTTTTTGGGACATATTATGCTCAGAGCATTAGAACCAAATGAAAGATAATTGACTGTAATTTGAATTATGTTAATTTCATTATGCAGGATACATTATTTTGCTCTGGTTTGGAAGATCATTCAGGACAGTCCGGTAATTATCCTTTTTCTCAAATCCCTTCTAGATTAGTAGGCCTGCCTTAATTAGGGAGGAAAAATAGCTTAGTAGTTGCTTCTACATTTGCGAGGCAAAAATGATCTCTGGAAAGAAGTTTCTGAAGAAAACCGTTTTTTTTTTTTTTTTTTTCTTTCCCATTTTTAAGCCTCTGATATGTAGGTAGCTTACTCTACTGCTGAGAAAAATTCATAATGTAGGCCATCATAACTTTTTTTTATATTTTTACTGCAAATAAATGTAGCTCAGTAAGAATAAGTTATAGGAGATAAGAAGAAGAAAGTTTTGCCTTTTCTTGGATTTCTTTGTCATTGAACTGATGCGTTGTTACTACTCTCCAGTTTTTTGGTCTCTAATGCCTCCTGGTCAATCTGGAATATGTGCCCCAGTTGAGCCTTCGTTTTCTTTGTCATTCAGGTCAGTTCACGTCTCTATATAGACAATAGTTTGTCTTGCTTATGGTACAACTGGTGTATGTGGTTACAGTAGACAATTTTTGTATCCCTTCTGCTTTGGAAATTTTGTTGCGGTGAGAACATCTCTCTTTTGGGTCATGTGATCTTCCAACAGAATCAATCTAATTCAGTGCAACGGTTATTTAACATATCATAGAGGCAATTCAGCAGCAGTTAATCCGATACTGTCGCTCTATATCTTAGCTATCTTTTGATGCACTTCCTTCTCTATAACAAGTAAATGATGATAGACCAAGAAATTGTGTGCCTGTGCTATTTAGCTAGGGAAGGGAATATAAACAGATAGAAAATGATGATAGACCGAGACATAGTCTGATGTATAATAGTTTCTGTGGTTGAAAATTCCTGATTAAATAATGACTTACATCTGCTCTTCTCCACCTCATTTTCTGCAGTTCAATACAACATCCATCAGTCAGAGTTCCACAATCACCTGGGTTCTCCATGCCTTCTTTGCAGTCTAACATTGTAGATGGTCCATTATTGGCCATGTCTTCTCCCTTCCCGCAAAGTCATTGCCACTGAGCGAATCAAGTCGATAAACTTGGGAATGACCTAAGAACGAAGGCTGTAATCTATTTCATTTGTTAATACAAAGGTTTATTGGGCATGGTGAAGTGTTGTTGTACCATGAACATGTAGAATATATTTTCCTGGTGTTCCCTGGTTATGAATTTCGGAAGTTACAACTGGAACACCAGAGAGTATTGAAAATTTGAATCAGAATCAGAGACGATTGTATTTCGTGAAGTTTTCCAACTGATCTCTTGAACCCGGTCTTCTCTTCTTGCCTTTAAAATTTGTTCATCAGGCAGCTTTAATGTTCAATGAACCAACTATTATAAACAGTCAAAAGGTTCATGTAGTAGTATTACCTCATTGAACACCCAAAAAGAGAGAGAAGAAAAATGGAATATTGATTGCCAAAAAAAAAAAAAAAAAAGGAACGACTTTAATAGGAGGATGACACGATACAAGGTGCCGTCTCCATCCACAGCTTTTTTTAATTTTGGTTCCTTAGTAGTTAAGGGACTTAACCCACAAGTTATATAAAAAGAAAAGGAAAATTCGATTCGCACCTAAGAAAAGAAGAAAGGAAAGGTAAAAAAAAAAAGCAACCATCGTCTCTCTGAGAAGTCTGTGTGTTCTGAAACTGCTAGAGTGGCGATATGGGTGGCGGTATAACCATTCCTCCTGGTATTGGTGACTCTGATTTTCCCTTTAAATTTTGTAATTTAGTTTTGGGTACCTCAAAGATTGCGTCTTTTTGAGTTTTTGATATGTTGGGTCAGTGACACAGTAGGGCTGACTCTCTAATCAAACATGCAGATAACACAACAGGGGAAGAAGACTCCTCCCTGGACCAGGATTCTTCCCAACTGTCGTCTCCACTTCTCAGGTTCTTGAAATTTTCAGCTTTTGTTTACTCCCTATATATGATCATAGTTAGTTTTGTGGTATATGAATTATGCATATTGGTAATATAGGTAGAACCCATGTTTCAATATTTTGTGTATAGCGTTATACCGGCCAAAATGGAATTTGGGTTTGTTGTGAATTTGTCTGAGAGGTGAAAGTGGTTCTGGTTTTTGATGAAGCAGAAGTGAATTGAGCATGGGGGCTGAGGAGGGTGCGGTAGATAAACAAAGTCAGAGTGGTTCGGTGTCTGGAGACTATAAGAGACTGCGTGATTGGGAAGCCAGTGAGAGGATGAGGGAAAATGTTTATAGGAAAATTATGCAGACTGGTGAGTTATTGGGGATTCGAGGCAAATCGAAAGAGGCTAAGGACAAAATACTGAGGTAACCCATCATTCAACTTAAGATTTTGTGAGGAACAGAAAATTTTTACGTTCATGTTCATGTGGAACAAAACCTTTAGTATGGTCATTGGATTGTATGTAATTATGTGAAGATAGCTCCTGTTTATGAACTTTGTGCTATTTATGGTGCCAATGATGGGCAGACTGTTAGAATGGTTGCTTGAACTGATTTGGTGTTCTTGAGTTTCACAGCTACACCCCTGGGGCATGGATTGAGACTGCAGGTGGCATGAAAAGGAGGGACTATGATGTGCCAAAGACGACTACTCTATTGTTGGTTGGTCCAAAAGGATCTGGAAAGAGTAGTCTTATTAACAGAATATCAAAGGTGCTTGAAGATGACAAGTTTGCATCAGAAAGAGCACAAGTCTCATGTATGCTTTTAGTAATGTTTTCTGCATAATTGGATAAACTTGCTCCATTTATTTTAGTACGGCTTCACATTTATTTATTTTTTATGTCAGACAATTCATCTATCGGAGATGGAACCCTTTTCCTCCAGGAATGTATGATACCAAGAGGTTCAACTTCGTTTTGCATCTATGATACTCGTAGTCTGTCTGACGATTCAGCTGAAAACATAAAAATGCTGAAGCATTGGATGGAAAATGGTGTTCGTCATGGGGAGCTTGCTATTAGGTTTGAATTCTTAAGTCTGCATAGCCTCTCATTTGGGTTTAGGAATTTGTCTTACTTTCAGTATTATCAATCTATGTGAATTAAATATCAGGGATTCAGACAGTCAAAGTTTGAGGACTGCGATGATGTGCAAAGCTCATGACAATGATCATCTTTCCAGTGCGATCAGGAAGGTTAACTTTGTCATATTTGCTGTTAATGGCCTTTCAGTTCTGAAAGCACTGGAAAGTGAGGAAGATGCAGAGACTCAATACACTCGAATGATTGCTTCCATGTTCAACTGCCCATACTTGGCATTTAAAGGTATTAGATGTTGATTTTTCATGAATCAATTTTACCTATAGTACTTATTTTGTCAATTATAATAGGATAAGAGTAAGGGGACTTTGTGAGAACGTGAATTTAAGGGGACTGAACTCTCCATCTCTATTTTTTTGTTCTTTTTGGGTAGATGATAAACCTGCTGTTGTTGTCACTCATGGTGATCTACTTTCACATGACGAACGTGCTCGTGTTCGTGTCCATTTGGGAGAACTATTGGGTATTCCACCTACAACCCAAATATTTGACATCCCAGGTGAGCAATGAAGTTATTACTCTCTACCGTCTGATATTTACATTAGTGGCATCATATAAGATGAAACATAACTCTTCGTGATAGCAGAAAGCAGTGACCCAGTAACTGAGTCCACAACAATTGACATGTTACGCTATTCGCTTGAGCATGCTGATAAAAATTTTACTCATAAGAAAAAGGTATTTTCCTTCATGCACCAGGTTCATTCTTTTTGTTTAATGAATCACAGACTCTGCTAGAACTTAATAACAAATATAACATTCATCTTATGAATGCCAAATATGTCTTAGTTTCTAATATCCAACCCACTTACTGTTTTCAATGATCTTTCAAAACTCATGCAATAGCACCTGTTCATTAATTAATTAACGATTCTGTTAAAAATCAGTTCGATCACCAAAATAAATAAAAAATACTCCACGGAATTGGCCTGTCTGTTTTGACTTTTGGAAACAAAAGAAATTGTTTTGAATGGCTCTCTAGTTCTGCTTCTCCTGATTGTGATTGATTACATGCAGGTTCCTGCAATATCACTACTACCATTTATGCTCCTGTTAATGCTTCTTGGAACTGCCACCAATTTATGGTGTATGTATCATCATGCACATATTCAGCAGGGTCCTGCAACCCTACCGGCAATTCAGCACTGTCAGTGTCCCCAAGCGCATATTCAACACTATCCTTTGCCCCAAGCTCGTATTCAGCATGACCGTGGCCCTTTTACCGAAGAACATAATCAGAAAGAACCTTTGCCTGAAGAATACATGCAGAAAGAACCTTTGCTTGAAGAATACATTCAGAAAGAACTACAAGACCCTTTGCCCCAAGCTTTGCCCCAAGAGCAGGTTCAGCAGGACGCTTTGCCCCAAGACCAGGTTCAGCAAGACCCATTTCCCCAAGACCACGTTCAGCAAGGCCCTTTGCCCCAAGACCATGTTCAGCAAGACCCTTTCCCCCAAATGCATGTTCAGCACTGCACTTCTCCAGAAGGTCATGTTCAGCACGATTGTGGCCCTTTGCCTGAAATTCTTACTCAGCACAGCCCTTCACCCTCTTTGGCCACTTCAACCCCTTCGCCCCTTGCGGCTCCTTCAACCCCTTCAGTCCCTTCTGCTCATGAGGATGGCTCCTTGCCCTCTTCTCCCCAAGCACATGTTCATCCTGACCCTTCACCCTCGAATCCCTCATCCCCGCAAACTCCACTTCATGGTCCTTTGCCCCGAGTGCAAGCAGAACTTGAGAAAATTAAAACTAAAGTTGAGAAATTTAGGACAAAACTTGATTGGAGTAAAATCCGTCATTGGACCCCTTCGGTCCCTTCTGCTCATGAGGATGGCTCCTTGCCCTCTTCTCCCCAAGCACATGTTCATCCTGACCCTTCACCCTCGAATCCCTCATCCCCGCAAACTCCACTTCATGGTCCTTTGCCCCGAGTGCAAGCAGAACTTGAGAAAATTAAAACTAAAGTTGAGAAATTTAGGACAAAACTTGATTGGAGTAAAATCCGTCATTGGACCCCTTCGGTCCCTTCTGCTCATGAGGATGGCTCCTTGCCCTCTTCTCCCCAACCACATGTTCATCCTGACCCTTCACCCTCGAATCCCTCATCCCCGCAAACTCCACTTCATGGTCCTTTGCCCCGAGTGCAAGCAGAACTTGAGAAAATTAAAACTAAAGTTGAGAAATTTAGGACAAAACTTGATTGGAGTAAAATCCGTCATTGGACCCCTTCGGTCCCTTCTGCTCATGAGGATGGCTCCTTGCCCTCTTCTCCCCAACCACATGTTCATCCTGACCCTTCACCCTCTAATCCCTCATCCCCGCAAACTCCACTTCATGGTCCTTTGCCCCGAGTGCAAGCAGAACTTGAGAAAATTAAAACTAAAGTTGAGAAATTTAGGACAAAACTTGATTGGAGTAAAATCCGTCATTTGTATCTAGATGAAGATTCTAAGATACATATAGAGTGGAAGAAGATTCGACACTTGTATCTAGACGAAGATTCCAAGGTGCGGATAGATTGGAAGAAAATTCGTCATTTGTATCTAGATGACTGAGACATCGTTGATGACTACTTATAGTCTTTCTAGACAGAGGTTGGGAGTTACAAAGACTGCCTGTAAATCTTTGTTTTGATATCTTACGATCCACTCTTGACAGAGTATAACACTCGGTTGATGCTTTATGTATTGTGTGACATAATGCTCATGTTTTTGTGGTTTTGCATATTTTAGCTCAGAGGCAAACTTCCTTGTGGATGATGATGATATCTTTTATTATGTGCTGTTGATCTTTTGACAACCAAGTTATTTGCACATTCACGCTGTTTTATTTTTATGGCATTCTCATTAGTAGCTCTCTTGTTTGGTTGAATATAGCTTCGAGTTAATTGGTAGTATTAGTCCTTGTCTGGATCTGGATAAGGTGGATTCATAATAGTAGTCTATTACCTAAAACTGAGTCAATTTGTAACATACTGCTCATCAGTTTGATCAAATTTCACCTCTGGTTTCTGACGAGGAAACTTGGTCGGCTCTCCAACATGAAAATACTTCTTTTCCATCAAAAACATTTTGGTACAATATGTAACTGTAGCTAAACCGATAGAAGTCATCTCAGTAACCCTATAGGATATAGCCACATAGGTATGAAATTTGGAAGGGTTTTATTTTTGATTTGTCTAGAGCAACGAGATCTCAACTTTTGTGTTGATAATATAGTACAGGTTCAGCGTGCTCATGCTCGTGTCCATTTGGGAGAACTACTGGGAATTCCACCTACAACACAAATTTTTTACATCCCAGGTGACCCTTGAAGTCGCACCTTCTTCTTTATGGTTCTCATATTAAAATGATTAGAAAAAAAAAATTAAAGCTTTGTTGTAGCAGAAAGCAATGCTCCGGTAACTGAGTTGACAATGGTTAACATGTTATGCTATGCTCTTGAACATGGCTGACAAAAATCATCCTCACAAAAGACAGGTATATTGTTTTTCATACACTAATATACATTCAATTTTTTTACTTCCCTTCTTTCCTCCCAAGTTCGTTATACTAAATGGTTGCACGCTTGCACGCATTCAGTGACATAAATCTCATATATATCATTTTTACTTCCCTTATTTACTGCAAAAGTCACCTTATAGAGCCTATTTGTTTCTTATAAGCTAGTAATGTTAAGAGATGATCCTTCAAAACCCATGCAATAACCACAGCTAATTAGTTAATTAGTTGAAAGTCATTTGTAATGTATCTTCCAATAAAAAATTGTTCTGCCTCTACAGAATTGACCCTCATCTGTTTGCCAAGGTAATTTCCCATGTTTTTAATGGGATCCTAGGTTTTCTGATTGTGATAAATTACTGCAGGTTCAAGCTGTGTCAGAATTACTATGTATGCTCCTGTTGATAGCAATCCTGGGATTGCTAATAAGGGATCGCCAATGAATTATGCCCTTGTGCCCATATCAGAACTTCACTTGAGTAGGAAAGTATTGGAGAGGACAAAGGTTTAATTTTTGCCTGTGTGTACTTGTGGCTGAACACTTCCATGTATATATAGTGACTGGCCCATAATCGTATCGTTTTCTATTTGCATTTGCAACTCTGTTATCTCGGGCAACTCTCTGACAGATGAAATTTAACTTTCTGTTGTTTGGATTGTGTTTAGTGCAAAGTTATTTTTGTTTTCTGTGGTAAAAGTCCTTTCTGCAAGCACCAAACAAGCAAATTGTTTTATGGCGCTAAACATCAGCTAGAAGCCTACAATTTTTACTTTCACAGGAGATTACATTTGTCAAAGTAGTTTGGAGTTATGTTACTTGTTAATGATTGATGAAAGCTAAAATGTGAGCAAGCTAAAAGACATAATAAACCAGATAGAGCCTTCCATGGTCAACAATTTAAGGTACTGCAATGACTAATCAAGTAACAGACTAAAGCTTTGTGGGTATTCAATAATCAATATGATTCGTACTATCAATATATCATTCGTATGCCAGTAAAGGGAATGGAAACAATCTTTGAAACAAAGAGAAGCCTTGGAATCTTGCAAGGGTATAATGCTACAGATAATAGATGAAACAAAACAAAACTTTAGGATCCTCTGTCATGAGACCATGGGCATTTAGATAGTTCAGTTAAAACTTCCATACCACCAAAACAAAAATGAGGCAGGACGATTGGCTACAGGTCATCCTTTGACAATGTCATAAACTTATGGCTGAGCAGCATAAACCACCAAGGCAAAGAACTGAGTAGAAAAGAATCGATAGTTAATAGATGAATTGGAATCACGGTCCTGAAATGGCAATGTTTGGGAGGCTCTGCAAAAACTTGGCCCTTGCAGCAGGGTCAGTTGAAAAACGACCCAGTACTGCGATGGTAGCTGTGCTACTTCCAAACTTCTCAATCCCTCTAGAGATCATACAGGTGTGGTTAGCCTCCACAACAACTATCACATCTCCACCTGAAAGTGATGCCACAGTTTCTGCTATCTGGCGTGTAAGTCTCTCCTGCACCTGGAGCTTAAAACCATAGAAACAGACAATTGATTGTAGAAGAGATTTTCCAATGGGATTGGATCCTTCTGTGGCCGTATATCCTATATGCACGACACCATAAAAGGGAAGTAAATGATGCTCACACTGAGACCACACAGACAAGTTGAGCTCAGAGTGGATTTGCTTTTCTTTGCAGCTATCTCCATTGGGGTGTAGAGGATCCACCCTAGCAGAAACAAACCCATTCAGATTCATATCCAAATTACAATTCTGGAAGTTCATCAACCATTTCACAAAGCGAACAGGTGTTCCTACGAGCTCCTTTCTCAATGGGTCTTCACCCAGTGATCTAAGAATTGAAGCTACTGCAGTGACCATTCTCTGATTGGCTGATTCAACCTTGGAGACAGAATTAGCACAAGCTGAAGATCGAGATGGACACCAATTGCTTGAGTCTCTCAAGCCAGTTTTCTCCACATCTATGCCTCTGAATTTCAGAAGACTCAAAAAATCTGCCCAAATATCGGCACTTTCATTTTCAAAAACTCCAGAACCTGAACTAACCAGCAATTTTACCCATCCTTGGTGGTTCGAGTCGAGAAAAGCTGATTCTAAATTTGGGAAATGAATGTGTGAACACTGGAGCATGACAGCGACACCGGCTGGCTTGATGCCATGGTGCAGGGCTGAACACACTTCATCTGCTAGACGCTGCGGCTCTTGAAGACGTTTTCCAAACACATCAGCTACTCGAGAGAGCTTGCTTAAGCCTACAACTCGTTGACCAGAAGGGACATAACCCACATGACATTTAACCTGGAATGGTAGCATACAAGATTCACAATAGGAGAAGAGGTTCAGATCTCGAACAACCACAAGTCCACCAGCTCCTCCAGCATGACCTACTGCATTATCCAGACCAGCTTCAGGGAACAAAGCACCTTGCACAATGTCCTTAACCTTTTGTCTATAACCTTGAAGAAAAGATAATGACTCAAAATCAGTACATGCCCTAGATTATTTTGATGTGAATAGTATAAAGATATCAATATCACCAACAACATCCATTTCAAAAGAAATATATGAATGAATCCGGAGCATGCTCAGCGCTGCATAAAGAATCAATTTCGAAAGGGCCTTGAAAACAGCCAGTTTACTTGGTGATGATGTATATGCACATATATGCCAGTGATGAGCTTTACCTCATACGGTTTACAATTACGATAATTACTCTACCCTACCAGGCGACAAGCAGAAGTCATTCTTGATGCTTTTGATAGGCATGATGAAATGGAAGTAGGAAGGTTGGGTGCATCCAAGATCTCCATCTAGCTACAGATAAATTAGGCACAGTTTGAAAAGAATTGACAACAGATGGTCCCTTCTTATTAGATTGATTTGTCATCCCATTACTTACGCATTTGAAGCTACAGTTTTAACATGAAGATTGATAATCCCAGCAAATGGCATATATATTTTTAGTTCCTGAAAGGTAAGAGTTTTATTAGGGCATTAAGTTGCAGAGGGGGAAGCATTTTGAACTGTGTATAGTGTGTTATCTATCTGGCAATCAAGCTGAAAAACAAGAATAGTATCTTTAATAATGGATCATAAGTTTATAACACATACACACTACTGTCACCATCTAAGGCTACAGATATTTCATTTACACACTAAACACATTCCATGCAATTAGTTCTAGCCAACATAAGAATTTCAGAGCATTCAGGTCTTGACAAACTTAAATAAAATACTACCTAACCAACTACCCAAATCTCAAAATTTGGTAGCTATCAACAATAACTAATCAAAATGGTTGCCCAAATACAATAAGCAATGGAAAGTTAGATTAACATAGCACAAGAGGAACAAAACAAAGTTACAATCTTTCTGAACTATATTGATAAGCATTGAATTAGTAAGTAAAGTTATCTAAACAAGGCAAAGAAAACAGTTACCCCTTGTTCCTTCTCGAAGGGCCTTGGCAACACGAAGAGGTGTCTTCTTGAGACCTTCTCTGTTCACATCCTCTCCAAGACCCTGCAGGAGAACTTTGACAGCATCCTCAATAGCTACGGTCTCGGGTTCGGCATCAACACTCAGCTCAATACAACCCAGCTTCACTCCATTCTCAAGTTCCGAACAGAAATGCCCCTCATCCAATGCGCCCATTGACAGACCACCAAATCCGAAAACAGGCACCGACCCAGATCCCAAATCAACCACACTGGAAGATATCACTGCAAACTTGGAAGATAAAGACCAAATCTTTGACGCAAACCAACAACCAATACTCGGAACAAAGAGCAACCCAAATCACCCAGACAAGAGAAAAATCAATAGAACCCAAGAAGTAGCTTGGGAAGAAACGAACGGAAATGGCCTTTAAAAGGAAGAGGGGAGGCCGAAAAGATGTGAAAATGAAACGTAGGGTTGGAGTTGTTATTGGAATGTGTGGATCTTCCTTGACGAATCTCTCATCGGAATGTGGGACCCAATCAGGGTGTGACCGGAGGACCTGGGTCGGTGGTAACCACAGGGCTCTCTCTCTCTCTCTATTTCGTTATCCCTCTTTTGAGTTGTGTCTGCTCTGTTTTCTTGTGTTATATAGACGAATGGGGGCGATTTGACGCTTAAAGAAGTGAGTCAGAAGAAAACGAAAACCAACCCAAATGGTATTAAGATGGGGTATGGTATGGTACCTATCACACACCAACCCACCACCACTTCCCACCAACGAAGAAAGAGTAGTACTCCAATCTCACCCACCGCATATCCCGGATCTCTACGACTTTGGTAAGAGCAACTCCAACAGCTTCCCTATATTTTGATTTTTCTCTACTTTAGGGAAAAATAAGCCTCTTTTGCTCCAACAGATTCCCTATAACTATCTCTATTTTAGGGAAAGTGAGGAAAGAGAAAACCAAATTCCCTATATTTACAGCAAGCTCTAAAAATTTAAGGAAGAATATGGAGATTTTAGAAATTGCTGTAAAATAGAGAATCTGTTGGAGTTGGAGAATAAAAAAATGCTAAAGCTTTGACTTTTACTTCCCTATTATACAAAAATTATAGGGAAGCTGTTGGAGTTGCTCTAACGATGCTCTACTCCTTCTTTATGGTCAAATGTATGTGTATCTTTCTGTATTGTAAAGTTTTATTCTATGATTGTGGTGGTCAAAGGTTTCATAAAAATCCTTGTACTTTTCTACTTGTGGAGAGTGAATCATTGTACATGCCGCAGGATCTAAATGAGTCTAAATGCATCCATGGCAAGACCTTAAGGGAATATCAACATTGGAAATACACCAATGTATTTGTCTTGCCTACCAATGTATTTGCTTTACCTATACTCACATACATTACTTAGGTAACCATATCAAATCTAGCTATAAATTGCGGTGTTTGTTACTATAATTTCTCGACAGTTCAGTATGGACATTTCATCATGAGCAAAGCAATTTCTTTACTTTTGTAGTTGCTGCAGCTGCAGCTGCAGCAGGCCAGCAGCCAATGCATATATGGATTTTAATAGTATTAGGAAGCGAGATATTCTTTAAAACCACTCTGCCACCATCTTGTGGCAACCTGCCCCTACTGATACTGTCAAAATCAATTTTGATGGTTTTGTTTCAAAAAATAAGAGAGTTGCAAGAGGGTCTGTGATCAGAAATCATCTTGGTGAATCTATTGTGGCATATGTTAGAATAACGGGAGACTCCACTATTCCAACTACTAAAGCAATTGCTCTCCGTGACAACCTGCTTTAGCAAGGGAGAGAGGATTTACAAAAATTCTTATAGAAGGAGACTCAAAATTGGTGATAGACTGCACAAATGGAAGCATTTCCACACCTTGGAGGTTATTAAAAATCATTCGAGACATTCAAGAAATTGCTAAAGGATTTGAGAACATCCAATTTAGACGTATTTATAGAGAAACAAACTATGTTGCTGACGTGCTGGCAAATATAGGTCATTCTTGTCCCAATGGTAGATATTGGGATAAAATATTACCTTTACGTGTTTCTAGGGCTTTAGATTTTGATCATTTGGGATATGGATGCCCTAGAGGCTTTTGTATTTAAACTCCTTTCTATTATTTTTCTTATCAAAATAAAAGTGTAAACCTCTAAATACATGCTCCTTTCACTTTCTCTCACTATACTAACTCTCTCTTTCTCTCATCACCTCGTGAGTGACTTGAACGACAGAGAGTTATCGATTAATACACACCAACCATTCCCCTAACCACTTCTACGTCTTGCAAGTACTGAAGCCAATCTAATTAGTCCCCTACAAATCACATCAATAAAGAGAAATAACATTGTTCATCAAAAATCATATTCGCTTTGTTTAATTTTCCATGTCTAGTTTAACTTATTTTTCATAAGCATGACTTTTGATTTTATTATTATTATTATTATTATTATTATTATTATTATTATTATTATTATTTTGGCCAAAGAAAACTAGTACAGAAAGAAGAACATAAAACAAAGACTCAACTCCTCACAGAAGAAGGAGGAGGCAATCCATCATACAATAAAACATGAGACAGAGAGGAAGGAGGCTGTTGAACCCAACTAGCCGGACACATCCTCTTTCGAGCTAAGGAGGCTACAAGATCAGCAGCTTTGTTAATTAGCATCCTTGTTGGTCCAATGCCAGTTGATAGAGGGAGCCAGAGGCCTGCGCCAAAGAGGTGAAGGTCTGTAACTAATGGCTAGGCGAGCCAATCCACTAGGAGGCGGTGATCATTGATTGCATTGATCAACTGAATGGAGTCCGATTCTAATAATATTGGAGGCCTGAGGCAGAGAAGAACAGAGAGAATAGACTAACTGGAGAGCAAGAGCTTCAGCTACGCATGGGGAAGGCGTAGAGGAGAGAAGAGCTGCTCCATTGATCAAATATCCATCAGAATTTCTCACAATGGTAGCTAAATCACATTCCAAAGAATTCAAGTCTGAAGAAGCATATGTGTTTATTTTAAAGGATGATGGGGGAGGAGGGTTCCAATGATTCGAAATTGAAGACTGAACTTGCTGTGGACCAGAGGAGAAAGGTTTCTTGGTATCCTTCTGGAACTCATTGAAAGATTGGGTTGCTTTCTCAATAACTTTGGCAGGCGAGGGGGAGAGATGGTTAAACACACATGAACAATGATGTTTCCATATTTCCCAGTAAAGAAAGCTAATAGAAGACCAAATTACCTTTTTTTTCCTTTGATATGCAGTCCAAAATGGACTAAAGCTACTAAATCCACCGATCTAAGGAAGAGATTGTAGAGGGATCCATCCTATAACTCAAAGGATGGCTGAACCATACCGCTGAAGTCCATGGACAAGTGAAAAGAAGATGCTCCAAAGTTTCAAGATGAGCGTTGCAAAAAGTGCATATTGGACTACTAGGAAGGTGACGCCAAAATAAGTTGGCTTGGGTGGCAAGAGCATTAGAACAAGCTCCCCAGAAGATAATCATAATATTCGGAAGGGTATTGGGGCTCGAAATCCATTTCCACACAGAGGAGGGAATTTGGTGCGAAGCTTGGGGGGTATGTCTGTGGCAGGCTGAAAGGATCTCTGCAGATGATAAGCCTAAGTGAACCAAATATGAACCTTTTTTCATAGGGCCAAATAAGCTTGTTAGGCAAGGAAGAAGAGATCAATGGAATGGTCTGGATTTGCATTAGCTTCTGCAAGGTTAATGTGGTTCTGTATTAACTGAAGATTCCAATTGCAGGTAGACCAATTGATTAAAGAAGAAAAAGAGACATGTTGGGGAGGAGGAGCAGACTGAAGCTTGAATTTAGGAAGAGTTGGGACCCAATTATCATCCCAAACTGAAGTGTTAACACCATTACCAACTTGAGTAACCATACCCTTGGTAAGAAGAGTTCTACTAGCAAGAATGCTATTCCAAATCCAAGAAAGAGAAGCCCCCTATCTAGCTTACATTAGAGACGAAGATGGGAAATATCTTGCTTTAAGAACCCGGACCCAAAGAGCATCCAGGTTGTTTATGACTTTATGATCTGCCAAGATTGCTTAGCTAGTATAGCTAAATTGAAATCATTAAAATGACGAAAGCCGATACCTCATTCTGACTTAGAGAGACCAAGATGTTGCCAATTCTTCCAGTGTATCCCTCTTTCTCCATCTTTTCCCCACCAAAATTTAGCCTTGGCAGAATTAATATCATTGCAGATCGATTTCGAAAAGAGCAAATAGGCCATTGGGTAAGCTGGAATTTTATTGAAATCTCCTTTCCCAGCTTGAGTCAATGTAGCTTGCTTCCAGCCTTGCATGTTGCAAAAGATTGCGTCCTTGATGTAGGTAAAGGCTGTGAGTTTAGACCGGCCCCAAACTATGGGCAGCCCTAAGTATTTGCCGAGATTTGTAACAGCTTGCATGCCCAGAATAGTCTATAGTTGAGATACTAGTGCTTGAGGAGTATTTGGGATGAAGAAAAGAGATGATTTCTCTTGATTGATCTGTTGACCCGAAGTTGTGTAGTAGGCTTTGAGAATATGAGAAAGAAAACTGTAGCTTTGTTCAGATGCTTTGATGAAGAATAACGTGTCATCGGCAAACAGTAAGTGGCTTATGTCTGGGCCATTTATCCCAATAGAAATAGGGACAATCTATCTAGTAATGCAGGCCTTTCTGAAAATGGTGGATAACACGTCGCTCACAACAAGAACAGGAAGGGGGACAAAGGGTCGCCTTCTTTAAGGCCCCGAGTAGGAGAAAAAGGCTTGGAAGGCTTCCTATTGATAAGAATCAATGAGGAAACAGAACGAACAGTCGAACACAGTTCATATTCAATAGAATCTAGCAAACCCCAAATCGGTTAATACAGCTTCAAAAAAATCCCACTAAGGCGATCATATGCTTTATTCATGTCCAATTTGATGCCTAATTCATATTTTGATTCGGTCCTAAGGAGCTTGAGATGGTGTAAAATTTCATGGGCGATGATGACATTATCATGAATTTGGCGTCCAGAGACAAATGCTGATTACTGTTCCTAAATCAGTACCGGCATCAGAGGCTTTAGTCAGTTGGTGAGGACTTTGGATAGGATTTTGTAAGAAAAATTGCAAAGCTCTACAGATCTGACTTGAGAAGGAAGTTGAGGGGCTCTGACTTTTGGAAGCAGGAATAATGTGGGTTTGATTAATAGAATGTAAAATGGAACCTATATTCCTGAAGTCTGAGGTAGCTTCAGAGATGACTCAGTTAATTATTTCCCAGTAAATCTGATAGTAGATTCTCGAAAAACCGTCAGGGCCTTGAGCTTTAAGGCCTCTCAATTGAAAAACCGCATCATGAATCTCCTCCACAGACGCAGGAGCAAGGAGGGAAGAGTTCATATCAAGGGTGACAATCAGATCTATCAAATGTAAAACATCCTCCCAATCTCGAGGACCATCTGATGTATAAATCTATTGAAAGTACAAAGATATGGTATCATAGATGTCTTTTTCAGAATGAAGCCACTGATCAAAGGAGTTCTTGATCTTAGAATCTTGTTTCTTTATCTTCTTTTGATGGTAAATTGATGAAAAAAATGCGAATTGCGATCACCAAGATTTAGCCAACTGATTCTGGATCTTTGGTGCCAGAATAATTCATCCAATCCCCAAAGATGATCGATTTGAGAGTAAATTTGCTGAATATGATCACCATCAAAGTAGGTAGCGTCTACAAGAATGATATCCAGCTCAAGTGAGAGTTCATCAATCTTTTCTTTATTATTGGGAAAGGCTAACTTACTCCATTTTCGTAGAGCTGGAATTAGACATATAAAATAAAGTTCTGATCACATTGAATTGTTTTATAGAGCATAAATCATGCAATCTCTATGTTTTCTTATTCGAATAATCTCTCATTGTAAGGTTCCATATTCCAATAAATGTAATCCTATCTCAATTTTACACGTGATGAACATGTGACTCTAATGATGACTGAGATACCTTCTTTCTTTCTTTTTTTCGATACATAACAAACAAAAGCACAAACGAAAAAATAAAAACTAAAATCTGCAAAGGAAAAACCTATACAACAACCATTGCCTAATTGTTATAAATACAGAGCATTTACAACCGACAAAGGCAAGGTTGAGTTGATCGATGTCCAGTATCTACAACAACATTCACTAAAAAGTTGGTTTTCCTAAGCATATGCTTAAAACAGATGAGAGACAAACAATTGAGGCAAAGTTAGCTCTCAGACTAGCACACTACAAAAAAAAATTCAATTGGCCACGGCGCAAGGCCGTCGCCGAAAGCCAAAGTGCCGTCGCAAAATGCATATCATTGATTAAAAAAAAACCTGGCATGCAATTTTGCATACCAGATTTTTATTTTTGGAGCAAAAGAAGCCAAATAATAAATTTTATATAAAATGCACCAAAACATGAATACCAGATTCAAATACATATATAGCTAATAACCCTGTTTGATCAATTGAACAACACTTGTCATCAACCAGAGAACAAAAGAAAATAGGGAATGCTTTCTAAGTACTTGGCCCAACACAGTACAACACCTTCTCTAATATTAGTTATGATTTCTGCACATTTCCAATGAGAGATATTATTGATCGGTGCTGAAGATTGACAACAACAATTTTCTCCAGTTCTTCCACAACATGGTCAAGTTCCTGCCAACGTGCTTTACCAATGGTTGTAGCTGTCAAATCACTACCATCTCTACCCAGCGTGGTCACTGCACATGATCTCCACCCCTGCAACCAGAAAAACGAAGTCTTCTTCTATTCCACAATTCATTGTTACTGCAATAGCCAATAGTCACAACATGTCAAGTATCACTAATTTGAGTAATTTCAGCAATGAATGAAAGAACTTTTCGATTTTACTCTTCGAGTTCTTGACACCATAACTGTACTTTAAAACTATCATCTATCAAGTACAGATGTAAAACTGGAAATCAAAATAAGATCAAAGAAAACAAATTGAAACAAATTTCAGAAACCTTTACCATACATGAATAACAAAGGTTAAAAACGCTATCAAATAAAGTAGATAAATGTTAATGTTCTGTTGTGGGTTACACATCATTACACCATTACAGTTTCAATTATGTTTGCAGTTCATTGTCATGAGAACAGACAGAGAGCAGAATATATATATATATATATATATATATATATATATATATATATATATATATATATATATATATATAAAAGAAATATCAATATTGATTCCTCTACTTGGCAGCTATGTTTTTAGAGTAAGTGTTAAATGAATAATAAATTATCTCTTGGCAAAGCAAAACCAGGCAATCCAACAATGTCTTTAAATGAGAAAATACATAACAATAAAAGAATAGAAATTCAGAAATTCATGAAATTTAGATTTTCATGAATAAAAATAAAATTACAAAATTTAAACAAAAAGAAAAGTTAAGACTGTTTTCCACAAAGAATCAAGCTCAGTTAAACTCAAAAACAAATTGAACAAACAAAGGTTAAATAGCTCTATATTAAGCGTAGTTGCACAAAATTAGGTTGTGATTTTTACTACAATAGGAACAAAGATGATCGATAGTCCTTCGAAAGTTATACCTGGATCCAAAACCGTTAAAGAATCTGACTGCAAACTGTTCCTAAAATCTGCAAAATGAAATAACAGTTAAAAGGAATTGATGCTACTACGGCCGAACACGTTATAAAGTGAACATAGAAATACTCTTATAGGACTTTAAAGTTTATACCTGAATAACAATATGAAACCAAGACTATATTGGGTAGCAGACAAAGGAACAGCAGCAGAAAAATGGTGCCAAAACTTTTATGCATAAAATCTGCAAAAAAAAAAAAAATCAATGTACACTGCAGAACAAAATAGATACATAAAACCAAAAAGCACTATTCAATGTACACTGCAGAAAAGAAGAAAAACAATTTTTGACACAAAAATTGAAGGACTTGAACACAACGTTTATTTGATCAAAACTTTCTTTGCCATTACTCTTGTTCCACTCTTACTTCATCATTAAACTCTAAAATCCAATAAACAGTATGCAAACATTTCCATGACAAAACCGAAACCATTATATGACATCCGCAAGGCATAACCAATACATCTGAATCAACAATCTGAATAGGAAAGGCTGCTTCTCTTTTCACAGAGGTTACAAAAACATTTGTTTTTGTCTTTTCTAGCGATAAAGGACTTGCTCACTTTTAAAAGAATTTTCTGCAATGTTTTACTGTACGATTTTTGAACAACTCTTTGCCAAATAAAAGAAACATAACACTAACTCTCTTTGCTGTTTAGCATATCGTAAAATCAAAAAATAGGAAAGAACAAACCACTTACCAAAAAAGTACGTCCCTTGACGTTTTGAATAATAACTATCAGCCTCCTGTACAGGGGAGGAAAAAAAAAATTAGACCTTTTTCTCTCTTCTGCTTTGGCTTGTAGGAATTTTAAAACTTGATCTTTCAAACTCCCTCAATATACGTAATGTTCAATCCCCAACTACACAAAAAATTACAAATCAAATTTTCAATGTCAACCAATGATAACAATAATCAATAAATAAATAAAATTTTATAATATCTAAGCGAAATAAAGCAAAGACACATAGTTGACAGTAACCATTTGGCAAACAGAATGGGAGCACTTCCAAAAATCCACCATCACAAAATGAAATGAAAGTGTTCACCTTTATTGAAGTTACTATGCAAATGCATGCATATAAGCTCAAAATATTAAGACTTCATTGAAAGCTGGACTCAACCAAAACCAATCTAACCAATGGACAATCTTTAGTTTGTTGCTAAATCAAATTCTCTCAACCTAGTCCGAAAATCAAAGTTTGACATCAAATTTCTTTTCATCCAAGCTAATGTAATGAATGTGAAAATTAAATAATTAAACAGAAAAAACAAATATCATGAATCCAGTATCTTCCATTCAAAGCCATAAGCAGGACCATTTACTAAACAACAAAACAGGTGAAGGAGATTAAAAACCAAACCTTTCCTCTTTGTTTCCAGTCCAAACCTCTGTCTTTGGGAGTAGCAAAAGTCTTGGTTTTCTCAGCTTCTTGATTATAGGATTAAAGACCAGCCTGCATTTTTCCAACATCGATTAGATTTTCAGAAGAAGGAAAAAAGGTCTAATTATTGTAAATGAGATGACATATTTTGAAAATTTATATGTGAGCCACAAAGCAGTCAACCCAGATTTTTTTCATCTGATATATACCAGAAAGAAAAACTTCTTTGACCTTCATGATCAAGTAATTAACCTTTTTATCTGGTCAGTCATTTCTTTCACCTAAACAGTAAGGCACCAGATATCAAAGGGAAAAGTAGCCTAAGGGTCAGTTAGTCATATTATTTTGGAAAGCAAAAACAAAAAATCCCGGAATTCCCATTTCCATTCAATTGAATTCTCAGTTTCCAACCAACAATTTATTTTATTAACATGCCATCTGAATTGTGAACAGCACAGGAAATTCTCCACCAACATGTTATAAACAATGTAAAGGTTCCACTTTAGTTCACTTAAAGAAGGTTTAAACAGTCAAATAGGATAAATCTCCTTTCAACGAAACAATAGGGTCAACTATTGCAATAAAAGCCTGTACAGAGTCCATAGGAATAATGACCCACCAATCTGTCTGAACTAATCTGGTGATCTGTACTGATATTCATTCCTCCTCTAACTCAGATTTAATATCAAAATTCGAAAACAAAAAATTAAAGAAAGAAAAGAGGATCGCATGGCTATTTCTTAATCTTCAAATCTTAATTCAAATCATACCCACAGAAAAGCCACATGATTCACCACAGATCTGGAATCTCAGATAGGCTCGAAAAATCAACAAAAACCCAACACAGCAAAGACGCCCACAAAGAAAACCTCTCAAAAAAAAAAAAAACACAGATATAACATATAGATACAGACATATACAGGCACATGAGAGAAAGATAGATAAGATAAGAGAACTTGCAGAAAAGAAGAAAAAAAATTCAAAAAGATCAAAGTGAAAAAAGATCATTCTCTTTCTTTCTGGATCGTGGATCTTTCTTCTTCTCTTTCTAATCACATCAAAACGCAATTATTGTTCTGAAATTCAATTTCATATATCTATTTGTATATATTGGGAGTTTAGGGGCTTACACTGAACAGTTGATTAAGCGGCATGAGAGAGAATTAGAACTCCAAAGATGCCGACCAAGAATCCTAAACTGAAACCCATCTTTTCCTTCTTTTTCAGAAGCTGGAACAATTTCTTTCTCCATTGTCAAATGACTCGAATCATCAGTGGCCATATTAAGAGTAAAATACTAAAATCCCTATCAAAACAGAAAGTACCGTTAATCATTTAATTGAAATAAAATAATGGATCTCTTCTACAATTCACAACTCAAAATCAATCAAAACATTCAAATAATCAAATCTATTAACTGGAGATCGATGGGTCGGAGACCAACATCCCAACAATGAAGTATAGAGAGAAGGTTTACTTACAGTGGGTCGAAGCAAACCCGTGGGTCGGCGGTTCAGCGGTTCGAGATTACGAATAGGAAGACTGAGACTGAGTGGCTGAGGGAGTGAGATGACTGACTGAGAGGTTAGAGCTAGCTTAGAGATAAGGCCGAACCGTCGAACTTTGCGGTGGGTCGGCGGCGACTGAAACTGAGGGACAGAGGGAGTGAGTCGAAGAGAGGCTGAGGGTCAGGGTCAGTCGAAATCTCGAATAGAGGCTGAGGGAATGAGGGATTAGGGTTAGCGACTTAGATTTAGGTGGGATCGTAATCCCCTGCAACAAACATATCGTAAGCATATTATTTTACTACGGCTAACTCTTTCCGAAGTAAATCATTGGGTTTGCCACGCCCAGTGGCGACGGCAGTTGTTACCGTCGCAAATATTTTGCACAATCGCGACCCCTCAGTTTTTGCCGTCGCAAAAGAGGAGGCATTGGCGACGGCAATTGAAGGCCGTCGCAAATTGGTGAAGCTAATACAATTCTTTTTTGTAGTGACACGAGTCGAGGCTATCAATATAATGTCATAATTAGTTGATCCGTGTCAAATAAGCAAAATAAGGTGTATAAACAGAAATTTTGATGACTTCACAACTTTGAGCTAACCAGGAGATGTTTGAACTGAAAAATCTCCAAGACATTTGAATACCTCCCTTAATACTTACTATCCATCAAAATCTTGGAATAACGTTCTATTTAAATGTTAGAGTACCCACAAAATACTGCTTGTCTAATAACCTCACAAAGAACTAAAGCTTCAGTCACAAAAATAGAAGTCTTTCCCACATTCTTAGCAAAAGCCAGAAAGAAATTCCAACTAGAGTCTCAGATAACAAACCCAACAGTAATTGGTTGATTTTGGTGAACATAACCATCACAATTGATTTTGACTGTATTAGAAGCAGGAAGATTTCATGCTAATCTTCTCTATATCATTTCAATTGGGTCTTTCTAAATATACCCAACAAATATCTAAATACACTCAACACTTAAAATATTGTCATATACTTTCCAACTTTACCCTTGCTTTGATTTACAAACCCAGCAACCAGATCCAAGAGACGTCGACAAGACTAGGAATTGATCTCTCGCAATTGGACCTCAACTCTATCCGTATCCCTAATGGAGAAACCTTCGGCATTCCAAGTGACGATGAAGATATCGGCAACGATGCGAATTCGGAGTTGCAGTCCAGGTTCGGCAACATAATCGTTGTTGATATAACCTTCCGGTGGTTCCGATTGAGAAGTTTGAGAAGCTTGAAATGTCATTCGCATAATTTACAGCAAAGCTAGCAATAACCTTCTGGTGCCCACTGATCAAGGAAGATGGATTTTGGATGCCTCTTGAACCCGAAACGCAGAAGTCCATAGGCTATATGTTGCTTCATTGAGTTCAATACTCCTCTGGAAGCCGAACTTGCCAGGGAGAAGACTCATGGATACAAGCTGGACAGATCACACATTTTTGTTGTCAGCATGTTTGCTGACTTTGATTGATTCATGAAAGTTCCTAATCAGTGGGCTCCTCTATAAACAAGACTAGTGTTCTCTCTCTTTGGTCTCAATTCTCAAGTCTTAATTGTGATGATGGAGATGACATTTACGTTTATATCGAGTACATGTTTGCTGGGTTTGAAACTTTGAATGATGCTTGCTGGGTTTGAATGGTGCTTGCTGCCTAGAAGATTGCTAGGTTTTTGGCTGGGTGTATTTTACTTAAGGGTAAATTTGGAAAATTAAACACAATATTCTAGGACTTGGTATGTTAAGATATTTGCTGGGTATATTTAGAAACACCCTTTCAATTTTATCTGTCACACCCTAGGGAGGATAGTGCACCTGGTTGCCTGCTAGTGCCTCTAGTACCCGCCCACATAGGTCGAGCACGGTTTTATTCTTGGGCTTTCAAGCGAGAAGATCTATCACTTCAAGGATAAGCTATCGGCCGATCGCAACTACCACCGACCTGATCCAAACCCAGCCTCCCAACTCGACTCGATCTATTGCTCTACGAACTGCAATAAGATACAATCACAATTCTTTAAAAAAAAAAGGTTACAATCACAAGACAATAGCTTGCACCCTATTCGACTGCCTTTCACCCCACTGGAACCACCAAGGCCAACTGAAGCACAGGCCTAGAACACACCGCCAAGGTACCCGACCAAAATCCCCAACAAATCGAGCCAGCTCCACCACAACACCAATTGATCCAACGAAATATCCAGGCCGATTGGCGAAAAAACAAATTCAGAACCCAAAATAGGTTCCAAGATATCAATTTGCCGGTCACTCTTCCCAGTTTGAACAATCCATGGATCCTCCTCATGGATGCAGGTCATGGAGGCCGTGCTTACTTCACCATCCCCACCACCATCTTCACCATCACCATCATCACCACCCCTTATTCCTCAACCCCCACCACCACCACCATCACCACCACCACTTCAACTGCCACCACCACCATGTTCGCCCCAATTTCACATCTTTTGCTCAAAACCCAGAACAAGCTACTCCCGTTCCTTTCCCAACCTATTCAAAGTCGGAAACTTCTGGGATCAAAGGCGCGTACGATTACAATCCTACCCCCCTGTAAGTAGCTTCAACTTCTTATAACTTCATCTTTTTGCTTCCGCATTGCTGCATATATTTATTTTCCTTTGCTTTTAGAATAATGCTTCGTTTTGACTGGACTTGAAAACAGGGTATTGCAGGAGCAGAATCATGATGATGTTGCGTTAGAAGAGGAAGAGGATGATGACCCAATTTTCGTCTTAACTGATGAATGGAAAGAATTTTTCGCGAAATCTGAAGCTAAGAGGAAACTAGGTACACACCATTTCTTAGTCTATAATATCATAGATACTTACTTCGATGTCTAATTTTTGTTTTGGTTTAATTACAGAGAGGAAGCAAGCTAAAAAGGGAAAGAAGTAATGTCTCAAGATTCCAATGTCCTAGAAGAGTGATATGAAATCTTGTTTCTCTTTGAGGTTATGGGCTACGAGTCGAATAGAAATTTTTGTATGTATGACTCTGATATGGTGATATGAATTTTGATTGTGATCCCATTGTTAAGATCAGTAATTCTTGTAGACATTTTCATTGAGGTATGTAAATGATGGATTGATATTATTCTCTGCCTTCTTGAAAATATATGCAAGTACAGTACTCAATGCATTACATTTTTACATAGTATCTCACCTAAAGGATAACTTTATCTAAACTGATACTCTTAGAACACAGTTTGGCAGTCTATAATCAATCAACTTGGGTGTTGTTCAACGTATTAAAACAACTCTTGATGTACATTGATACTTAGAAGATGTAACGGGAACAGGTAAATGGAAGGCAGAGTCATATGAAGATGTAACATTAGATTTCCTTAGAGAGACTCCAGTTTCTATCCAACAGGAGATATGATTCTTCCTTTGACTGTGGTGACATTGTGTGTGATTTGTTGTTCATGCGTGTCACATCTGTCAGTTATATGCAGGAGTTAAAGTGAAATAGATGGTGGTGAATGATGAGGTCAAGGTCGTCCGCCGAGATGGCGTTGTCAATACGTACAGATTTCTTGTTGCAAACATCACATGTATGATCACCCCACATATTAAGTTATGATATCATATTGAAGTACTCCAACTAGCTAGTAAATCTGAATGTTTGATGAATGATCCTGTCTTCAAGCTTTGGAGAGTGGATCACCTTTATATATAGATGTCTGGTGTGCGAGTCCTTTTACCTATACACAATGGTTTATTTTAGAATTGTGAATAAATCATTCTGTCTGTTTCGGAGCTTTTCTTGCAGGTTACCTCTTCTGGGTTTCAGATTCCCCTTTCATATGACACAAACCCAATTATAAGTTCATCATAGTTCAACAATTCTGTTATTCATCTCATTTGCTTTTGATCTCTCTACAGTTTGGTTCTATTTCTTGTGTATATTTTTCCGGGAATTGACTTGAACCACACAGAAACCGATCACCGGACCCTATTTATCAGCTAGCTGTTACCAAAGATAGAGCCTATTCCTGGTAGACTAAAGCATATTACTGGTTACCCCAAGTCTGCCCTAATCCTAATTAAGTAATCTGCCTTTCTTAGAACTATAGAAAATCTGTCTTTCTAGAGTTGTCATCATTGAATTTCAAATTATCTAGGCATGTCCACGAGCGAAAACAGAACACAACACAACACCTGATAAATACAAGAAAGAGTGACAGGGGACGCGGACAGACCCTCTTGTATGTTCTTATGGCTTTGGCCCTAGTTGTGGTGGCGATGGCCTTCCATAACGGCGGCCGGTGGACTTCCATAATAAATCAGTTATGGTGGTGGCAGTGGCCTTCAATAACAATGTAGCACCACTAGTGGTGGCCTTCCACAATAGCTCGGTTTTCGGTGGAGCTACAGGAAGAGTTCCATTTTTAAGGGTATAGTTCAGTGTAGTTTTGAAGCCTAATTTTGTAACCGTTAGCATAGCATCTCTGAACCCTTGGCCATAAACTTCGTCTTCCCGCGTCTCAATCCCTTGTGCCAAGTACTTTATCAACTTTCTTGTGTATTGAGCATGATCTTTGGTTTTGTAAGAAGAATGAAATCCAGTACTAGAACAAAACCATTTCAACCACTTGTAATACATTACTTCGCAAATGCCTTCTTCAACTCTTCTTTCCCATTCCCATGGCTTACCTATTAATTAGAACACATATACCGGAAGAAAATGAGTACCACTCATATACAAACAAACAAACAAAAAAATTGTAGACATAATCAACTAATTAAGTGCAAGATAAACCTCTTTCTTTTTCTTTTTTTTAAGCAAAGTCGGATTCAAACAAAAAAAAAACACAGAAAATCAAACCTCGAAGGCGTAACCATGCATGCATCATCTCATGTGCCAAGATCCCACCGATTTCCACACTGTATGCAAATGTAAATACGATTTTTTTTAGTTAGGTATGTGAAGTAATAATAAGAAATAATTCCTAGAAAAATGCATGGCCTAAATAAACAAGATATGCAAAGGAAGGAAACTATGATGCACAATAATTTATGAACATAAAGAAGATAGTAAGCTATTTGCTTACTTTGGTTTTCCGAACAAAACTACAATTGTGACTCCTTCTAAGAGCTTTGGGACTTTCGTCAACACTTCAATATTTCCTTTAGTTTTCAAATATTCAATCTGTTACAAACAAAACAAGGAGACGATGTGCATATATATTATACTCATAATTTGAATATATACGTACTGAGCAATTTAAAAGATTGGATAATAACATATGATATGACCAAATGTTACTAAGTATATATATTTACAAGAAAGTAGGAAATCAATTTAGCATCAGAACTCTTACAGTTAAAATAGACAGGTTCTTATAACCTCTTGAGAAATATAAACCATCAGCATCTGCATAAATTACCAAAATGAACATGAAAATATATATTTTATTATTTCAGGGTCCTCCTTTTCTAAAATTTAGTCAACTCATGCCTTAATGTTTTTAGTAATCATCATTTTTATGAGACAAATTATATTAAACTTTTTTTTACTCAATTCTCAATTTTCATGAATAAACAATTCTCAATAATCTGACTGAGTAATTTCTTGCAATGATGTATCTTTCTATAAACAATTGAATTTGCTCTCATATTACCTTCTTTACATGTATTAATTCTGCGCATCTCATTCTTGTCGGCGAATAGAATATGAACGCTTTTGTCTATTCTGAGATTTAAACTTCTGTAGAACTTGAACACATTTTCAATAATGGCATTGCATTCCTCTCGATTCAAGACCGCTATAGAAGAGCAATATGAGCAAAGATATCGTCCATCACCAAGGTTCAAATATTCTGTTTCTCCAGCTTTCTACGTCATGTTAGCAACCAAAAGAAAGTTCCAATTATCTATGTCACGTAAACGTGTTCTTAGATTATTTAAACAAAATTGGAGAGAGAAGAAGATAATATATCAAATATCTTTCCACGGACCTTAAATCTGAAACAAGTACTACACCGCAATGTACCATCGGAGTAATGTTCCTGACAGCATCTTTGATCCCAGAATGGTCGACGCACCAGTCCAGCCTGCATGAAAATAAGAAGCTGGCTGTTAGTCTATTAACTGCATGTTATGTAAAAACTGTAAAATATGTGTTTCTTTTTATGGGTTTGGAAGGGAAATTCTAGTGGAATCTCAAGGTTTTCATCCCAACGTACTCTATCTTTTTCTTTCTTTGTGTGTGCATCTATTCTGTTTTCTAAATAATTCCTAGCTAATTCTATTATAACGAGATAAAAGAAAAAGATTTCAAACGACGACAACCTCCGCACCTGACCTCCAGTCACCGGCAGTCCTCCCACTCGACGAACGACAGTGGAGTGAGAGAGATGACGGCGAATAAGGAGGTGGAGGTTGCCGGCGTAATGGCGTTGTGAATACTTACAGACTTCTTGTTGCAAACATCACAGGTATTAATGTCAGACATATTTATGATTATATTGAAACTCTGACCAGGACGTTTGATGAATGATCCAGTCTTCCAGTATAGGAGAGTTTAGGGTTTAGGATTTAGAGATGTGGATAAACCAATAATTCGATCTCTTTCGAGGTTTTCTTGGCGCAGGTTACCTTAAGGTTTAGAATTTCCCTCCGAAAAGAATTCCTAGCACACACGGTATTTTCACCATATAGTTATGTTTAGTTATCTAAAGTTGTGATACGTACATATACGTAGGCTGATGCTGTTCATGATTCATTGTCAATTTATCAAACAAAAAATAAAAAATAAAATTGTTTATCGATCACGCACAGAATGAAAGGATGAATTCATATTCGATTTAGACTTACCACATTTCATATAAATCGGCACAGATCGAGCTCTTCGAAGTTCGAACTACGATAGCATTCTACCGATGTATGATGTATCAGCAGCAAGTTTATGCATGACAGAGAAGAAAACGGAAAGTTCTATAGTACGTACATATTAGTATCTCATCCTCACATTTACAAATGTGACAACAAATTTGTTGTCATTGTGGTAACTTGAATCCTATTTTGTGTAATCTTAGTTCTATTAATGGTAATTACACCACCTACGATCTTGTTACAAATTTTTGAACAAATTTGTTGTCAATATTGTAATTTTGATTTAACTACATGTAAATAGTGTAAACGAATGTAATAATTTTGATTTATATAAATTGTAATTTTTGTTCAAATAGATGTAAAATCAATGTATGATAAACATCACAGTATCATACCCTTTTCTATGACTCTAATACCCTTTTATACGACTATAATCTATTCCAAATTTCCGATCATGCAAATATGTAATACAACACTTTAGAAAATTAACCAAGCGATAGATTGGATTCCTACAACTGGCATGTTTATATATGTGTGTGTTTATTTTTTTATATATAGTCCTTCTTGGCTAAGGACATCCTTACCTAAGATTAGGTACGGATTTACAGTTTTTAGCCACTTTTCGATCACATATTCACATCTTAACCGTTCAGTTTTTGAGTCCTAATGTATAGATCATCTCTGCAAAATTTCACTCAAACTGATGATCATTAAGGCATTCAAAACTGCAATTTACAACAATGTACACGAACGGTTCTGGTTCGACAGATTCGGTTCGTTCGTGTAAATTGCAGTTTTGGATGCCTGTTACGATCATCAATTTGGCTGAAATTTTGTAAAGATGATCTATACATTAGGACCTAAAAATAGAATGATTAAAATGTGAATATGTTATCGAAAAGTTGCCAAAAACTGGAAATCTGTTCCATAAGCTTAGGTAAGGATATATATCCTTACCTAAGAAAAATTCTATATATATATACCGTTTAGAAGCGGGCGTCCGCAACCCAGAAAAAATGCAGACGTCCCTCCTCTGGCCTCGATCAAGCGGCGATGGAGGCACTGTGGTTGCCGGACCCGAACTAGGCCTCGATGTCGAGCCTCTGCTTGCTGCTGGAGTCGTCAATGAAGAGTTCGAAATCAACTTCGATGGGCTTCCATGGTTTCAGGAGAGCACGCCGCGCACACCTTCTATTCTGATCAGCTGAGCCTTCGCCTTGATGGTGACGCAGTCCCGGATATCCAGAGGGTTCGTCCGGCAACCGCAGCGCCTCCATCGCCGCCTGATGGAGGCCGAAGGAGGGACGTCCGCACTTTTTCTGGGTTGCGAACGTCCTCTTCTAAACGGCTCTCTATATATATAAGAGATAAGAAACTCACCCATTTTCATGATTGACTTGCCAAATAGAAAAAAGAAAAAATAAAAAGAAACATAATTACAAGGGAGGGTAGTTAAGATAATTTGTAGAAACAAATTGAATTAAAATAATAAGAAAATAGAGGGGGTGTGTAAATAGATAAAATGAGTGTGAATAGCACCATATGTATATATATATATATATATATATATATATATATATATATATATACAGTCCGGCTACACTAAGGATGTCCTTAGTTTTTCTTAGGTACGAATTTCCGGTTTTCACCCACTTTCCGATCAAATTTTCACATCTTAACCGTTCAGTTTTTAGGTCCTAATGTATAGATCACCTCTGCAAAATTTCAGCCAAATTGGTGATCATTAAGGCATCCAAAACTGCAAATTACAACAATGTAAACGAACGGTTCCGGTTCGACAGATTCGGTTCGTTCGTGTAAATTGCTGTTTTGGACGCCTTAACGAACACCAAATTGGCTGAAATTTTGCAGAGGTGATCCATACATTAGGACCTAAAAACTGAACGGTTAAGATGTGAAAATGTGATCGGAAAGTGGGTGAAAACAGTAAATCCGTTCCATAAGAAAAACTAAGGACATCCTTACCTGAGAAAAATCCTATATATATATATATATATATATATATATATATATGAGGGCCCTTCCACTAAGGGATCCCTTTTTTTTGTTTTTCTAGGGATAGGGCATTAGACCAACTTTTCGATCACATTTCGGCATCTCAACCGTTCAGCTTTTAGGTCCTAATGTGCAGATCATTTCTGCAAATTTTCAGCTAGATCGGTGATCGTTAAGGTATCAAACTAGATTAAATCAACGAACGAACCAAATCTGTCAAACTTGAACTGTTCATACTTATAATCTTAAGTCGCCATTTTGAATGCCTTAACGATAATTAATTTGGCTGAAAATTTGCAAAAGTGATCTACACGTTAGGACATAAAAACTGAACGGTTGAGATGCAAAAATATGATCGAAAAGTTGGTCTAATGCCCTATCCCTAGAAAAACAAAAAAAAAGGATCCCTTAGTGGAAGGGCCCTCATATATATATGAGGACGGATCAATAGCCACGTAAATGGTAAATTATAGTTAAAATTGTGCTTTGATTCTAGACCATTAGATTAGATAACAACTAACGATTGAGATTAGATAATAATTTCTTCTAGGTTGAGATAATAATTATATATATTATATAAATATTTGCCGGTGACTGTAGGTTTTGTGAGTATTGGAGAACTTGGAGTCCCCTGGGCGGTGTGCTAATCTTAGGAAGTTGTAAGCAAAATCTTGGGGTTTTCTTGGCTTCTGAAAACCTTTTTAGAAGGGACGCTCATACTTCCCTTCTGAAAAAGTTTCCCCAGGATGCATGGAAGGACCTCTTTTGGAAAAAGTCGAAAAACTGAAGCTTAGCTAGGTTAGTTCTCTACCCTTCACTTCCTTTTTCTTCGGATCTAGAGTTCTGTGATACAATCTCTAATTAGTTGAAGCAGAGGAAGAGTGAGAGACAAATTAAAGGAGTAAACTGAACATTGACATAAAATCAAATTTCTTATTATGGTTCTGCCTTGATAATGGAACGTTTATCAGTATTCTGAAAGTAATGCATGCATTACAAAAAAGGGCCAGTTTCGCACACGTCATAGTAATCATACCAACGAAAATCCATTGCAATCTGAAACTGTTTATCCAAGTGGAAAATCAGAGAATATTGATACATTCAGATTCTGGAAAACCTATAATACTACTTTCTACATATATTGCTGTCCCGAAAGGGTGACTATGAAACATAAATTGATAGTCACAGTAGTACAAGCACAATGACCATCAGAACTCATTCATGATCAGTAGTGGTTTCTCAAGTAGCTTTTACAGTCTGCTGTCCAGCCATCTATACTCTGGAGGGTAGCTTGTTGAGAGCAGCATTACACCGCTCTTCCGTGATCATTCTGTGGTTTTCGTAGAAATCTAATATCTCCATCGATATGTTTTTCACCTGTCAAAATATGATAAACAAATGTGTGAACAAAAATCTAAAATATGAAAGCAGAAGAAACCAAAAGGAAAGATTATAAATAGCAGAATCCATCTGTTGAGGTCTTCAAAAACTTTGGTATAATAAAGCTTCTTGGCCTCTAAGGCCCAGGACTAGGCAATTAAAAAGACTAGCATTGAAAAGCCAATCTCACATCCACTTGAGGTGAATAAATAATCTCCATTAATAAAATGGTCTTGTTCTCTTTTTATACATAATCATAATGAAAGGATGAAGAAACATCTAATGTTCGACTGAAAGACTCACCACATTCATATCCACACGGAGCTCCTCAAACCATGCCGTGGTGTCTTTCTCTCTGAGTACGCTGGCAATGTATATGCAAGCTAGAGCAATAAGGTGTGGAGGATGTACAAGTGCAAGGTCCATCTTGTATGTGTCATTCACAATTCCCCTGTGTGTATTAAACTGTTAAGGTTGTCTTATTTATTTGTAATATCTTTTCAAGACCATGAAAAATGTTTACAAAGAAAACCTCTATCTGAAACATAAAGCAACACAATTGAGGTCAAGTTTATACAGGGAAAAAAAAAAAAAAAAAAGATAACAGAATATTTCATATGGACTGTATAAGCATGCAGATAGGTACCACAACTTTAGTTAAGCATGCAAACACTAAATACAACTAAGAAATTAAACAATCGATAAATGGCCTTACCAGGTTACTTGTGTCATAGTTATATCATTCAAGCCTGTATCCTGAAGCAACCTGGAGAAAAATAGAGTACAACTATTTCAGAATAGAGAAGATGGAAGATAGATTCCTATCAACCTAAAATGGTGTGAACTTGAGAAAAAGTAGTGCATAAAAGCATTTGTGGCATCGACAGAATCAAACTTAACAGTTTTAGGTGCATGGTCTACTATCTTTATGCACATATAGCCAAAATAACTACAACATTAAATTGGATTCTAAAACATATTTGAGGTCATGTGTGGGAATCTGAAACCACCCAATCAAAACCTGCAGGAATTGAAGATTCAACTGTAAAACAATGGAGTGATCAAGAGAAAACAAATGGGCGGATCAGTTGGTACACAAATTTTACTTAAAGTTTTCCACTAAAAAGATAGAACTTTTTGCCATATCATGTTTAATCTCTGCCATTTAGAGTACTAATCTAATGGATAATAATTGAAGTCAAAACATGAGTATAATTTGTACCACTGATCCACCTGCAGTAAAAATTATTGTCATCAGAGCTTAATCAGATAGGAATTATCTCTAAACCTATCCGACTAATCAAAATTGTGAGACAAAATGCTTACTGAGACAATGAACGGTAAGGATGGTATATAACTAGATAATAGTTGAGAGCTTCTAAAATCTTCATCTCCATTTCAAGTATGTCTTTGATCTCGCACCTATACTTTTCATCAGAATCTGTACAGAAAAACAGAAGACTGTAAGTGCTTCGGACCATATATAGAATGCCAATAAGTAAATGATTAGAAAAGATGAAGAAAAAATCTATTATATTCAGTAACAAGTGATTACATAATTTCCTGATGTAAAATACAAGAAGTTTAGCCTGAACTGTGCTTTCTTCTGCTTTTGATGCCAGGTACAAGCAGGTTGGAGCCACAAGGCGTGGATCATACTCAGACATAGTCTTCCTAAAACAAGAAGTGGAAGTCATGCCTAGCAAGAGAAATTAAATATAGACTTTGTAGTCTTGCACTGACAGATTCTAACCCAAAGGACAGAGTGAGGAATGTTAACAATAGCTGTATATACAATGAGCTGAGACAAATAAGAATGATGCAGCACCATACAAGTGAGAGTGAACACCCATATATATGCAAGTGCATTTATCATACAGTTCATACGTAAAAACTCTTCTAGCTGAAGAAACATTATGGATGTGATAAGGAATCTCAAAATTTGCGTCTTAAAAATGTGGGAATAAGGAAATGTTCCAGCATACTAGGTTGAACTTACATATGAATGCAAATACAGATGTTACTTTAAACCTTTTTGGGGATGAAATATTAATGAGTTGATAAGAAATGGTCAGAAAACATCTTAGCAACATGTCATTAATGGGAACAGTCACGAAAACAAAAACAATCAATACGTATTTGTTATCATGATTGGGTCTTGCTTTGAGGATATGCCTAGTTTATTACTTAAAAATTCTGCCATAATTAAAACAAAAGTGAGTGCTGAATCGGTGAAGCCAAAAAATGTGACTTAGCTAAAGAAAATGATAAACTTAAAAGATACGAGTTTGACAGGAAATGCAGGTTCTAGGATTGAAGAAACTCAAGGCTACTACTAAGACAAAAGACCATTAATGTGGTTCACGAATAAACCATAAGCTGGCCAGTGGCTGAACAATTTTTCCTCACTATTGAATATTTGGTTAACATACCTGGTATACACACGCCTCATATATGTAACTGCAGTAGCTACAACCCTGCAAAATTGACGAGTAAAAAAGACACCATCTGAGTATGCAGAAGTGAATCAAATATATTTCTGCACTTGATTAAAAAAATGAAGCTATTCAACGAACCTTTGTCTCACTTTCACATGTTGTGCCACTTTGGATATATCTGAAAATGGTAAGAGGGAAAATAACCAGAAAAATTAGTCTATAATCAAGTATGACATTTTCAAGGACTCTCATCGGAACGTAGCATCACCATGTTCCGCTATTTCACTGAAATTGCTCTTATCAATCAAAACAAGGAAAAGAAAAAACAAAAAAACAAAAGGAAGCGAAACATTTCAGCATCAGCCAGAGATTTTATCAAAAAAAATACAAAGATCCAAATTGCAGGGAAAACCCAATACAGAAACACAATCCAAAAAGCAAAATCAATGGAGAACAAAGAAAATACAATTGGCCATATGCATCTTGATGAGCTTGAAGTCTTCAAGAGTGATGCCCTTCTCTTTATCAAGTGGGAGCACAACATCCACATCTTCCTGGTCCGAAAGCTGTTTGCTGCGCACCACAAGCAGCAGAACCCCAGAATCGAATTAGAGAGTGAAATTAGAAACCAACAAAATCATCGGAGAGAGGATCAAACGTACTAGTGAGACGAAGTCCAGAAATTGGAAGCCATGGCTTTTGTCGGATTTTGAAAAATGTCCCCAAACTGTTAATTACTTCGTCGTTATAAATTTCGGGACTCTCCAATGTTATGGATTCAGATTTTGACCCATTGCGGGACTGCGGGTTGTTCAATAGGCCCACACCCATCTCTTTGTAAATCCAACTAAATCGGTCCAATGGGAATTTTGGTACTTCATATTTATATGATGAATTTTGATATGTTTTGGTCGAGACAAAGTTGGACAACTCAGTTTCAGCAAAGTTCAAAATTTAGGTTTAAACAAATTTTTATTTTTTTTTTATTATTATTATTATATTTTTTTTAGAATGAGGTTTTAACAAAAATTTTGGTACTTCAAAATTGTGGAAATTTCAATAGATATTTTGCGCAAATTCAAATTTAGAAAATTCGATGGAAGTTTTGATATATTAGGTAAATATTCGTACCTAAAAACTAGTTTTGAAGATATTTGGAGAGGCTCAAATATCGATAAGGCTAAGTTTGGAAAATTTTATAATTTCGATGAAATTTAAATCCTTGATTCCATATGTGATTCTGTATACACCAGAATGAACATGAAGCCAAAACTCTAAAGATCAAAAATTACAGATGATCATTCTGAATACAATTCATAAGCAAATTGGCCCATACTTTAGCCGGGAAAAAAAATTACAAACAAAAACGAGTTGTACAAAACGAATGCATAATCTCCTCCATTATGATACATTATACTGTAAATGAAGGCTCGCCCATATTAATAAGGTCATTCATCGTTTCTAAATAATCAAATTTCACAATGAAAAAAGAAAAATAGCTATTTATTGCAATTCACCGAGTCCAGTCTGGTAGCAAAACATTCAAGAGCAAGACTAGAAATATCGCAAGCTTCATTTTTGGCTACCACTCCCATTATATTTTCATGATGTTCCACACCCACTGTGGTGACTCGAGAGGGGGTCCCACAGCGCCGCGACTCCGAGCCAATGAGGAATCGACATGTCACGAATGGCATCTCGATAGCTCATCAACCCGAAACCGCAAGGCCTTTTGAGTTTAGGTTGTTGGTTTACAAAACACTTTCTTGGACAAATCATTCTAGCAACCTAACAACACATTTTCAAAAGCGGAATTCGAAATGGGCTAAGAGTTTTGGGCTTGCGATCGGAGCCCAATTTGGAAAATAAAACACATCTCTAAGTAACGACAAGTATGGGAGACGCGCCCCAGGGTTACGGGTCTCCCGGAATTTTTGTAAACGAGTAGGAAATAAATAAAAAGTAAATAAACAAGCTACTACAAAATCCGATTAAGGACCAAAACCTTCTTTTGATAAAACTAAAGAGAAATGCGCCAAGCCGTGCCATGTGCCTCCCCTGTACGCTTCTCGACCACATGCTCGAAACCTGCACACTATAGTAGGGGTGAGCTTTCGTCCTCGCATGCCCAATAGGGGCCGACCCAACCATGCTAGGTTTGAAAAATAATATACTTGAAAATATTTACTACATAATATTGTGCACGATTATCGAAAAATACTTTAAGTAAAGAGGCAACCACAAACATTTGTTTTCTTTCAAAAAACATATGCAGTATGCTTCACACAATTTGGAGCTCCGAGATACTTACCTGCCGGCTAAAGTAAAATAAATCAGTGACCGATCTGGTTCGTCCTGAGTAAGAGAACCAGCCAACTACTTTGTAGTCCTTGTGACTACAAGTAGCGAAAGTGTCCATTTCCTGGCTCTGAGTCTCCTATGACTGGTTCACTGTCTGTACTTACCTTTCCCCGACAAACATAGGAGCACAGCCCCCTCCGGAGGTTCACGGTTATCGACACCGTGGGATCCCTAGGAATCAACGCGTCTAGGTCCCATTCACTTTCAGGTCACAAACATACAAAGGGTACAGTATCTCAACATGCAAGTCTAGCCTCGGTTTTCGCAATCAACAATTATCAGCTCTGAAAACACATGTATCACGAGGCATCGACTGATGAACAACCAAAAACGTTCTTGCAGGCAACATACTATCATAGTATAGCATTCCACATATACTGAAAACCTCTAACAAGGAAGGGACAGCTCACCCTACCTGGAATTGGAGTGCTTGCCCGCATTCGGGTTCGTTCCCGACTTTCGATCCTTTATCCAAATCCAAGTGCACACGCTCGGTCCTTTATAATAAAATTAAACCAATAAGTAACTTGACTTCATTATAACTCAACTAACCGAGCAACCAAAACATTTACTTAATTTCCTTATAATCCATCGGATTATCCTTTAATCGAACAATGATCTAGAACTTGTGTTTATAGAATTCTCCTTTAGTTGATAAATTCTATTATCCATTCCCAAACAATCCAAATCCAAATGATATAGCATTTGAATCATTTAGGATATGGTGATTATACTTAGCACTTTCACCTTCATTTCTTTACCCTTTTTACCTTAAGAAAACAAATGGCAATTTCCATTCCTGAACAATTCATTTAACATAATAAGCTCATTCGGGATATGGTGGTCACACTTCTTCCCATATTAAAATTTCGGTCAACCGGTTTGACCTCATTTTATTTAGCGTTTAAACCCTAAGTAATTAAACAGCAACCACCATTCCCGAATAATTTCATTATACGATAATTCCAGGATATGGTAGGTTTGGAATATTTCTATTCACGGACTATTAATTCACTTATCCAAAACCGGTCCATTCTTATTTTACATTTCGACGTTGATAAAAATTCATCCTTTTAATTCTCAAGACAATTCTCCTCTATTCAATAAGCCAATTCATTCCAAGTTTCCAACATAACTCAAACAACAAGTACCACTTTCGTTTCTAATATTTCACATAACCATGACTTCACCGAGTACACACAATATACAGCAAAATCATATCCAAATACCCAGACCCTTACCATTCTTCTTTTCCAAATTGGGAATCAAGTCGTTGCTGCTGCAATCCACCATCGACAACAGTTTCAACACCTAACGAGCATAACAAAATTAACAATCCATCTCTTCACCAATACTTGTATTCAAAACATAACTTGTGAGCACTCCTTACCCTCTTTCAGTCGTAATCAAAACTGACGCAGTGGCTTCCTCGTTTCCAAAACTCTCAAAACTGCAGAAATCCATAACCTCACACAATCCGGAATTCAAACGATAGAGTTAGGGTTTTCTGTCCAAATCAAACTACAGGATTCAAGTATAGGGAGGTGTGACGAAATTACCCAATCGTGACGACCTGGGGGTATGGCAACACGAGCGGCGGAGCTGCAGTGGCTCACGTGCTGCCGCCGGCGCGTGTAGTGCGTGCGGAGGCTCTGGTCAGAGTTAGAGGTCGGGGTTATCGGGTTTTGGTCAAGGGGAGAGATGCTGACTCCATGTATGGTGGTGGTTGGGCTCGTTTCGGACTGGAGATCGGAGAATGGAGACATGCAGAACCTCGAGTTCCGGCGAGCTAGCACAGCGTTTCCTGGCTTCGGTGGGTGGCGGAACTTCTGGGTTTTGCTCCTCGTTGCTTGCTGAGTCAGGCGGCGGCGTCGTTGTGGCGAGGTGATGACCGGAAATCAGAGGAGGACAAGGAGCAGTGGCGTCGCTGCTTCGAGGAACCCGTGCGGAGGCTGGAGGCGATGCATGTCGACGGTGAGACTCGGGCTTGGGTCGGTTTTGGGTGCGGCGTCGATTGGTGGTGGCGGTAACAAGAGCTGGTGGCCGGAGATGGAGTTTCCGGCGCTGGCAGAGGGAGAAGGTGAGAATGAGAGAGTGAGGTCGGGGAGAGAGAGAGTGCGGCCGAGAGTGAGGGAGAAAATGAGAGTTTAGATGTTAGGGTTTTCCACTTTTCCTATTTATACCCATGAGTGTGGAATGACGGTTTCACCCTTAAGACAAATTACGGAACTCTCCTAGCTTACTGCTTTCCGTTTTTGGGCTCGTAATCTTTCTTTTCTTCGTTTTTCATCGAGAACTTCCTAAATTATTTCTCGACTTCGTCCTAGGCCCAAACTTAAATTGTCGGCCCAGTAGGTGGTCTCGACACCAAAACAATTTCCAAAATCGATTTCTTCACTTAAATCACCTTGCGAAAATCTTATTGGCGAAGAATTACATTCTAAAAATTAAACAAAATTTTCGGGGGCTCACACCCACACCCACACCCACACCCACACCCACACCCGTCAACAAAAGAACATTAAACTAAGAAAGACAACCAACAAAACCTATAATAGTCTCAAAAATACAAACATGATATACAGTTTTGCATGGAATTTATAAGAAAAATAATATATAATGTATATTATAAATAGGTCAAAATTCATTTTCGTACTTCGATCTCAATCCCCAATATCCCATTTTTCGATCCCCATCCTGATTCCCATCCACTAGTAATGAAAATAAAATTAAATTTAAATTGATTATTCATTTAAAAAATCTAAATACCAATGAGTTATATATATATATATATATATACTCGTTACTCCTCATACTTTGCATGAAAAACAGTTTAGTCCAAATTTTTTTTTTTTTTTTTGAATAAAGGGCTGGTGCGGCTGCCCTCAAGCCTTGATTAATGAAACTGTCGAATACAAGGGGGGGACATTGAGCCTAAACCCCTGATTACAATAAGCATCTAGAGGATTTTCTGAAATAATATCAGAAATCTCTACAGGAGACTTGTATTCTAACAAGCACCAACTAGCAAAGAGTGCACAAATAGCTACTCCATTTGCTTTAACATAGCAGTGACAAAGCGGAAAGATAACTCGATATGTAACACGATTACAACATAGCATAATTGTCAGCTTTAGCACAGCTTTCCTACTATGATGCCGCCGAAAAAGAAATCCGACGACACTTAGTCTCACCCTGCCACTAGGCGGCAGCGCCCATTTGACGAAACAAATAGCTCGCTGCCGACCTAGAGCAGACAAGGCACGTAGAGTGCATACACAGGCACATGGCCCGATTAGGCCTACACAATACATGTAGGATTTTATTGGTCGCAGAAAGCGCATCCAACTTAAAGAAAATAAAAGTAAAAAAACTTCAGAAAATAAAATAACCTGGGCAGGACCCAAAAATTGGGCCCAAACCCTAACATAGATCCATGAAGCAAGGATATTCCAGCCACAGTTTAGGGCCAAGCCCAAATCTGATCCAGCACGCGTCTTGGGTCGCCGCCCATGAAACCTGGTCGCCACCGCCTGAAACGGAGCACGCCCACCTACATTGGACCCTCCCCTGCGTCCGGCCACCACCTACGTCAGACCTCTGCCGAAGTCGGAGTAACCTCCGAATCGGGTCTAGACCTGCAACAAATCGTCCCCGGCCACCTCATCTCCAAACCAGTTGTCTGAAGACGCTGTTCGCATCCACCATCCTCGAGCAATCCGACTGCCGAGCGTAACCCAGGATCCGGCCTCCCATCTGACCCGCCACATCGTCCTGCCAAAACTGTACAAAACCCACACCGCCACCGCAACAATCCCTGCCACCGGACACCTAAAGCTCCGATCTGAAGCAAAAAAGCCCCGATCAAAGGAAATTCGATCACTTAGGAATAGATCTCGTCCGACGACAGCGTTCATGCAAAAATATGAGGAGTAACGAGTATTTAGTCTATATATATATATATATATATATGTGTGTGTGTGTGTGTGTGTGTGTGTGTGTGTGTGTGTGTGTCAAATTGATTATTTTGAAGGGTAAATTTTTTTATTCAAGGATGTTAAAAAAAATGGAGCTTCTATTCATACCTCCAAATTTGGCATTTGGATCTCCCCACTTAATAGACCTCCAACTTACTTTTACAAATAACCATTTTGCTATCTACACCTCTCTAATCTTCCTAAAATGCCCATCGTCCAATAAAATCAATAAAAGCTTTTTTTTTTTAAGATTCTATTCATACTTTCAAAAATCATTAGTTGGACCTCCTTCAGTTTTTGAAAATTTGGAATTGCAGCAATTTGTTTTTCTTTTTTGGAAGTTCATCCTCCATATGCCAGTTACAAAGGTGCTAGCACTTTTTCAATGAATTGTCGACTCTTGGTTAGCATAGGCAACAATACCATGTTTGCTCATCATCTCGTACAAACATGTTTTCCAAGTATTATTTTCATTGTATTTAGGTGTCATTATCCCTAAACTGATTCAATAGCAACTTGAAATGAACATAGTTCTTTTGTTTTAGATATGTATGTGATAGTAGAGGAAATTACAATAATCAACCATGAGTCTAGTGCATTCTCTATATATTTATATCATAAGGTTGAATTTTTCATCATATCTATAGAATAGTTCCACATAAAATTGCTCTGACTAATGATGTGCGGGAAGATCGATCTTGTGGACAACTACCCATTGCTGCATTTATCATATAAACGTGCTGGAGTACTGCTTTTTGTCGCCACTCGTTCACATGTTTGTTTGAGTAGGGCTTCATCAACTGAGGTGTCTTTGTATTTCCTATTTTCTCTCCTTTTATTTTTTATAGCGCAATGATAGATTTTGTAAATTGTCAGCTGTGTGAGCAAGGAATCTATCACTTTACGAGGACAAAGTCAAATTATGAAAATTTTGACTACAACGTTATATAACGTTTGGCGATATATATTTTAGCGTTTACATTGAAGGAGAAAGTTTTTTCCAAGTTGAAGAGTATTACTATTCGTAGAGATAAGAAGAGATTTTTTTTTTACCTTATTTATGTCTTTATTAGTAATTTGACATGAGTTGACAAAGTCAACTATTATTTTAAAAAAGGGAGAGGTCCAAATACCAATATTGGAGGTATGAATAGAAGCTCCCTAAAAAAAAAAAATAAACAAAACAAAACTGGGTTTTGGGTTTAAAATGAGTTTTGGGTTGTGAGTTTGTTGCAGAGATGAAGACTCGAAGTCTGGGTTTAATTGATGAGTGGGTTTGACATGAATTTTATGGAGGATTAATTTAAACTCCTTCAACCTCTAAACTACTCTCACAAAGATCAAGCTTAACAATGGCGGTTCCATGAAATCAACAAGCACAAGTTCAAGTGAACTTTTCCAGCAAAAATTAGGGTCTCCAGGGAAATCTCGCATTTGGGTCTCTGAATTTCGATACTCGAAACGCCTCTACCACAGAATAGCTTAGATAGTGTAATGTAGGGATACTCGAAACACCACTACCACAAAATAGCTTAGAGGATACACTGTCTGTATTGTAGGGATCCTTATTTAATTAGAATATCCTGTAATTATAAGAAGATTGTTTCCTATTAGAATACCACTTGTGCCTGTATATATACCTCCAATTGTGGGAATAATAATACACCGAAAACATTCCTGAATATTGAATTCTCTTTTTCTACTTGGTATCAGAGCATGTTCAATCCTTTGAACATGTTTTGTTTCCTCTGAATTCCGATACTTGAAACGCCACTACCACAGAACCGCTGCATCACCACCATCAAATTATTGTACCACCATCGAAACCCTATACCATCACCGAACTTGAATTCAAACCCTTAAAAATTCCGAACTCGGATTCTCTACCAGAATCACAAACCCTAATTTCCTTTCTCTATTCAAATGACAATCCCAGAAATCACCTCAGGCGATGGTTTAGAAGCACAGAACTCTACTGTAGCCCACACTCCTCCACCACCAACTCCACAAGGCATCAATCACTATCATACCACCACTCAAGACAACTCGGCTTTTCCCTCCGGTGTTGCCTTGAATGAGTCGAACTATACTATATGGGCTCCCCTCATGCAGATGCAAATCGGAGTACGGGGAAAGGTTGGCTATCTGACTGGAGCCAAAGCCGAACCAAATGTTAACTTTGCTAAATATGAAGCTTGGGCGACTAACAATGAAAAAGTGAAAATTTGGGTCATTGATTCTATGGAGTCATCTCTCATGAACATGTACATATGTCTTCCCACCACGAAAAATGTTTGGGATGCTGTTATGAGAAGACCTTTTATGATGATTCTGATGAGACTAGGATTTTTGAGCTGAACAAGAAGTGCTTTGGAATGAAGCAGAATGGTCGAACTCTCCCTACCTTTTACAATGAGTTGGTGGGCATGTTCTAGGAGATTGATCAACGGATGTTCTCTCAGAATAATACTGTTGTAGCTATAATTCAAGAGACATCAACAATGGCCCAAATGTGAGTTCACATGTTCCTAAGTGGGCTCAACTCAGATTATGATCAGGTGCACGGTGAGATCCTGCGCAAGGACCCTAAATTTGATTTGGAGCAGAGCTATGCCTATGTTTGGAAGGTACAATCAGATAGGCAAGCAATGGAGCACTCTTCTGAGTCCTCTACCATGGCTGTCCAGTATAGGTCGGGCCCTCCTCCTGATTTCTCTGGTCCTCCCTCTCGTTGTCCTGTAAGTATACTGGGTACATCCACTGTTCGCAAGTGTACTCATTGTGGAGAGATTGGCCACTCTAAAGAAAGGTGCTATGAATTTATTGGCTATCCTGCTTGGTGGGACTTCACCAAGAAACCTCGGAAGAACTTGGGCAAATTTGCAGTAGCTACCACACAGGAAAATCATCCATCCAATGCCTTTGCTAATGTAGTACAATCAGGTATGAAGGGTAAGGTATCTACGAATAGTATATGGATAATTGATACAGGTGCATCAGATCACATGACCAATGACCCTAGCCTCTTGAAAACACTTAAACCCTCCTCCCAAAATATTGTGTCAACTGCTGATGGTACTCCAACTCCGGTTACTGGAGAAGATTCTGTTGGTTTATCTGATACACTGACTCTTGATTTTGTGTTGGTTATCCCATCAAATCATCCTAGCTCTTGCATGTATTGTGACCTTTTATCCCTATTTCTGTGTGTTTCAGGACATTTTGACTTGGCGGAATCTTAGTTATTGTGTTAGAAGGGGGAAACTTTACTACTTGGATCTAACAGACAGTTGGGAGCAACAGTTACACTGTTTGGGGAAAGCTAATAAGATCAATGGAGTAGAAAGTGCTAAGGAAGATGTGTGGCTATGGCATCGTCATTTAAGACATCTATCTTTCAGTTATCTTAAGAAGCTGCAACCTCATTTGTTTTCGGTTATCAGCTAGTCTGATTTTCATTGTGATATTTGTGAACTAGGTACATAAGACCCATCGTATTTCGTACTCACGTAGTCTTAATAAAAATCCCATTCCATTTGTGAAGATTTATTCTGATGTTTGGGAACCTGCCAAGGTTCCTTCTCTTTCTGGAGCTCGTTATTATGTGACTTTTATTGATGATTGTACTTGGATGACTTGGGTTTATTTATTGAAGAACAGGACTGATGTGTTTGCTATGTTCAAAGAATTCCACAAGATGGTTGCCACTCAGTATCAACAATCCATAACAGTCTTTTAATCGGACAATAGTGTAGAATTTGTTAATGGTCCCATGACAAAGTTTCTATAGTCTCACGGAATCTGTTTTATCAGACCACATGCTCATATACTCCACCACAGAATGGATTGGTAGAACGGAACAATAGACAGTTGTTGGAAGTTGTTCGTGCCTCCTTATTTGGCATGAACGTGCCTCGTTCTTATTGGGGAGAAGATGTGAAGTCGGCTTCCTATCTCATCAAACGCACTCCTTCTTGGGTAATTCCAAAATCCTTAGCAAAAACTCCAGAAACTCCTTTCTGTTCCGTCCAAACCTAATTTGGAGCCCCGGGTATTTGGATGCACAGTTTATGTCCATATCCCCAAACCTCAACGCAGCAAGATTGATCCATGTGCCAAGAAATGTATTTTTGTTGGTTATGCGGAGTTCCAAAAGGGCTATCGATGTTATGATCTACTCATGGACACAATTCATGTCTCCTTTGATGTCTCCTTCCGTGAATCCGAACCCTACTACACAGGGGGAGTGTCTTAGTCTTCTCTTCAAGGGGAGAGAGAATATGAAGGGAATTCTTAGCCTATTTTTGAGTTTGATGAATTTGAAGAGTTGGAGAACTTAGAGGCTCATTTTGAAGGAGGAAACTTTGAAAAAAAATACGAATTCGGATCCAATGATCGATCACATGGAATATGGCAATGGATCGTTTCTTGATGTTGGAGAACCCATAAACCAAACGATCGATCGCATAGAACCTGGCGATCGATCGTTTTCTGAAATTGCAGAAAATTTGGATAATCAGAATCAGAATCAAGAAGCATCTAAAGCTAGCACACAAGACATTTCCCCTTCTACATCACCAACTGAAGAGTTCGCTAAGAATGATCCACCTCAGGTACCCCTAAACTTAAATGAGTCTTCCGGGTTAGAAAGTGTAGAACCTAGGAAATCACAAAGGGTTCCCAAGGGTATTCCTAAGAAACAGTATGAACCAGACATTAAAGCCAAAGCTAAATATACTATAGCTAGTTTTATGTCTAACCATAGGCTATCTGAGTCACATGTACTTGTTGTTGATCAATTATCCACTGTATATATTCCTAGTAATGTACATGATGCATTAGCGGATCCGAAGTGGACAAATGCAATGAATGAAGAATTGGAAACCCTATGGAATGTAGGTACAAGTTTTGACCAACTTTGGATCATCCCCTGTGACAATCATATCATCAACATATACTATTAGAGCTGTAATCTTACCACAATTGCGCTTGATGAACAAGGTATGATCAGAATTGCTTTGTTTGTATCCAAAGACTCTCATTGATTTGGAGAATCTCCCAAACCAAGCTCTCAGAGGCTGCTTCAATCCATACAACGACTTTTTCAACTTACCTCGGCTACAATGATTAGACAAAATCTAATACAAAGTTTGTCTTCCGTCTTGAACTCCTTCACTTGAACGATCACCAAATATCGCTCCTCTCTACTGATCTCAAGAGAATTTATGCATATGAAAACATGATCAAGAACACTTATACATGGACCAAGTGTCTTTGATTCTTATGAAGACTCAAACTTAGACGCACAAGCAAGACTCACAAAACCTACTTGCGTTCAAGACCCCTCTCTCTATCAGCGTCTCTTCTTTTTATATATCCAAAGGGAAGTCGTGCAATGCACCAACAAAACAGATTTTTACCCTAATTTCACTCCAACAAGGAAACTATCTTTTGTGTTAAAGATAACCAATTAAAGACACCCAACCCTAGGGATCCTTATTTAATTAGAATCTCCTATAATTATCGGAAGATTGTTTCCTATTAGAATATATACCACTTGTGCCTGTATATACACATCCAATTGTGAGAAGAATAATACATCGAAAACATTCCTGAATATTGAATTCTATTATTCTACTAGAGAGAGAGAGAGAGAGAGAGTTACGAAAATACTAAATATCCTTTTAAAAATGAATAATGGTCATGAGAGTTAACGATGTTATTGACGGCAGGTACCAAAAATGTGTCAAGTTTGTAAAGTCAGGTACCATTGTCAGGGGCGTAGGGACACTAGGGTGAGAAGGGTCAATTGACCCTTCTCACTAAGCTGCCATTGGTTGAAACATTTGATACTTATATACATACTTATATTTAATATATTAGTTTGACCCTTCTAACATGAAAAAATGAAAAGAAATAGTAAAGCTTTTGGACTTTTGTCTCATTCACCCATAACTCCACAGTTTGGACGTACTCCACCATCTTTTAATTTTTTTATTATATTTTATTCATATGTTCTTCATTGATCAATTAATCAATGACAGTTTCGTTACATATATATTTAGGTTTATAACTTTATACACTTATTTTCTTCTCTCCTGCTCATTCTCTGTTCTGTCTTCTCTCGTCTTTCCACTTCTTCTCCGACGAAACGCAAGTCGAAGTCTGCTACTCTTTCTTTGATTTTTAGTAGATTTATGAATCAAGGCAACATTAATCAATAAGGTAATTCATCAAATCTTAATTATAATTGTTTTATAAAAAAAAATTTGTTATTTTTGAGTATTTTATGACTTATGATTTTTTTTTTCTATCAAAAGAATGACATATAGACGAATATATGTAATTTTTTTTAACAATCAATATATACAAGGGTGCGGTTATTACCACCCTACCATTTTCTTTGTTCACCCTACAAATATGTGAATTATTGAAAGACTATATTACCCAAATGTAAAATTACAAATAAGTACACTAATTTTCTAAATCCAAATTAATCTGTAAGGAAAACTAAATACATAATTAATTAATTAAATACAAAATTACTTAATTTCTCATCGAATAACATTAGTCTTCATCTTCTCCACTCAAATTTGAATTTATTACTATTTTTTTGTCTTTTTGGTGTGTCTTCATTGTTAATTCATTATTCAATTCACAAAACCATTAGTGATAACTTCATCAAAATCTTTGAATATCCTTTATGAACACCGAAAGTAAAAATTTAAAACACGAAAAAAAAAAAAAGCAATCTCTTCTTTCATTGCTCATAGTTGTTAACTTACTAATTTTTTGATATAGATTAAAATAGACGAACATTAAAACTGAATGTAAAAATTAAAAAAATGGAAGTAAATCAAATTATGATTTTATTAGGAAACTTTAATATATTTTATTTTTTTAATTGATATAAAGTAAAAGAGAGATTTTCATTAATTTTTTTTTTTTAATTTAATATGTCATATAAGGATATTTCTGGAAAGTGAAATGAGTTAGATAAGAAAATTTAATAATTGAAATTAAAATGCAGGGTGTAATGAGCAAGTATGATGAACAAAGAAAATAATAGGGTGGCAATAGCCGCACCCTATATAAAATTTTATGTTATTTGATGAAGTTCATTTTTACATGTATAATCATTACTATTTAATTTTGACCCTCCTAGCTAACATTTCTGGCTACGCCACTGACCATTGTGATGTTTTGGAAAGTATAAGAACCTTAATTTAAAGTGGCAAATACCTCATGTACTGTTCTTAAAAAATTTTCAATAAATTATAACGGAGATTGGGGCGGGACATGGGTAAAAAATAAATTTGGGGACAGAGGTGGTCATACCCACCTCATTGCCATACCTATTCAAACTCCTCGTTTTCTTTCTTTAAGTACAATAATTTAGTTGTACCATGGAAAATGGATGATCCTCATTAATCAATTTTTTAAAAATCACAAAGACGGTAGGTGGGCGGTAACTAGCGGTCTAGAGCCAAATCGCTTAGGCGGATTTTTTATTTATTTTAATTTTATTATATAAAATAAGTGTTCAATTAAAACAAGAAACTATAGTTAGTAGTAATTAACTCAAAATATGTAGAAAAAATTCAGTATATAATAAATATTTACAAATTAAAAGTTAATTTTGAAAACTCCGTGTGCCTAGGGTAATCGAGGTGATTAGCCAGCTTGTAACGCATAGACAGCCGCCTAAAAGGACTTTTAGAACACTGGTCCCAATGAATCTCATTACTCCTTATCCTACAAGGGATATGCTTTTCCTCTAATAGGACTTCAGAACACTGGTCCCAATGAATCTCATTACTCCTTATCAATGAGAAAGATTTTTCCTACAAGGGATATGCTTTTCCTCTAATTATTGTACGTATTGGATGCACGTAGGGTTAGATTGTTGCCTCAATTTAAGTACTAGTGCTGCCATATGGGTTTGAACAGAAAATGATGTTTCATTCAAAAGCTTGGTATATATAAAGAAATTATTTTTATTATCATAAAAAAATGACATGTATCCTTTTAAAAAAGAAAAGAAAGAAATTGACAAGTCATGAGAAAACTCATTTTTTGAAGTAAAGAAGAACTGGTATTAATGATTCATACGATTACAATCGTACTGTAGGGCATCCAGAACAGACTCTGGAGCTTGAAAGAACCATTCCATATGAATGTCAGAATCAAAACCAAGACCTGCTAATCTATGAGCAACATGGTTAGCAGTTCTATAAGTATGATGAACACCTATAGAATGCAACTCATCTAACAAACTTTTACTTTCTTCAACAATAGTTCCCAAAGGAGAAAAATCTTGGTCCTCTGCTGTCGCAGCCTTAACAGCCTCTAGGCAATCACTCATTAAAGCAACATTTGTTATTCCAAGTGCCTGGATGAACTCCAACCCAGATTGAATAGCAAGCAACTCAGCATGGTAAGCAGAAGACACATTAGGCACCCTATAAGCAAATGCAGCAATCAACTCACCCTTCTCATTACGCAGAACACCTCCAATGCCTCCGTGCTGTAGGGAAGGAACATAAGCACCATCAACATTCAAACACAACATACCAACCATGGGAGGGGACCAGGATGCATTAGCTTTCGTCCTCTTATAAGTTACCAGTGTCATGCTTCTATTAGCTTGAAGGAACTCATTATTAAAGATACATGTTGGAATAAACATGTTGTGTTATTTGTGTGTAAACAAAAGAAAATTAGAATGTGTAATAATGTATTTGTTCAAGTAAATCCAGAATATGTGTCCGGCCTAAACTCTAGGTTACTTGACCTAGTTGTAATAGGATTTTGAATTAAAGATATTCTCAGAGATATTCATAGATATCCATTTAATTGTATGATTATCTTTCCTTGTACAACTCTGATTCTATGTCTTGTAATCCTTTATATAAAGAGGGCCATATTATCAATGAAAGTACGACTCAATTCTCTCCCAATTTCAGTTTTCCTTAAACACATTATCAGCACGAATCCCTAACCCTGAAACCCTAAATTTGTAGCCTTCAAATCCTAGCCACCACCGCCGCGTATATTGAAGCCCTCAATCCTAGAATTCCAGAACCGGCGGCGGAACCACCAGAACTGGCTGGAAAACCAATGAACTGGCCACCGGAAGTATCAAAGTAGCCCTTCAAAAAGAAAAAAAGGGGATCCCTGCCCGGTTCACAAGCTTCCAGACAGCCTTTCATCACCAAACTTGGCCACCATCACCAACCTGACCCCAGGATCCAGGAACAGGGATTACCTCCTCAGAAACCAGCCACAATGTAACCGGACCGGCAGCAACTCCGCCAGCGAGAAATGAGGAAAAAAATAAACAAAAACCAAAAAAAAAAAGCAGCCCAAGAGAGAAGGAGAGGCCCGCAGCCCACAAACGAGACTCGGCCCACTGACGCACCTAGCCCACTGCCACGTCAGATCGTGCCACGTCAGCGCATGTGCCACGTCCGCTAGTGCCACATCAGCGCCAGTGCCACGTTAGTTCCGACGACTTTCCGATCACTATTTCGATGTATTTTTTACTAAAAGTTCCCCTTTTTGAAATTTTTTTTATTGTTTTTCTCCTAAACCCTATTGTTTTTCGTGGTAGCCTTTTTCACTCCAAAACTAACCCTAATTTCTTGTTCTCTTTCAGGATGAGTAACCTGAACAAACTGGACTCCATTGGGAACAACTGGCTCAGGATATCACAAGTGGGTTCATGATGTCCGCCAGTATCTCAAGGCCGATGGAATCTTGGATACGATTCTCGAGCCTAGCCAGGACGTGCTAATTGTTGAGCAAGCTCAAGCTTTGGAAGCAAATCGAGCAACCTTGGAGGCAAATAAGGTGAAAGCCATCATCCTAATGACTCGTCATATGGATGATTCGCTCCAATACGAGTATATGAATGAAGAAGACCCCAGAAGGTTGTGGGTCTCATTCGATGAAAGATTTGGCAACGTCCGTGACTCCCTGCACTACACCAAAAATGGTCTTTTACCGCCCACAATGTGCGCCGTAAAAGGGTATTTACGGCGTAAAAAAATAGGCTATAAATGCCCGAGCCATAAAAGACATACCTCACTTACGACACACTAAAATGCGCCGTTAAAGTGCATCCAAGAACGCCGTCAAAGTAATATCACAAATGTCACTCACGTTATTTACAGCACATGCTACACGCCGTAAAAGACTTTCTTTTTAAGGCGTATAATGCGTGCCGTAAAAGAGCTATTGAGATCCTATTTAAGGCGTACTTCGCACGCCCTAAATAAGGTTTCAAAAACAAAAAAAAAATTAATAAATTTTAGCTGAACCAATTTCACATTATTATCACCACTGATCACTCATGCATCCATGACAAATTAAATGAATGAGAAACAATTTAATCAAATTATAATTAATTTCTTTTACAAAATGCATGACAATATTTGAAAATGTATAAGTAGCAGATTACATTACATCAAACTTCAACTCTACAACTTAAACCCACATAATCTGAAAATATATACCAAACCAAGTTTATCAAAACTTACTCCTAGCCTGCTCATTTGTATAGGTGGCCGTTAGCATTCTTATGTCATTCTGTACACCATCAAAACCGGCAGGAGGAATTATGAAATCACTGGGAATGGCATTAACATCAGCGCTAGGAATTCCCAGGTTTCCAGCTGGAACTGAAACCCCATTACTATGACCAGCATGGTCACTTGAAAGGTGGTGGTTGATACAATCATCACAAATCTATCTGCATAATCAAAATATTGTTGCCAGTCGCTAGAATTAAAGCAGGTAGATCTACTGGTTATGGAAGGTAGAGGCTTTGGTAGGTTTATAAATTGCAATTACCAATTACGCAATTCAAACCAAAACCAAACTACACAGGCATGAAGTTCATAATTTCCAATAGATCTTACATCAACTATGCGGTGCATGAAGAAGAGTGTGCTGGCAGCATTGCTGCCTAGACGCTGCCATCAGGTAAACAATATGCTGTAGAAAAATATCATGCACAACAGAATCATGGGACTCTTCATCAAATTGAAGCACATAATGCCATCATCTAGTTCTACCTTTCCAAACAGATCAAACCGAAATTTGAATTTACTACTTTCGCAACTAATAGCAAACATAACTAGCTCACAGATAAATGATAATTCCTTATCCGTTCTTTCAATCCACCAAAAAATGACACAGGCATGAAGTTCATAATTTTGAAACTGTACGCCGAAGGAAGAAGTGAATTAAACCCAAATTTAGAGGGAAATCTTACTAAAGCAGCTGAACCCAGATATTTAGTTACATAATATCTGCCTGCAATCATGGTGTTTTTCACAGTAGGCAGATCCTTGTTTGCTTCAAATCCAGTCCTCCAAATGACAGACTACATGATTACAGCTGATAGAAACATAAACTCGAACCTCTATGTAGAGATTCAAAGATACAAAAAGAGCCTCTCAAGCTAGTGATTTTCCTAGCACTGATAAATTAATAAATTTTCAATGTAGTAATGTGGCAACTTATTGTTAACTTGTCATATATCACAACAAATAAGTATTTTCTAGATAATGTATTCACTCGTCTGCTACGACAATATAGAACAATCACTATTTCTCAACCAAATACAGTCTTAAATAGAAAAAAAAGTGGTTTATTTTTTAACAATCTAAACTGACAACCTAGATTCATTTGTACTTAAACAGCAGCATGATAAAATTATTAAAAGAGAGACTCTGTATGAGTTTCCCAAAAACTGAGTTCATTTGCCTACTTCTGCTGCAATCTTTATTAGTGAAGACACGGGCTGGCTTATAAACTGCAAAAACTTTGTGATTTAAGCAACTTAATGCTCTAGTTAACAATATCAATGCATACGTCTACAATATGAATCAAGATCTTGGGGAATTACACATATTGTATAAAGAAAAAGAAAAAGAATTAAATAAAAAGACTAACATGAACATTGCTTTCTTTCATCAATATGTCCTGGGCCTTCTCATAGAGCCCCCTTACCTATTGAGCAAATAAATATGTCAACAAAAGATATCAATGAATGAAGGATGAAAAGACATTTGACTACAGAAATTACCAGGAAACTAAACAAACAATCAACAACTCGAACCTGGGGGTTGAAGCCAAAATAATTTAGATATGGTATAGATTAAAAGGCAATGATTTACTGAAATGGACTTGATCCTTTCCAACTTTTGAGAACTAATCAGCTTAAATATGTAGTTCAAAAGTGATACACTACACAAACCATTCCAGAAACTCATAATACATAATATAAAAGTAATGCCATCAACAGAGTCATTAATCCTTCACTTTGTGATTTAAGTAATTTAGTTCTTGCTAACTGAGTTGCATCACAAGAAGAAAAGCAGGCAGAAAATGTAGAAAGCTATGACTGAACATAACACAAGAACTCCATACAGCACAAGGAAAAAGCTAATCATTCAAATTTCATCCAAGGCAAGCACACAGCCAATACAGCCAATACTTCTATATACATTTATATATGTTACAAGCATCTTAATTTCTGTAATATACACACACACACCTAAACCTGCTCGGCTCAAACAAGATGCTAAATTTGTGGTCTTAAGTTTTCCCATTCATAACCCACTAAGAAGAATCTGAGACCATAAGAAGGCAAAAGAAATTTGATAGATCGAGTCTCCTAGTTAATCACCTTTCCATGTTAATGAGAATACAGTTAAACAAAAAGACATGAAAAGACTATGAAGAGTTAGGTCCATATGAGTAACTCATATGTATTTGTTTGCTGTTGGGAAAAGTGGAAAACTATAGTTCGTGACAGAGAGAATTTCAGAAAGAGCATCTACCAAACCTACTGACATTTAGTCCAAATCCACAGATTGCAGTATCTGAAGTCAAATAGAAACTAATCTGTTAATGCTCAAAGTCTGGCGGTAGCCAAACCTTCGTTTAACGCGGGTCCGGCGGGCGGACCGCTACTCTGTATGCTTGGTGATTCCTGCTAGCTGCCAAATGAAAGACAAGGCGTTAGAAGGAGACCGCGTTGGGCGGTCTTCACTTCTCCGATGCCTAAGTCAGTTGATATATAGGCAGCACAGTAATAAATGAGAGTTAATGCGTAATTTAATGAAGGGAGAAGAGAGGACCTTTTATAGGTGAGGAGAGGTCTGATCTTCTCCTTGTTTTCGATGTGGGACTGATGTGCTTCAGTTCCCAGTTTCAGTAGCTTCTGATGCCGTCTTGGCAGAGTGCGTGGCGGCGCGTCAGCGGTGATCCTGGGGAACTCTTGTGCTCCGGCCGTGGCCCGCCTGGCTGCCTATCCGTGGGTTACTCCTTTGATGATAGTTGGTACCTCTGGCGGTACGATGAGTGTGTCTGATTATAGCTAATTATGCTTTGCAACGTACATGTAGGTACAAGTCCCCCAAGTCCCCAGTCAAGGAGGGCAATCTTGGTTGGGGAGTTGATCGGCGGTGTGAAGCGTTTTCTTCCGCTAGACTTTTGCAAAAGCATAATTAGCGTCAGTGCGTTGTCAACCATGGATATTACTGAGCAAACGCTTTATACCCTTTCGGGTGGGCCCCTGCTAGGCCCCCCAGGGAGTCCCCCACTCCCCGGCTAAGATGGACCTCCGGATGGTCGCGAAATTTGTTTGGTGAGGGGGAGCTGCACGGAGCAGAGGGTGTTGGGTAGCGAACCCAATCTTTAGGACCCGAGTGACGGGGGTCAACGTACCTGATCAGGGTCGTCGTAGACTGTTGACTAGTCCCCGTGTCCCGTAGGGACCATCTGACTGTAATGACGCGTGGCGGTCATTTGTCAGAATGAGGCGTGGCCTCGGGATCCGCCGCTGGCGGGAGTCCCCCCGCTGGTTCATAGCAGTAAACAGCGTCCAGTGGACGTGCTTGGAGTTAATTTATTGAGCGGTACCGCGCTGAATAAAGTACGCGATTTGTCAGATAAAAGAGGTTTCCGCTAGAGGTGCGTAGCGGAAGGTGCCCCGTTTGTATGATGACAAGGGAGAAGTGTCGCTTTTAGGAGACTTTGTAAATAACAGCCAGTGAAAAGTTCTGCTGGCGGGGTTCCGCCCAGCGGAGAACGTCACTAGGAGAGGATAAGTGAGAAGTTTCGCTGGCGGGGTTTCGCTCAGCGGAGACTCACTTGGAGAGGACAAGTGAGAAGTTTCGCTGGCGGGGTTTCGCTCAGCGGAGACTCACTTGGAGAGGACAAGTGAGAAGTTTCGCTGGCGGGGTTTCGCTCAGCGGAGACTCACTTGGAGAGGACAAGTGAGAAGTTCCGCTGGCGGGGTTTCGCTCAGCGGAGACTCACTTGGAGAGGGGTGTACCCTGGATTGCTTTCGTGATACGCCTTGACACGTGGCAAGTAACTAGAGGGTTAGCGTGTGGAGACGCGTCTCCTCAGTCCGGCCGTCTTCTCGTCATTAATGCGAGTAATGATGGATTTCGTAACCGAGGCGACGCCTCGGTTAACCCGGAGGGTTAGTGCGGACAGGGGACACGTGGACGGCTGGGGTGTGATGTCGTTTTCTAGCGGACGGCCCAAAAGCCGCTGATGTTGACATAAAAGGGGGGGAACGTTTTGAGAAAGGAGATCAGAAAATCCATTCGAACTGTTTGTCGTCTTCAAGCTCTGCCCAGCCGAGATTTGCAGAGAGAGTGCCGTGAGTTGGTGGAGTTCTCGTGGTCGAAGAGACGAAAATTTTCGTCGTCGGGGCATAGCGAGCATCAGTACGCCGGCGAGTTAACGACAGGTTAGTGTTCTGGTTATCCTTCTCTTCGGTTTTGTGTTGTTGTCGAATTGTGGGTTTGGTATTTGTGTCTGGGATTGGTGTGTGAACTGGGTTTCTTGATGCTCGTCGGGGGTGTAAGATGAGATTTGAGGTAGGTTACGATGCTTTGACAGAGAGTTGACAGTTAGGGTTTTGCTAGATGATTGAATCTGGGTTGAGGGGGGGGGGGGTTTGTTCATGTTTTGGTATTTTCTGGGTAGCTGTTCGTGGTGCTTTGCTATGGCTGATATAGGGATAGGTTAGATCCTTCTGTGGGCTAACTGATTTGGGTTTTAGGGTTTTTGGGATGGCCAACGTCGTAGAGATCTCGAGCAGTGAGGACTCCGGGTCTGACGTGTCAATCAGTGCGGCGGATAGGGTTTTTATTGACTCGTTGCGTCCGTCTGCCCGTGCAGGAACCTCACTGCCAGAGCCGTTAGACATCGAGCCGCTGCAAACCATACCCTGGGAAGTTGTCATGGGCCGTACGTCGCGTCCGGAGAGTTCTAGGGCGGGTGAGGAAGCTGCTGCGCGGGAGAGGAGTGAGGAGCGGCTAGCAAGTAATAGTGCCGCCAGTGGTTCTGCTGACGGGGGAAACGTGACGGGGGAGGAAACAGAGTCGGCGTGGGTGCTCCCGGATGGGACCCCCGTCGACGAGGCGGGAGGGCGGATGACTGCCGCCGTGGTCAACCGGATGAAACGGACATACCGGCTGCTGGGAGTGGTGAAGCTGCGCCAACCGACTGCGGACGAAAAGGCCTCAATTCTTCCAGCGGGGTTCGCCGCCGTTCACGAGGCAATATTCCGCCAAGGAGTGACGTTGCCGCTAGTGCCCAACCTTCAGATCCTGGTGTGTGAGTTCGGCGTCGCTTTTGGGCAGATCTGTCCCAACATGTGGCGGTTGATGCTGGAGATGAACTCCTTGTGGCGGCTATCCGGGTGCGAGGGGCCGACGGTGGCGGAGGTTTTGCACTTCTACGAACTGGTGTACATTAATCGCCAAGGGTGTAGGGGGCAAGTAAATTTGAGCCGCCGGCAGGGAGCGCCCAAGCTGATAGAGAATTTGAGGGATTCGATGTCCTACTGGCGGGGGACGTTTTGCGTGGCAACGACAGGGTGGGAGTATCAAGCGGAGTCCAACCAGGGGGAGCCGACATTTAGGATTAAGTCGGAGTTTCAGCCAATCCGAGGTTGTCCGTCGATCTCCGCTGAACATAGCTGGCGGTTTATGGTATACATGTTGCAATCGTTTGACTGACACTGTTGTTTTACAGCGGGCCTGCGCTATAATCTGACGCGGGAGGAAGAGTGCCGGGTTGCGCGTATCAAAGGTTGTTGGAAGAACCGCAATTTGCTGGACTTCCGTCTCCTCACCGGCTGGGAGCTGTTGGTCGATCAGCAGCTAACGCACGCCATTGGTAAGAGGCCTCCGCCACATTGTATCTTTTGATAACTTGGTTAAAGCTGACAAGTGTTTGCATGTTCTCAGAGACTCCGCCAGGCAACAAAGCGAGCCGTGACGCCTTTGACAAAGCCATGGATCGCGCGGAGATAGACAACTTCTTGGAGACAATGTATGCTTCAGGCGAGGCGGCCCAGATGACAGTTGTGAACCCGGAGACGCTGGAGGTGAGCGCATCCGAGGTTGCGGTGACGCTGCCCATGCCGCACCACTCGCACCTAGGGGCCGACGGTCTGCCCAGCGTGCAGGGGGATGGGAATGCGGGCGGGGGAAAAAAGGGATCCTCTACCGTGCCGCAGAAGGAAAGAGCGGTTGGTGCGTGGTACCGACTCTGCTTCCTGCTCCAACATGAGTTGGGGAATGGGCGGTGGTCCCATCCCCAGTAGTTCAGGGGGGTCCAGCGGGACCTGCATCTGTACAACTGGTTCCGGTCCCAATGCACCAGCGTTGGGATGACTACGCCTTGTACTATGCGAATGCTCGCTTTGTACCGGGTTGGCGGTTCTTTCTAACGTCCTTTTCAGGTCATCAAAACGTGACATCAGTGCAGCCACCTGCTTTTGGGCCTCGGTCTTCTCTCTGCGCTCCTCTTCACGTTCTCTGTTTGCCTTGTGAAGGTCTGCCAGTGCCAACTCGTACATGGCGGCAAGGTCCTGGCCTGGTGGGCGGCTGCTGCATGGATCCGTTTCACCGCCAGGGTTAGTTGGGGTGTTGAATAGTGCGCGGTTAACACCTACCGCTGGATTGGATGGTTGGGGGATGGCGGATTGGTCTGCCTGCTCATCGGCGTTTCCCCCGCTACCGCTAGTCATGGTAGTTGTGATGGGATGACCTCTTGTTCAAGGGTTCCCACAGACGGCGCCAATGTTAATGCTCAAAGTCTGGCGGTAGCCAAACCTTCGTTTAACGCGGGTCCGGCGGGCGGACCGCTACTCTGTATGCTTGGTGATTCCTGCTAGCTGCCAAATGAAAGACAAGGCGTCAGAAGGAGACCGCGTTGGGCGGTCTTCACTTCTCCGATGCCTAAGTCAGTTGATATATAGGCAGCACAGTAATAAATGAGAGTTAATGCGTAATTTAATGAAGGGAGAAGAGAGGACCTTTTATAGGTGAGGAGAGGTCTGATCTTCTCCTTGTTTTCGATGTGGGACTGATGTGCTTCAGTTCCCAGTTTCAGTAGCTTCTGATGCCGTCTTGGCAGAGTGCGTGGCGGCGCGTCAGCGGTGATCCTGGGGAACTCTTGTGCTCCGGCCGTGGCTCGCCTGGCTGCCTATCCGTGGGTTACTCCTTTGATGATAGTTGGTACCTCTGGCGGTACGATGAGTGTGTCTGATTATAGCTAATTATGCTTTGCAACGTACATGTAGGTACATAATCTAAATTTGAGAGGCTGCTAACCTGTTTCTCTATATGGAAGTGGTTGCCTTTGTGTGTTGAAAAATAACTGGAACTATGGGCTCCACAACCTACAAATAAAAAATAAAAGGTTTGAATGAGTGATCTAAAGAATATTGATAGAAATGTTTTCATTAAAACATTTCAGCTATCTACTCAAGCATTCTCTGTTTAAAAATGACTTCTAATTCTTTTTCTCGATTATATATTTGATTAAATTATGCATACCTCGTCGAGAATGAACTCAGAAACTGAAAAGCATTTAAACCAAAATGTAGACAGTAGCACTATCTTTTTTCAGAAACGTATGGATTTCACTACACAGCGAGAAGATTACCAGTGCAGTCTAGTAAATCTACTGAAAATTGAGTCTGACACTAGCTTGCTGATTGAGTCTTTTGTGCCATTCTAGATGAATCAGCAAAGACAAAAGGATCAGAACAAATGCATATGTATTTCAATCTCAAGAAATACTCACACTCAGCCCAAACCCATCAAATACCCATCTCAATTCTTAACTTTCCGTAAACCAATATCAAGACAGATATGAAAATATAGAGACTCAAACCCAGTTATGCAGTGATGCTAAAACTAAAACTAAAACAAAACTAAACAATGGAAAGCAAACCCATTAAAGATACTATAGATAGTTAAAGCTCTGTTTTGATCAATAGCAATACACACGAACCCTCAAACACAACCCAGAAAACCCAGAACAATCGCATCAAAATTGATAAAGAAAAGCATGGGAAGAATTGAAGAACTTTCAAGTATAATAAACACATAACCATAGATCGCCCAAATTAGTGATCGAAAAACGAAAAACTCAACCATAGAACCCTACATTCACAGTGTAGGTGAATAAAATTGTACCTTGATTTGGCCAGAGAAAAAAACCAATGAGCAAGACAAGGCCAAAGTTCTCAACTTTCTCCAAAAAGGGTTTCAGAAACTTCAAGACCCTGAAACCAGTGGCCCCAATCTCCGAGAGCGGCAACCACTTCAATGTTCTTTAATTCGTAGCTCAATCGATCCACGACATCTCGATGAGAGGAGCAGAGAACGTGGTGGTGGTGGGAGATACGCGGCCGGCGACTCGGCGGTGGAGCAAATCCAGTGAACGGCGACTTGGCGGTGGGAAGAGACGTGGAAGGAAGAGATGGCGAAAATTGAGGTATGTGTAGGGAGAGAGAAAAGTTTTTGTGTTATGAAATGAAAAAAATAAAAATGAAATGTGTAGAGGGAAAAGATGGAGGGAAATAAAAACTTTGGTGAAAATTTTTGCGCATTTTACTTTTACGGCACACATCAATGCATGCCATAAAAGACTAAATGAACAATGACATTAACGGCGTGCATCTAGTGCACGCCGTAAAAGACCATATCAGAAAGGGTATTAACGGCCTGCGTGAAAGCGCCGTAAATGTGTGTCTATTACGGCACGCATTAGATGCACACCGTAAAAGACCATATCAGAAAGGATATTAACGGCCTGCATGAAAATGCGCCGTAAATGTGTGTCTATTACGGCACACATTAATGCACGCCGTAAAATGTGCGCGGTAAAAGAGTCATTTTCTTGTAGTGCTGCTTCCTGACTTAGAAGTGAGATGACATAGCCTCCGCTTCTGTTATTTCAAGACAGTTCTTGAATACAACTCGGAAGCACTTCGCATTAAATCCTTAATGGAATTCTGTGGAAAAGATATCACAGATGCGATATTGATTGAGAGGACTCTCTCTACCTTCCCCGTCTTTGCTTTGATGGTTGCAAAGAACTATCGAATCGATGTTATTGCAGGACAGATCACAAGGTTTCATGAGCTCATTGGAGTTATGGATGTTGCTGAAAAGCATGACAACATCCTTATGAAGAACTATAATTTGAGACCCATGGGAACAAAGTATATTTTGGAGTCCAATTATAGTCGCGCCCCTAAGGGAGGGGTCCAAGAGCGAAACCCTAAATCTAGGGACAATTCTGGACATTGTGGTCCATATTCTCGCTCTAATGAGGAAGGTAACCGCAAAAATAGGTGAAAATGGAACCGAAGAGGTCAACGTGGAAAGAGAGAGGGAGGCAACACCTCTGGCCATGTTGGTGGCGCCACGAACACTAAGAGTCATTCAAATGACGCTTTCAAAGCGCCTCAATCAATGGAGTCTGAGCACAGAGATGTATGTTCTCGATGTGGATTATCCGGTCATTGGACACACATTTGTAGAGCTTGTGAAGAAATTATCACCGCCTACAAAACATATTGTGAAGCAAGAGAAGCTCACTATGTGAAACAAAAGATCAAGATGATGATCTAGAGTGAAGAGTTGAAGACTACAAATCTGGCTGGGATCAATAGGTCGCTAATTCTATTTAAGTCTTTATTTTTCCAAGAAATGTAATAGGAAATTGTCATATACTTTGTAGTAAACGCCATTGGTTTAGTTTTTCTTCACATAGGCTCATCCAAAATGAGTATGATGTCTAGGAAGGTTTTGAGATAAATGGTACTTAAGTGAGCCTTGCTCCACCGACATCTCTCTATTCACCTGGTCATATTTATTTTAGAGTTACCAAAAGAAGTCAAACGACTACCTTTGTTTTGCATTAGCTAGCATTTGGATTAGATTCTCTTAATGGTTAAGGGACAATGATGTACTTCGTTGGCTTATGTATAAAATTTCGAGTTCTTTTCATTATGACTCCATTTTGATTCTGAGCATATTACTTTGTGATTACAATTGGCTGGGCCATCAGTATTAATTCAAAGACATGGAATAGCCCAAGTTCCCCTTGCCAAATGACACCTTGGTTACTGTCACAGAAACTCTCTATGCTCCTAGGGAAAATCGCACCTATGAATAGCCAACGGATTCCATGCGAAATAGCATGTAGAGAACGGAAATGAGTTCCTTTGCAATACCTCTAATGATTGCGAATAAATGCGCATCTTAGAGAAGTTTATGTGTCTCTCTAGTGAACTCTATGTGTGAGCCCCTGTAATTCTATTTATTAATTTCGGTTTTTCATAGGGTTGGTTTTGGATTTTAATTCCGAGGGTTGGGAATTGAGCTAGTTCCGATGAGGTAGGAATTTTCCGATTTAGCTCGGAATTAATGGTTCTCGTTGGGCTTTAGTAACCTAGTACAAGTTGGGCTTATAGAAGATTTGAGTCAGCCCATGTTGGTAAACGTAGAGAAGGAGTTTAATTGGAACAATAGCCAACTTAAGAGTGCATGAGTTAGTTGAGGTGGGTATCTGAAAATGGAACACGTTAGCCTTGGTCAGTCACGCGTCTACACCTCCTGCCTACAACGCTCACCACCTCACTGACAGCCTTCTCCACCTATATCTCTAGACTTTTCCGTCACTTGCATGCAAACCATTCTCAGAATTGAACCACAGATTACACCCACTAATCTCATCTGCATCCACCCAAAACCCAAATCACCTTTCTTACCCAGCCTTGCTAAAGAATGGAGAAACCAACCATGGCAACGGGTTAGAAGCCACTGAAGCCCCATCTCCTTCTGTTGCTAGTACAGAAGCTTGGCTTTGGAAATTAGACTGAAATTGGCTCACTTTTAAGGTAATCTCCACCCATCCTTGGTGTTCAATTGGTAATTTCGATTTGATTATAAGGTTGGGAAATTGATAGTTCTTCTTAAATCAAGGTTTGGAATTTGGGAAAAGTAAAAGTTTGGAGCTGGAGTTAATCGAAAGTCTTTGTCAGCTGAAAGGTGGAATTGTGCAATACATAAATTGAGGGAGAAGGTTTCTGGGTGAAGGTAGTTGTTGACGGCAACTGACCAAATTGAGGTAAGAAGGGTTCTTGGACTGAATTCAATTCTTTATTGGGTATGATTGTAATTAAAGTGGAAATCTGGTCAGCTTTTAATGGTGGTGTAGGTTACTATAATTGATTAATAAAAGATCTTTGGAATATGTTCTATGAAAGGTGACGTCCAGCAAGACTAGTCAATGGTTTGGTCTTGATATTTGTAGATTTTTATACATAATTGTGTGTTGTGGGAGCCAAGGTGATGGATGTGATTGCTGTGTATAATTGCAGTACTTGACCAAACCTAGATTATAGTTGAAGGCTTAGTATGGTATTGAGATTCAATTGTGAGCTGCATGTTGGTACATATTTATATATTTCGTAGTCAGACAACTTATGGCTGTCAACATATAGAATTATAGTTGGGGTTTTGGTTAGAAGGTTATTGGTATGAATATAAAGGGAGGCCATGAATATAAAGTTTGGTCTGGGAATGTTTATATCGTTGTCAAAGCTCACTATAGTTAGTACTGTTGGATATATGTTTGATCGAAAAAGCTATATAGGTGAAGGATAAATTATTTGGTCTAAGGAAGTTACTGACTTAGAATTGTCGGATTTAGGATTTCCAGTTACCCAAGGCTTGAGCAACAAAGGTGGAAGCTCGGAGATTTCTTGAGCGTGGATTCCAGGTAGGGGGGACTCACCTACGCCTCGCTAGAGTTTTCTATATATATTCGTTTTAAGTATTTCATGACTTACGCACGGTTTCGGTTTATTATATTATATTATATTCTATTCTATTTTATTTTATTTTTATCGACACGGAAAATTATTAATAACGTGTCGAGGCCGTGCCATGCGGTTGAATAAGTTAGATGACTTGAGAGCGAAGGGTGACACTGACTTCCTTGGGTTCGATCCCCTTAACCTCCGAAGGGTTAGTTACGCCTGTCGTTCGGGTATCCCGGTCGTAATGACAGGCCCGGTACGTGTGTGTAACTAGGTAGTGGACGCTCTCGCTACGCTTACCTAGTAATCACACTAATTAAGGTAAGGTCGTGTAGTTGGTCCATGGGACCGGTCATCTGGTTATAGAGATACTGGGATCCCATCTTTGAGTCGTATGCTTTATAATTTTATGTACCTTACTTATACGTTATACGGTATATGCATTTCTTATTTTATATCACGTTTTACTACATGCTATTTATAAAACCTAGTGGGGTTGAGCTCCTCTACTGGGCGATGAACGTATGTGATGCTCACCCCTACTTTCCCTCTAGGAACTGAGCAGGAGCCAGCTGAGGACCAGACTTAGACACTTGGGTGTTGGCATCGTCAAGTTGTGAATAGTTTCTTTTGGACTTGACTGTTGGTTTGGCAGGTGTTGATCAATCTCCCTCCTTTTGAAATTGTGAATGTGACTTTGTTTTGTTGTGGGAACCTTTGTAAATTTGTTATTATCCGCCTGCCTATCTTTTGGTGTGTGTTACTTAGCGTGAATTTGAAACCCGAATTTTGGACTCGTGACTTTTGTGGAATGTAAATAAAGTACTCTTTTGTTGTAAAATCTTTACGCTTCCGAATCGTACTCTCAACCTCAATTGTAAACGTTCTTCTCACCACATTTCTAAAAGGCCTTGCAAGCTTTTTGTGGCATGGGTTTGTAGCACAAGCTACAGGCTCATGTTCAGAGGCTTGCGGCGCTGTAACGTGATCCTTCTGAGGCGTTACACTATGTCACTATTCGAGCTATTAAATTCAATAAAGTTATGAGAGATGATCTCTTGGATTTAGACACATATTGGCTTTGTCATGACAGGATAGGTCATCCTGGCGATGATATGATGATCCGTCTACTAAAGACTTCACATGGACATCCATTTTTTCGAGTGAAATGAAGCACGAATCAAAGGTTGATTCCTGGACTAAGTATGACCGCCGCCACTGCCTAGGGCACCACTGCTGTCCACCACCAGCCTACGGATGACACAGTCTATATCCATAACGCCATGGATGGCGTCCATCATGGTTGTGGCACCATGGGTGATGCTGCAATCTCCAACTTTGCTACAAATAACGTTTCAGACGCTCAGGCCCAACCAAAATTTTCATTGGTTGCTTCTAAGGCCTCTCGCTAGTTTTACAAAGCCCGTTCCTTAAGGAAATTAGGACTAAGACCATCCTATGCAAATGATATGAAAATACTCATTCTATTCTTACATAGAGTCCGTGGGGATTCTGTGGATTGATTCGACCAACTTACGGACGTTTAAATATTTCATGATGTTGGTTGACACGCAAACACGCTGGTCACGTGGTATGCCATTGTCCACCTGTAAATGCTGCTTATACTACACTCCTAGCACATATCATATGACAACGGGCTCACTCCTCGGATCATCTTATTCAGTCAATTAGACTTAACGACGCTAGAGAGTTTACATCGAAGACTTTCAATGGTTATTGCAATGAGACTGATGTTGAACATCATATTCCCATAAACACACCCAAATGGTCTCTCGAAACGACTACGATGGTAGCCCGGATATTGGTAATGTGCACCAATCTCCTTATATCTGCTTGGGGTGATGCAATATCGCATGCATCTATGCTAATTCGTCTACGACACACCGCCACTCAATCTATCTCTGCGTTACAGCTAGTGACTGGGTACAAGTATTTCGTACTTACACATATTTAAGTGAGCCATTTATGTGCCAATTGCGCCGCCACAGCGCACTATGATGGGTCCTTACAGACGAGTAGGCAACTCAGTTGGATTTGAGACTCCAACAATCGTCCGCCACTTAATTCCCTTGCAAGGCGATCTCCTTACCGCTAGATTTGTGGATTGTTAATTTGATGAGACAGTCTTCCAGTCGTTAGGGGGAGGATAAGAACACAGATGTTCATTAGGAATGACATGAATTGTCGTGGTCTGTCCTCACTATGTCTTATCTCGATCCTCGCTAAAGTGATAAGATCACACATATCTGCAGCAAATTTGCCTGCAAGGATGGATGTCCCTAAGAAAGGACGTAACGCCACCTTACATGGAAGTAGGCATGACACCAAAGCCATAGAGAGTTACACTCTGGCGTTATAGGCCATGACCCCAGCTAGGATGCGTGCGAGGCCCGTGGGTTCGACCGATACTTTGGCACAAACCAATCCTTGGATCATTGACACTCAAAATCTATCTCATGAGAATCTTCCGGATTATGGTTATCATTGGGAAACACCTCAACGTCAGAACCTATTCCTGAGAATATAGAACTTTATGAAAATTACACTAATATACATGAGATGTGGGATAGAAACTCCATCATAATTGATTATGTAATCGCGCATTTCGTTACGCATGAGTTTGTTGAGTCTGATGATATCAAACCACTCTCCGTTGATGAACGAATGCCAATATAGAGAAATTTGGCCTAAATAGAAAGATGTGATCAAAGTTAAGTTGGATTCTCTAACGAAGAGGAAGGTTTTTGAGCCAATGATGCCAACACCTCCTGACATAAAACCTGTTGACTAATGGGTCTTCGTTAGAAAGCGTGATGAGAAAAAGAGATAGTAATCTCGCCTTATGGCGCAAGGCTTCTCACATAATGCCATGGAATCGACTACAATGAGACATATTCTCTCGTAATAGATGTCATTGCACTCCACTACCCTGTCAGTTTGATAGTTTCTGAATAACTAAACATGCAGCTTACGAATGTGGTCACTATGTATCTCTATGGGGATCTAGACACGAAATATACATGAAGGTTCATGGTGAACTTCATTTACCCAAGTCCAGTGGCTCTAGACCACGGATCGCATTTTACAAAGAGGTTGAAACGCTCACTAAAGTGACTACTTGATTGGGAAGGGATATGCCCGCATGTTTCCATAACAAGTTTTGGATTCTATCGTGGTTCATGTTGGACATGATCTTCATTGGAAGCCCTTAAAGAGTTAAGGGAAACCGCTGAACACTTGAAATCCGAGTTTAAGATGAAGGATTTTGGGAGAACACGATTATGTCTCAGTTTGGAACTTGAGCATCGTGTTGATAGATGCTTAGGCATTTTGACAAGGTCAAGCTTTCAAGCACCCCTATGATCGTCCGTAGTCTTGATCCTGAAAATGATCTTCTTCGTCCAAAGGATGATGACGAGGACGTGTTAAAGGCAAAAGTGCCATGCTTAAGTATATAGACACATTATTGTACTTAGCTCAATGCGCAAGACTGGACATCTCATTTGCAGTGAACTTGTTAGCTAGATATAGCTTTGCGCCAATGCGACGCTATTGGATTGGTTTAAAAGATATATTTCAGTACTTGAGATGTACGATTGATATGGGCTTGTTCTATCCCTACAGAGAGACACCATGAACGCCGCCAACACTGGCCTACATCCTCTATCCCCATCCCAAAACAACATTTGTTTTGGAAGGTTTTACTGATGTCGGATATCTCTCTAACCCACACAAAGGTCATTCCCAAACTGGTTAAGTGTTCACCATGAGTAAGACCGCGATATCTTGGAGGTGTACAGAACATATCCTAGTCGCTATATCTTCGAACAATGCAGAGATTATTGCTCTTCACGAAGTGATTCGTGAATGTATATGGATTGGATCTATAATCACGCATGTTCGAACAATTGTGGTTTCAAGTCTACAACAGATGTGCCTACGAGTATTTAGGATAATGCTGCTTGTTTTGAACGAATAAAGCAAGGCTACATCAAAAGTGACAACACCAAGCATAATCAGCAACAACAGACTCTCCTGAAGATCAAAGTGAACTAGGTTCGATCTGAGGACAGTGTGGCAGACTTGCCCACTAAGTCATTGCCTAAATTCCGCTTTCGAGAAACATGTTGGTAGCATCGTTTGTGGAAGTTATCTGAACTCCCATGACCGTAGTCATCAGGGGGAGATGTAGACATCAGGAGGAGATGTCTACATGTATGGTCTCAAAACGTGAATGGTGTGTTGTGCTCTTTCTTCCGTTCGACCGAGGTCATTTTTGTCCCACAGGATTTTTGTTACTCGACAAGGTTTTTAATGAGGCAACTAGAGGAGCACCACGTTTGGGAGACACAAGGGGGAGTGTTTAAGTAAATCCAAAATATGTGTCTGGCCCAAACTCTAGGTTACTTGACCTAGTTGTAATATGGTTTTGAATAAGATATCTATGAATATCCGATTAATTGTACGATTATCTTTTCTTGTACAACTCTGATTCTATGTCTTGTAATTCTCTATATAAAAAGACATCTATTATCAATGAAAGTACTACTCAATTGTCTCCCAATTTCAGTTTTCCTTAAACAGTATTTTATTTTTAGTGAAACTATTATTACAATTATATATACTACACTGCACTTTTTTTTTCCTTATAACTTTTATGGTAGTAGGAGGATTGCACTGAAACTTACAATAAATTTATGTTGCTCATTGTAAGATTTTTATGGACTTATCAATTCTCAATAAGGAATGTAACAATTTAGCATATCTTGCAAAAAAAGTAATTGGGTAGGTTATGATATTCTAGTTTATGTCCTTATTCATGATGGATACAACTCATATTTTGGCCATTACTTCTATCATAAATATTCCTATATGTACATGAAACTTGTTGACAAAGGCCCATATTAATTAGGACTTAAAATCATTTATGGGAGGTACTAAGCCCTATAATGCCTATATAAAGAGTCTCAGGACCATGCTCTAGCCATTACAAGCACTACATTATTCTCTGCCTCATTAAGAGACTGCATAAAGGATTGCTTAGAAGAGAAGATCTATCATGACTAATCCAAGTTAGTATATATTATATAGGACTAAATTATGCTTACTACCCTGTACTTTCAAGGGTTCATCAGTTCAGTCCCTGCACTTCTAATTTAATCGGAAAAGTCCTTGCACTCTCCAATTTCATCAAATCGATTCAATCCGTCACCACTCCGTCAATTTTCGGAGAAAATTTCCAAACTACCCATCTGCATTCACAACACTGACGCATCGGCGGGCTGCCTAGCAATGGGTAGTTTGGGAATTTTTCACAACACTACATTGACTTAGTTTTTCCTCAGTATTTTTCTTTGGCCGTGAGGGTGATATATCTATGTTGCTTGTTTTTGGGGAAGCATTTAGATAGTTATGTACATAAGTAGTTGATGTTGTACGTATTGTTGCACGATAATAACGGACGTTACTGGCTAATTAATAACTATGGTACAGAATCCACATGAAGAACCAAAAGATTGAATTGTGCATAAACTAATCAAGATGAAGTGAATCAGTGATACTTGCATTGAAACCTAGGGTTCTGAATTTTAGAGGGAAAGAGATGAGTTTATACCAAAAAGGAATTATTTTCCCTATAGAAAGAATACAAACATCAGAGCCAGCTTCCAATAGGAACAAGAGAGATGGCAGTCTTCTCTGACTAATATGTGGTTAGAACTTGGGCTAATTATCTTGGTATCCCTCGCTATCGATAATTCGAAACATGTCTATAGTACTCCTTAATTTTTAACAATGAAAAATTGTATGATCCTAATGAATCTCGCTTCTTTTCAAGCAATTTAGCTTGGTATCCCTCGCTATCGATCGTTCGTTTGAAACCTGTCTATTTAAGTACTTCTTTTCAACCATGGAAATTGTTTGATCGCAATGATTCTCACTTCTAGGTATACGTCGAGGGAGCTATATTTTGTGTGCTAGTCTCGAAATTAAACTTTTACGAGAAAAGTAAATCGGTATCTATAGGAAAGAAATTTCTTTTGCTTGTTTTGATAAAAAAATAATAATAATAATAATTAAAAAACATCATTGAACTTGGATGAAGACACCCTTACTAAGAGAAAAAAAAAAAAAAAAAAAAAAAAGAATAAGAAGAAGATACCCAACTAAATTACCTTATATAGTAATAGTAGGCTTTGATGGACTAAATACTGTTTTTTTTTTCTGGTTTAATAAGTTTTATGAAAAATATATCCCTTTGTTTTTGCCATTTTAAGGGATTTCTTGTGGGACTCATTTTTCGATCGTATTTCGTCATCTCAACCGTTCAGTTTTTAGGTTGTAATGTATAGATCACTTCTGTAAATTTTCAGCCAATTGATTGTCGTTAAGGTATCGAACTAGATTAAATCAATGAACGAACCAAATCTGTCTAACCTGAACCATTCATGTTTATAATTGTAAATCGCAGTTAATGTCTTAATGATTATCAATTTGACTGAAAATTTGCAGAGGTGATATACTCATATAGTCCTAAAAATTGAACGGTTGAAATGTGAATATGTGATCGAAAAGTGGGTCTAATAAGCGATCCTTTAAAATGACAAAAAAAAAAAGATCATTCACCAGAAGGGCCATGTATATAGATACACGTAGAGTTATATAGATACACATACACTTTGTCTACACTACTTAGCTATACTAATTTTTCTCAATAATATTAAAAGAAGACTAGTACAAGTGTACAACTACTTACCCGTCTCTATAAAACATATTGCATGATATATATTATTCAGTACATATAGTTGGATTATAGATACATTATATTCACCACATATCACGTACGTACACCAAACTGTAGTACTATCACTCTTTTAATTTATTGTTATTCTAACTTAATTAGAGCAGCCATGCTCTCTTAACGTGTATTCATATAAGTACTTCAGGACTCAGAAGCCCTAAATTAAATTATATATATATATATAAAAAAAATTAAGTATTTACTACGTACTTGCGTACTTATTCTTCAAATAGTATGAAATATCAATAGTAGAGCTCTACAGGAAGCCGGGGAGCAAGCACAGCTTCAAGTGGAGTTGCCTTAGGCAAAGCAAGACCCAACCCTGCACGCATATCCACTAGCTCATCACCTTCTCTCTTCATATCAAATCCCTGAACCAAACGAGCAAGAACCAAATGAACCACATGCAAACCAAGCGTCATGCCCGGACACGACCTTCTACCTGCACTGAACGGAATATACTCAAAACTTTGGCCTCTGAAATCCATGTCAGCATTTTCGGTCATGAACCTTTCTGGTCGGAACTCGCAGGGGTCCGACCACATGAGGGGGTCCCGCTGTAGCTTCCATATGTTGACGAGTAAACGAGTGCCTTTGGGGACGTAATAGCCACCGACATAACAGTCCTCTGTGGCCTCACGGAGACCTGTTATGGGACCTGGTGGGTTTATGCGTAACGTTTCTTTCACGATGGCTTGGAGGTATTTGAGGTTCTTGATGTCTGATTCTTGCACCCATCTGTCTCTTCCTACATGGTGGTCCAACTCTTCTTGAGCTGCTTTTAAGACTCTTGGGTTGTTCAGGAGCAAAGAGAGTGCCCATGTTAGGGTAATAGATGTGCTTTCACTACCGGTTAGGATTAGAACCTGCGATCAAGAGGAGAGTAGTTTGAGCTCCATGCCATTTCGAAATCGATCGATACTGATATATATATATATATATATATATATATATCCTTATTTTCAAATTATTTGATGTCCTTAATTAGCATTATTGTACTTCTATATATATATGTTCTATATTTGACGATTGGAACCAATGCTACACATGCAAGTGCCAAAAAAAAAAAATAGTGCTAGCTACAATTATTCAACTCAACATACCTGGATTTGTCGGCCATCCATATTCCTCAAATAATTAGTCTATTGAATGTGTGATATTATTCTCATATATGGTTATTTTCCTATTTATGGCTCTTTCATGAAACTGAATATGAAACAATTAATTATTTATTTACATAAAAGTTTTATGTACCATTGCAAGAGATGGATTGAGATCCCGATCTACTGATTAAGCTGGTATTGATGTCACATGACTTATGTCTAAAATCCGACGGATTACTAATTTTAATTTTTTATTTATGTTCAAAACTTTAAAACACAAGTTCAGATAGGGGACTGTATAAATTAATCTAGCAGTCTTTGCTAGTGGTCATTTTGAGTTTAGATCCACCACTACCAAAAGAAACGTAGACAAAACATGAATGAAAATAACGTACGACTGCAGTTTTAACGTACCAGTGCCGTCGCTTTGATGACAGTATCACGGCTATGGCCAGCTATTTCATCCTCCTCTTCAAAGTTGGATATCATCGCAGCCATCAAGTCACTTTCAACCGTACCATTCTTGCCTTCCGATGATTTTCTTTGCCTATGCTCTTCAAGCCACTCCCCAAGCACAGAGTCGAATTCCTTGAAACATCGTTTCATGGCACTCACATGCCCACCTATGTCAAGCCACTCGAGAAATGGCACCGCATCGGACCAAACAAAAACTCCGAACAGGTACAAAGCTTCTTTTGTTGCTCTTTCGAATCGCCAGGCCGTACTGTTCTCCTCGTGATACTGGTCACTGGAAAATCTCTTCCCGGCGATCAGCCTCAGGTTCATATTGAACGTCAGTTGCTCTATCAACTCGCTCAAATGCACTACAGGAGAGTGTGGAGTACTCGTACTCTTTGTTGTGCAAAGTGAGAACAAGCTTTTGATGAACGAATCCAATTCCGTGGCTCTAACGTGGCTCAAGAGCTCGACCCTGTGGCTCGAGAGAAGCTCGAGTGTGGCCATCTTTCGGACGTCACGCCAGTACTGTCCGTACGGGGCTAGAGAAAAGATGGCGCTGTTGTAACCCAAGTACTTGCCGCCTGTGATGCTCGGTCGCGTAGCGAAAACCCTGTCGTTTTTTGCGAGGCATTCTTTTACGAGCTCCCAACTGCTCACAACCACCAGGTTGTGCAGACCAAGCTTGAGTGAGTAGATTGGTCCGTGTTTATCAGCTAGGGCTCCAAGCATTAAGGCAACTGGGTCTTGGGTCCTCCCGAGAAGGTGGAGGTGGCCTATAAATGGCCATGCACCGGAGGGCTCGGGAACTTTGCTGATCTTTTTGGTGTTGATCTTTCTAATGCTTGTTGCGATTCTCCAAGCGCCGTAGAGAATAAACGAGGCCAAGATTGTGTGGAGAATTTGGATTGGAGAAATAACATCCATGGTGGTTGGAGTGGGAGTTGAGCTCTGGAGTTGAGTGAAAATGTGGAGGATATTTGTTGCATATCGTGTATTTATAGAAGAAATTTTTCATATTGGGTCCACTAAATTCATAACATATGCATGGTTCATAACATGCACGTTATAATTGTGCCGTCAGCTCATAGCCACACATTGCATTTGTACCAAAATAAGCATCGATGACTACAGATATTGAACTAATGTGACATGTTCTGATTGGTGGAGAGGCTAACATGTGTGCGGTGGAGAGCTGACGCTGACGCTGATCACTACAAAAAAACAAGCCTTTTGCGACATATTTTTTGCGACACATAAGCGCGGCCGTCGTAATTACTCATTAATGGGATAGATAATTGACCAAATTTTTTTTTTTTGCTCGGAGCCAAACTATTTGCCACACTGATTTAAGTAATGTCGCAAAAGTTGTAGCAAATAGGTTCAATGGTAACTGCTATTCGCTACACATACGCATCTCGTATTTGAGATCTTTTTTAGATAAACTTTTTTTCTTTGTAGGTTATTGATAGCGCCTCTGCCAAGAGTTAACTGCTCTTAGTTTCCCCTCTTTCACTCTCACCTAGAATTAGTGATTGAAGCCTCAAATCGATACCCATCACAAAGTTCCTGTAAGTCACTGCGGCCACAATCTTCTTCTCCTTAATTAGATTCATATCTGATTGTTGGTGGTTATTGCAGTTTTAGGTCGAAGAATGTTGTCCGTCCTTCACCTTTGAAGTCGTCTTAGGGTTCCTCCCATCAATCTTTGGTTTGCCCTACTTTTCTAATTGTGCATACATTTAATTGATGTGATCAAGTTTTGTTTTCTTCTCATAGTGCAGGAGAAACCCAAAACAAATCAAGGCCTTCTAGATTGGGCGTCCTTGTTCTTCATATGATTGATGGGTAAATTATATAGTTTCTTTCATGTGATATTTGTATATTAGTTATCAAAGTCTAATAGTTGAATGTCAACAGGCAAAAGCCCTAATTCTTATTTGTTGAGTCTACCCTAATTTGATCTAAAAAGCAAAGGTACATCTCTCTATAGATTTCTTGATCTTTTCTGTTCATGATGAATTTTAGGTAAATTGATTTTTAAGAGTTTTAACAGAAACGTAGATTTTAAAAGATGAGAAGTATAATTAAAGTTTGAGAAGTGTGATGTTTCCTGACCTTGGATGCCTATATACAGATCATGAGTCTAGCTACTTAATTATTGAGTGAAGCTTTTATAGATTAGAATTTTGTTTCTTGAATTTGATTAATTATATATATTATATGTGTGCGTCCACTTGATTTCTCTATTGAGTTCATCCAAATACTAACCCATGTCTCTATATAAGTAGCTCTGTAAGTCTGCATCTAATCAAACTTATTAATAACTGGTTTGGTGTTTTCCTTTGCAAGATTGTTTAAATCATTTAGTTGGGTACTTTTGCTTTATTTAGTGAAATCTCTTGACCCTATTTTTTTATCTATGTTTCCTCCTCTGATTTGGATAGTTGTCTAATGTTTAGGTTTTTCTTTTATTTTTGCAAGGTTTTAAACTTCTATTTATGACAAGCACATACTCTCGCTTGAGATAAGGATTCTAGTTTTTGGAATGTATGATTAACTTATGACAAGTACCTGACCTTAACTTAGTTATGATGATATAATTTTTATTTTGGCTACTATTCATAGTTCTGGGAGTTTTGACTTTTTTCTTTACTTGGGTGGTTTGATTATTTGTTAATCTTGCTGCTCCATATTGTTTTGTCTTAGGATGTTGATTTCTGAAGTTCCACTGTTCCAGTAATACAAATCACCATGGGGATTGGAGAGATGAGTTTTGTTACAGCTTTGCCTCTTTTTTTCTTTTTTTTCTTTTTCAAACATTTACATCTTTGCTTTGATTCTCTTGTTGAAGCACAATTATAGATTGATAAGTCCATATAAATATCATTATAAAATAACTTGGTAGATCGTAAGAGTGCATATAAATTACAGTAAGTGAATGAAAATGGGAGGTCTGGAATTTTGTTTACAGTAAGTGAGGCACTATTTTTTTTCATGACCATGCTAATTAAATCTAATTGTATATGTGCAGGGTTTCAATCGAGATTACATACCAGACCTTACATCCCCATATGAGTATTTTTAATACTAACATTTGTATATGACATTAGAATATTTTTTGTATAAACAGTTAGATCATATATGATGTTTACCTACACCCCCTTAGATCAAAAATATATATGATATATAAACTTGTTATAAGTGAATGGTATTTATAATTCAAATGCAAATAGTGTATATTTTCAATTTACCTCTTACTGCGACAGTCATCTTGGCTGTTGCGATTTTTTTTTATTTACCTCACAATGTATTTGCGACGGATAAAAAACGTCGTAACCTTGTCGCAAAAGGTTTTTGCTACGTTTGATTACGCGTCGCATTTAATGATAATTATTTATGACATAAGTATTTGCGACACTTGAAAAAACGTCGCAAGACCGTCGCAAAAGGCTTTTGCGACGCCTCTTTATGTGTCGTAAAAAGCGAAAAAGTATTTGCTACGCGATTTATGGCGACGGTTCACCAATTAAGCGTCGCAAAACCGTTGCAAAAGGTTATTTACGACGCTTTTTGTTCTTTTTACGACGTTTTCCTTATGTCGCAAAAAACTCTCTTTTTTGTAGTGTGACATCAACCTTGAGTGTGTGTTAACACGGGGCACCAAGTGTACTACTCCTTAGTTGACACGTGTCAGTTTGCCCCCTTAATTAGCTTTCATCACCAACTTATTTTGTAGGGGGTGAAATTTGCACACCAATTTAATAGAAATTATTACATGGTCTGAGACCATAGTACATGTGGTGGTCCCGAGTGATATTATTGGCCAATGTGACTCGTAATTATTTCTGATTGGTCTCTTAAATTAATTTTTTTTAACCCCCTGCATGGTCCCCACCACATTCGAGTGATATTATTGGTTGGGACCACCACATGGCAGTGTCACGTGATATTCCAGGACCATAGAATAATTCCCCCCTCCTCAGGAAATTATTACATGGTCCCGGACCAAAGTACATGTGGTGGTCTTGAGTGATATTATTGGCCCATGTGACTCGTAATTATTTCTGATTGGTCTCTTAAATTAATTTTTCTTTTCTTTTTTAACCCCCCTGCATGGTCCCCATCACATTCGAGTGATATTATTGGTTGGGATCGCCACATGGCAGTGTCACGTGGTACTCCAGGACTACAGAATAATTCCTCCTCGGGAAATTATTACATGGTCCCGGACCATAGTACATGTGGTGGTCCTGAGTGATATTATTGGCCCATGTGACTCGTAATTATTTCTGATTGGTCTCTTAAATTAATTTTTCTTTTCATTTTTAACCCCCTTGCATGGTCCTCACCACATTGGAGTGATATTATTGGTTGAGACCACCACATAGCAGTGTCACGTAGTACTCCAGGACCACAGAATAATTCTCCCCGGACCATAGTACATGTGGTGGTCCTGAGTGATATTATTGGCTCATGTGATTTGTAATTATTTCTGATTGGTCTCTTAAATTAATTTTTCTTTTCTTTTTTAACCTCCCTGTATGGTCCCCACCACATTCAAGTGATATTATTGGTTGGGACCACCACATGGTAGTGTCACGTGGTACTCCAGGACCACAGAATAATTCTTCATTTCGGAAAATTATTAAATGGTTCCGGACCATAGTACATGTGGTGGTCCTGAGTGATATTATTAGCCCATGTGATTTGTAATTATTTATGATTGGTCTCTTAAATTAATTTTTCTTTTCTTTTTTAACCCCCTTGCATGGTCCCCACCACATTTGAGTGATATTATTGGTTGGGACCACCACATGGCAGTGTCACGTGGTACTCCAGGACCACAGAATAATTCGCCTGAATAATATTAGCTAGGAGTTCCTTCTTTATAGAGAAGTCTGTCCTGCATGCTCCCGATTCCCGGCATGGTCCCCATCATATTCAAGTGATATTATTGGTTGGGACCACCACATGGCAGTGTCACGTGGTACTCCAGGACCACAAAATAAATTATTACATGGTCCGGGACCATAGTACATGTGGTGGTCCTGAGTGATATTATTGACTCATGTGACTCGTAATTATTTATGATTGGTCTCTTAAATTAATTTTTCTTTTCTTTTTTAACCCCCTTGCATGGTCCTCACCACATTGGAGTGATATTATTAGTTGGGACCACCACATAGCAGTGTCACGTAGTACTCCAGGACCACATAATAATTCCCCCCAATTTGCACTCCCACTCTCTAAATTTAATATATTTTATGATTGTATGTATTGCCCTTCCTTTTTTACCCTTGTATTCCATCCAAAATGAAACACACTTCTTCTCTTTGAGATATGTAACTCTGTTCAATGAGGCTGTCCTCATCACGCTTTATCCCTCTCCTCCATCACCACCAGTTCTCTATCTCTCTCGTTCTCTCCATCCTAACTTGTCTGCAACTTCTAATTGTGAAAACAATTGCTTCGTCCAAAGATGAGGACGTACCCTTGTACATTTTACTTCAAGACTTTGAACTAGAAAGTGGGTCTTCAGCCACTAGCAGTGATGAGGATGATAATGCCGAAAGTGAGACTCAGAAGCTTATGGAAGGCCCAGTGGAAGAGACTCCGGAAGAAGAAGAAGCTTAAGGAAGGCCCTTCTCGATGCAAGCAAATCAAAGGGCATTTTTATCAACACAATCAGTGAAGGTGAAAATTGCACTCCAAGTGTTCGACGAAATGCCTCTAAGGGACCAAGTGAGACGATTAACTTATATCTTCACTTGTGGCTGCAATTCTTGGATTGTAGTTTCTGGGTTTAATAGATTAGAGAGTTGAAAATGAATACATGAGGTAAATTCCAAATGGGGAGGTCAGAAGAAGTAGTGGGGCTCAGAATCTTGAAGGTTGAGGAGGATTGGAAAGGTGACGACGCGATGGTGCTTTGAACTAGAGAAAGAAGCATTTCTTGGGTTAGTGTTGGGAGTAACAAAGTGACTGTGTTAGTCCCGAAGAAAATGGTGTGTTAGAATTCTGTCTTCCTTGGAAAAAAACATAAAATAAAGAAGAGAAAAAAAGGGGCAAAACGGGAAGTGCAGTTGTAAGAAGTATAAAATATATTAACTTTAGATAGTGGGAGTGTAGATTTCAATTTAGGGTGTGCAAATTTCACCCCCCTTTTTTTATCAGCAACTTTCTTTCATTCCGTACCCATTTTTTTCTAGAGAGAATTCTCTCTTCTCAATTTCTCTCTCTAAAATTTCGGCAGATCAAACTTTTAATCCATAATTTTGATTTGGATCTGGAAAAAGCTACGAATTCATTTTGATGCAATCTTTCTATCCATAGAGGTTTGAGTTAGATCTAACGGTAATATCTAAAATGCTCGTTTTAGGAGGCTCGGTTTACGATCGGTATTCTGAAAAGCGATTTATATTGTCGAGGTGAGTGATTGTGTAATATGTTTCAAATATTCTT